>NC_060139.1:795771692-796083192 GCF_021461385.2 Schistocerca piceifrons | reverse complement strand
AAAATCACTGAAAGAGCAGGGGCACTGGCAACCTCGAATGGCAATCGTTGGTATTGATAGAGGCCGAAAGGCGTGTTAAGGACCAGAAAATGCCGAGAAGCAGCATCGAGAGGAAGTTGATGATAAGCTTCTGACAGGTCAATTTTAGAAAAATACTGGCCTCCCGCAAGTTTAGTGAACAATTCTTCAGGTCGGAGCATAGGGTAAGTGTCGATGAGGCATTGCGCATTTACAGTGGCTTTAAAATCGCCAGAGATGAATATCGCCATTTGGCTTAGCAACGACAACGGCAGGAGAGGACCATTCACTGGAAGTGACAGAAAGCAAGACCCCTGAAGTAGTGAGACGATCCAGCTCCCGTTTTACCCGATCACGAAGGGTCACAGGAATGGGCCGAGCCCGAAAAAACTTAGGCCGAGCAGTGGGTTTGAGCGTGATATGAGCTTCAAAGTCGTTTGCACAGCCCAACCCAGGAGAAAAAAAGGGACGAAAATGTCGTCGACAAGGAATCCAATTGAGCATAAGGAATAGCATCAGAGACGATATTGACAGAGTCATCTATGGAGAACCCAAAAACGCAAAAGGCATCGAAACCAAAAAGATTCTCTGCGTTACTCTGGTCGACCACAAATATGGGAACAGTGCGAACGATGGATTTGTAAGATACCTCAGCATCAAATTGTCGCAAGAGAGAAATCTTCTGTTTATTGTAAGTCCGTAATTGCCTAGTGACAGGTGACAGGATTGGAGGACCCAACTGAAGGTACGTCTGAGAATTGATGATAGTGGCAGCAGAACCAGTATCCACCTGCATGCGAACATCTCGACCAAGTATTTGGACAGTGAGGAGTAACTTCCCTGAAAGGGAAGAAGTGCAATTGACAGACAGCACAGAAGCAGAATCAGCGTCACGGTGATGAACATCATGTATGTGGTCGGATTTGCAAACGGCAGACACATGACCCTTCTTTTTGCAATTGTGACACATGGCCCAACGTTGGGGACAGTCCTCCCGTGAATGTTTCGTGAAACACAGCGGACATGAAGGAAGTTGCCATGGGTTTTGCTGCAGTTTCTTAGAGGTTTGTTTACTGTGCGTGGGAGCGTACTGCGGCCACATTGGCCGGCGGGGATGCACCGCACGCATTGTCAACAGCGCACAGAGGTTGTATTTCCCCGATGTCACCCCACGCCTCTATTTGCGCCCCAGCGGCGCGAGAAATTTCAAAAGACTGCACGATGGATAGGACTTCATCTAGAGCTGGATTTGCCAACTGAAGGGCACGTTGCCGAACTTCTTTGTCGGGCGCCGACCGGATAATAGCATCCCGTACCATGGAATCGGCATAGGATTCTTTGTAAACGTCAGTAACAAATTGACACTTTCGACTGCGGCCTTGAAGTTCAGCAGCCCAAGCACGATAGGATTGATGCGGTTGTTTTTGACAACGACAAAAGGCAAAACTAGAGGCTACCATGTGCGTTTGCTTTTGAAAATAGACAGAAGTGAGCACATTTCAGCAAAGGACAAAGACGCAGGATCTTTCAAAGGAGCCAATTGCGACGACAACCGATGCATTTGAGGTGAGATCCATGAAAGGAACAGAGACTTACATGTTTGTTCGTCCGTGACATGAAATGCCAAGAAGTGCTGTTGAAGACGTTTTTCGTAATCAGACCAGTCTTCAGCCATCTCGGAAAAGGAGGTATAGAACATGACGAAAAACGCGCCGCATTTGATGCCGCGACGAAATCGCGAATCGCCGATGTTAGGAGCGTTTGCTGTTCAATGAGACCTTGCAATAGTTGCTCGATAGTAGCCATGGAAACCTGTGGGTCAACGATGAAAAGGAAAAAATCCCATCCTCGTCGCCAATTGTTATAACGTCAAGTTGAACACATATATTTCAAAACGACACAATGCATATAAGTCACTGAGCAAGTTGACAAAGCAAGACATGTGAACAAGGTAACATTCGAATGAACACTGAGTCCAAGTCTAGCAGCTGCTGGCTGGCTGGCCGCTTAGGTGACGCGGCTGCTGCATGGCTGGCAGACAGCGCCGCATGTAGAGGACGCGCGTAACTGCGCGGCGGCACTTTGAATGATCAGCGAGTCACAACAGTAAACTCTCATGGTATCCGTTGTGTATAGTCAAACAACAGTACTGTAGATGGTTTAGAGGACTTGTGACACAGCTATGCTATGTTGGTTGCATACAGTCAGGTGTGGCCTACACACGGGAATGAAGGGGTGGCCTGCTTTTTGTGCTGTTGAGTGAACATGGAAAACCCTCTGCAGCACAGGAAAGGAACAATTATGAACAGATTTTGAATGTGTTCACAGCAATATGACCACACAGTGTGTAAGGAAAGCTACGAATATTCAAGAAGGGACAAGCTGCAGTTTATACAAAAACTGGTGCTTGTGTAACTTAACTGGATATGCATGATAGTGAACTGCCACATTATGCATATTAAATTGTGCATGACACAAATTACAATGATTTCAATGGAAACGGTGAATGGTTGCATAGCTTCAAACAGTGCTACGAAATTGGAAGATGGAAGATAAAGCAATTTCAAACAAAATGCTAACTTAATGATCGACAGCAAACTGCTGAATTGGTCTGAAAATTTGTAGATGAGATAAACAAACTTTTCCCACTGTTCATTAAGGAATTCGTTCTCAGCTCCAACCAATTGGTATTCGATGAGCAAGTGCAATGAAAACAACCCTGGAAATTAGAGGTACCAAGAGAACTGTATCAAGGTCAACTAACATCAATGCCTTAACTTATTTGTATACAATTATGCCAACTGTTAATCTGGATGATAAATCCACTGGAAAGTTATTTGTTACACTGCAAGAATTTGGAGATGCTCTGCCTCCTATGATTCTTTCTCATGTGTGTGATCTTGCAAGGGCATTAGAGAATATTTATGTCACAGCAAGCAAGAGTGGTAAAATAGGAATAAGAGAACTACAACTATGGTATGGGCTCTGCATTTGACCAATAGCTAGTCAAAATAACTTGCTTTTGCTTAATTCCTGGTTTGCATATAAAAATCATACTCTTCTAGAGCAAACTATCCCTCCTGAAAAGTGTGTGACATGGCAGTTCATACCACCTGGAACCACTGGACAAATTCAGCCTCTAGGTATTTGTTTTTTTGTGCCTATAAAACATACTAGTGCACTATCTGCAGCTACGCCTTAAAGGGTCGTCAGTTTCATGAATAGCTCCTTGACAGACTGTTCTGCATTCAGTTGCATGCCAATCACAATCCATCACTTCTTATCACCCTATTACACCAATATGATTCTATACGCATTGCTTAAGAGTGGATACTTAGCTGAACATCCTGCATGGTTGGTAACTCCCAAGGAGTTCACTTTTGATCTTGATGGTCTAAACCCTTGTAATCACTGTGGCACGCCATTATGCATTTGGTGTTCATGCTGCAAGTTAACGGTTTGTTTCGAACATTTCTTGCATTTTAACAATACCTATTGTGTGAAGTGTAATAACACCCCATAGAAGGTTTATCTCTGCATCTCCGAGGCACTCTTTTTCTGTCGCCCTCCTGATGAACATGGTGAGTCACTAGCAGCTAATATTTTTCCTGCCATAATTGTTAACACATCACTTACAAATAAGACTTACCTCACACTCAAGGAGTTCCTTGTAAGATCTAATTACTGATGGCCTTGTTTCATGATACCTACCACATGTTCAGTCTGACAGCAGTCATGAACACTTCAAGTTTCTATGAACTGAATATTTGCTCAGATCAGTAACTTGTCTAAATACTGATTACTATGCTTCCATCTCCTGTACACGTTAATCTGACAGTAACCAAGCAGGCAATCTCCTCAGATTAGGCACATCCATTATGTAGTACATCAGGATTGTGTTGTCTAGTTGCAGACATTGAAGCTGTATTATGAGTCTAAGTGTGATGTTAAGTAAGAGTTCTCTTACATGTTGTCATCTTTGTTTCTTGGGCTCTTCTTTCTACAGTTGCAGATAGTTAAGTTTTAAAGCTTAAATAACATCTTTTGCAAATGTAATGAAATTCTTATTAAGACCAATGTAACAATATTATGAAAAGGATAGTTGCTACTCACCAATAGCAGAGATGCTGTGTTAGATAGACACAACAAAAAGACTGTCACAAAATGAGCTTTTGGCCAACAAAGCCTTTGTTGAAAATAGACAACCGAAACACACACATACTCACACAAACACAACTCACACACATGCACTCATTGGTGTGTGAGCTGCATTTCTGTGAGTGTCTGTGTGTGTCTGTTGTCTATTTTTGACAAAGGCCTTGTCGGCCAAAAGGTCACTCATTTTGTGACAGTCTTTTTGTTGTGCCTGTCTGCGACTCAGCATCTCTGCTATATTGTGGGTAGCAACTGTCCTTTTCATAATATTGTTGCATTCCATTCTGGATTTTCCATTGTTTGTCTTATTAAGATGAAACATACTTTGCTTTATTCTAAAGTACCTTCACTGGTCATTGTAACAATACAGGTTTTTCCTCTTACAGTTCTGCCTCCCAGGATCATGAACAATTCACATGCTTTAATTTACCACTATTAACAGTGCGAGTAATAATAAGAATGAATACTGTTTATAGCAGTAAATAAAGCATGTGAAATGTTCATGATCCTAGCAAACTAAACTGGAAGAGAAAAAACCATTTCGTTGTAGTGACCACTGAAGGTGCTTTAAAATAAAACAAAACACATTTGGTCTTAATGAGACTTTCATTACAGTTGCAAAAGACAGTTTTTAACCTATACGACTTGACAACTCCGTTCTACATTCATCTGATGGAGATGTTCAGAAGTCATATGTCAATCACACCAAAAAGACACAACTGAAACAGTTAGCATGAAATAACACTTGAATATCCAGAGTGTTCAGAAACTACCATTACAGACTTCTAGAGGGAAGTGAGTACATAATATTTTGAATAGGAAACCAAGCCTGGAAACATACTGTTTCTGTTCTATGATGGTTTCAATTCAGATGTTTAACTCATCCACTTCTGCTTGAGGAATTGGTTTATGTGAGATGCAGTGAAATTATTATTAGGTAACAATTCAAAAGGAAAGATAATGAAACATCCGTTTATCACTTAAACACATTTGTTTGTATTAACACTTAAACATTATGTGTTTACATTATTTCAAAACAAAAAAGAACCCAGCATAATGTACATACAGGACAGTAGTGATGCGTTACAACAGTAGCTTGATGTGGCAGCCATCAACATTGTTACAGACAATGTACCTATGAAGCATGTTCTGGGACACTCTCTATCCCACCTGGTGACTCTTCAGTTTCTAGGGCAGCAGCCAGAACTGGTGCCATCAGTGCTTCCTCTGTCTCTACAAGAGTCTTGTAAATTAAACTTCGCATACAACCCCACAAGAAGTTATCCATAGGAGTTAAATCCCATGATCATAGTGGCCGTCCGATTGGACCACCTTGGCCTACCCATCTTTCACCATATCATATGTTGAGATGTCTCCAAAAGACATGTGAGAAGTGAGGTGGTGCACCGGCATGCTGAAACCACATTTCCTTATGGACAATCAGTGGCACAGCTTACAAGAATGGTTCAAATACATTTTGTAGGAAGATAAGTATGCAGAACCAGTTAGCTTGAGTGGAAGGAAGTATGGCCCAATCGAATGACCGTCCAGAATACTTGCCTATACATTAATACCAAACCGGTGCTGGAATCCCTGAACATGCGTGGCACAAGGGTTTTCATCTGCCCAGACATGGCTGTTTCGCTTATTCTGAACACAGTCCCTAATGAAATTACATTCATCTGTGAACAGAACTCAATGTGTAAATGGGTGTGTTGATGCAGCATTGCAGGAAGCACGTGCAGTAGGTAACATGTTGTGGAAAAGTGTCTGGACTCATAATGTTTACCCTTTGTAAGTGGTAGGGATGCATTTGCTGCTCACACAGAACATCCCAGATGACTAACATCCATTGCACACACAATTCTTCAAGAACTCATTGATGGGTTCTCTTCAGTGTGATGTAGTACATCTTCTTCAAATTTGGGTGTATGGCATAGCCATGGAACACCACAGTCCTGCCTACTCACAGTGAAGGTAGCTGTTTCTCAGAGCTGTTGCATAACTTGGGCAAAAAAATTTGTGTGATAACATGTTACACTGCAGGAAACATTTGTGATACAGCCGACTAGCAGCTCTTCCATTACCTCGAGCTTTGCCATACACAAATAGCATGTTCATGTATTTCAAAAACATGTACCGAACCATGTTTACTGTACTGGAGATGCACAGGCCCTGAATAGGTCTTGCAGCAAGGCAGATGTTAAGCGAAATCAGGTGACCATCTGACTTAGCACACATCATCCTGTCTATCTGTTGCATACCAGGATAGGCAACTCTGAGACTTTTCTCTTCCCCTCAGCAGACATGGATGTGTTACACGTCTAAATTGAAACCATTGTACAATGTAAATGGTACATTCCTAGACGTGTGTTCCTGTTTAAAATATAATGTGTTCACTCCCCTCTACAAGTCTGATAAGTTGGTAATTGGAATTTCTGAACACTCTATAGATCATGATATGGACTTCAGTCTGGAGGGGTTCGAGCAGGTCCAGAGCACCTCTTAACTAAATACGGAGCAAGTGATGTGAATGCACTGTCAATCTCATTGAGGTCAAAGATTCATTCTGGAAAGTTGCATTTCAAGGCAATCGAAAGATTCAGTGGGACAAAATGAACAGCTCCTTTTCTGTATCTGCTCCTGAATTCATCTCAGAAAAGCATATAAGAAAATTAAGGCCAATAAGTATGTCAAAAGCTTAACACAACAGGCAAAAAATACAGTGCTCTTAACTGCTGTGCCTTTTGTCATGAGCAACCGATACTAGGCAGTCAGTGGTGTGGCACACTAATGGACGAGACTTCCTCCAGAATGGAGAAGCAGACGCGGTCTCCTAATTGTCGACACTGTGATGTTGTGTACATGTAGTGGCCACAAAGCATATTATGAACTCGAAGAGTAAACGATGATACACTTTTAGTACATGTTAATTCTGGTGTTGTTGCTCATTGTTTAATCTCAGAAATCTTTTTATTTTCTTTCTAGATATATTTATATTGTTTAGCTTTAGAGTTGGATTTTGTATTAATCTCCCTTTGAGTGATATGTATATGGTATCTTATTGGTGACTACTGACAATATATTTTGTCTGCATCAGTGGTCCATGATACGTAGCGTGTGTGTTCTCAAGTCTGCTAAAATCATAACTAATAGGTTGTCAGTATAGCCAGTGACTACATCAGTGCAGAGGTACTCTGTCCAGAAGATGTAGGAAGGGTCAATGGTTATTTTGCAAAAGACAGGTCTACAGATAGACATCTGTCGACATCCTTTGGTTATCTGTTTGATGACTTTGTGTTCCTCGTATCACTATTTGGCTACTCCATCTATACAATAGTCATGCACGCTGCTCTAGAGGTAGCAGGCACCTGCAGCCCAGGAAGGAGCATAAACATCGTGGGCTGTCAAAAATTATTGAAGGTGACCACAATGTTGATCATCATCACAACTGAGTATTTTTGGTCTGAATAGTTTGTAGGGTCTGATTTATCACATCCTCTGTAGATTTGTTTTTCCCAAAGCCAAAATGATTTGGGCTAAGGTCCAGGAGATTTCTGTAAGGCTGCAGGCAGTTAAAGAAGAGGCTCTCCTAAGCTTTAGCTAAAGTGCTTAAAAGTCATATTGACTTATATGATTATTGAGATTGACAGAACTTCATCCATGAATTGTTTATTACAACTGTGCTTGCAGTTTTCAAAGTTGCAGGCACCTTTCTCAGCTATAATCCTTCATTTTTTGTTTTACTTACGTATGGGGTTATCAAAGGCAGAATCTGTTCTAATGGTCTCCCACAGAGACAGAAAAAAAAGGTGGGAACAGAGGTGAAATGTTTAGGGGTCTAAAATCATCTTAGGTAATGTGTCAAACATTAGAATGTGGGATAATGATGTCCAAAACCAAAGAGACAGTTCTCCGCAGTGGTGGCTTGTGCTCACCTTTGTTGTTGGGGTCCAGTTCTTAAAATTTGTAGTGGAACTGTTCTGAAAGTGTTTATTATATAACATTCATTTATATCATATTGCTTACACATATTCTAAAGATAGTAAATATGCAGTTTTAAATGTAGCTAGTAACAAAATATATAAAGACCTGAACTCACTGTGTGTGTGTGTGTGTGTGTGTGTGTGTGTGTGTGTGTGTGTAATACTGTAGTTGGTCTGGTGCACCAGCTTCACTATTTTTCCACGTACCTTAAAGGTGCATGAGGTAATGCTGTTGCAACACACTTTGTCAAATAACTTTAGGTGTTTGGAGCTGTTTGGGTTCAAACCGAAGTTCATCAGCTCTCCTTCTTTTGATGTTCATACTTATTCTAATTATGTTTCTGTAGTCTGTCTGTGGTGTAAAAAGAAAAATGGTGTGACTGTGGGAGGAACCATGTAATTTTTTCCCCATTGGCAATGTACCAGAGTGCAAATACAGGAACCCTCCTGGCTTTTGCCTTATGGCAAAGGGCAAAAACCCTGAGAAAAATTTTGACTAGAAGTTGTTTATCCAATTAGCATGTTAACTAATGAGGTCTTTATCCTGGCAGGTTACTTATACAGTAATTGTGCATGCCTATTCTTCTGACTGCTAAACATATTAATTACTCTGTTGCTGAAGTTTGGAATGGAACAAACAGCCAGTGGCTTCAACATTTTCTGGCCCCTACTGTTCCTGAGGAAGGTATTAATTCTTTTTAAGTTGCTGAAACTGCGGACTGCTTCTGCTGTTGAAACAGGTGTAGTTAGTGAAGTTGGCAGTGTTTCGTACACTTCAGTGAATGATTCTTCAAAGGAATGTTCCACAAGAAAGGTGAACAGCTTACAAAACGATGTAATGCCTTTACAAGTATCGTTACAATAAATAACTGACACTTCATTTTCAATGTATCAGGGCAAATAAAGGGACTGTAATGTTATGAAAAATTATTGACTCAATTGCCTGGGAAATGTTCTTTGAAAGAAGCAAACTTTTCTGCACGAATAATTTCGAAGCTGTTGAATACATGAGAGTTTTGGAATCTTTCTTTCAATTGGTTGGTCACAATGTCACATATTTTTTTGGCATCTGCTGTCAGGTGAGGTTCAGTTCTACATTTGGAATATTTTCTTGCAGGAGCAAAACATTCATGTTAAGAAAGTCAATACCTTTCAATGTTCTCTAACATTTCAGAAACAGCTGACTCAAAATGACATAATGCACTGGATATAGTAACGGCATTTGCGACAAAATAACCTCATAGAAAAAACTTAGTAGGAACAAAAGGTCTGGATTCTGAAGTAGATTTCGTAAAGCAAATGCTTCTGTTATTGTAATATCATCCCAAGAATCTTCTTCCTCAATCTTATCAAAACATTCCAATAAGTGTAATTTGTTTTCTTGATCATTAGTTACTACATGAGACTGGAAGTTACATGTAGTTGAAGAGACTGAAGGAATTCTGTTGTTGCAGAGTGTTCATGAGAATCACTTTGCCTAGGCAACGAAGAAAAAAATGTTGTAAATCCAGAAATATTTATGAAGAACACCTCACAAACTTTAGGTTTCTACTACAAACATTCTGAACAACCAAATACATTTGGTGTGCAAAACAGTCGACATACAGGGTGTACATAAAGTCTGGGAACACTTACAATTATTTATTGCACAAGAACCAAACAGTGAACAGATGTCATACATATGTCATTTTGAAGAGAATCTCTGAAAGTTGTTTTTCATGTATACCGCCACAGCATAGTTTGGTAATTTGCCGATAGTCAGCACTAGATGCAAACAAGTCGAGTTCAGGTGCGGTGCGAGCTTTCTGTGTGTTGGAGTTTGACAAAGACGAAGTCACATTTCACATTAATGGGGAAGAGAACAGGCATAATTGTCAAATATGGGGTACAAAGTATCCACACAAATGCACTGAATTTGAGTGCGGTTCCCCAAAGGTAAATTTTTTTGTGCCTTGTCATGTCAAAAACTGTATGGGCCAGTCTTCTTTGCCGAGAGCACTGCACTGGTTATTCCTACTTGGACATGTTGCAGCAATGGCAGATGCTTCCAATGCAAGTGGACTCTCCGCTCATCTTTTAGCAGGATGAGGCTCCAACATATTTTCATCATGAAGTTTGTGGGTACCTGAACATGGAGCTGCCACATCGATGGATCGGTCATGCTACAGAAGGGGACAGCCGTTTCCTGAAATGGCCTCCCCGACCACCACATCTCATTCTACGTGACTTTTTTCTGTGGGGACACATTAAACATCTGGTGTATGTACCACCTCTACCATGTGATGTAGCAGAGCTCCGGAAGAGACTATGGGAAATGACTGCCACACTTGACAATGCCATGCTGGGACAGGTATGGCAAGAACTCGATTAATGTATTGGCGTCTGTACACCCTGTACTTGGCATATCGGAATGTAGTGTGCGTCAGTGTCTGTACTCCACCATGACTGCCGCTCATTACTGGGGTCCAATTGTATTCCTGTGCAATGAGTTTTTCTTGAACATTGAAAGGTTTCAAACTTCTTTTCAGAACCTCACTAAGCCCACATGTTGTCCTATAATCAACATTTTCGAAGGAAAGGAATCTTTCAACATGTTTCTTCCCTTTGAAATACCATAGTATAATGACAAATTGCCTTCTGCATGTAATATCTGTTGTTTCATCTGCCTGCCCAGAAACAAAAGTAGCAGTATTAATGTCTTCAATTACTTCTTCAGTGTAAACTTGATACATACAGCCTGAAAGCTCATTTTGGATCATGTGTGATGTATATTTACATATGGAAGTACGGGAACTGCTTAAGGGGTCATCTAACATGCTGTCAGGATTTCTTAGAAGAGATACCAAATCTTAGAAATTGTCATGGTTTGCTGAATTCCAGATTTCATTGAGCCCTTAGCGCTATCTTGTAGTTCCACAAAACATTAAGCACTCTACTATTCTGTTTAATATGTGTCTATTCTTCATAACTAATTTGTTATATTTCTGAATTGAAATTTTATATGCCGAATCAATCTGAGTAGCAATCTTAATTGTGCCAAACATTTTGCAGTTACAAACATTTTCTAAATGTAGTCTGCTTTCTTCAAGTTCTTTAATTTGTGCACTTAAATGCTTTAGTTCCTTATAGCCAACTGTTGTCCACAGTCCTTCACCACCAAATAACATACAATAGAAAAAAAATTTTGTTTCTCTTCACTCACTGTTAACCAAGACTTTTTATGGAACCATACATTACAAAAAGTTTTCTTCTTCTTTCTGTCGAGTTGAGACAACAAGAAATATTTTGGTTGTGTACCTAATCACTTGATTTCCAGCTTCTCTTCCATACTTAATGAATAAATGATGTTTTAAGCAAACAATCTACTTTATTCATTTTAAAATCGCTGTATGAACACTTGAGTTTCAATGACACAGCTCCAGAATGCCGGACATTACTGAGGGGTGCCTTGTTTGCTATTTTTCATATTTACCACCGATGAATGGCAGTAGAGGGGTAGGAATGCAGTATGGCACTTGAGAGCAACTAAAATAGTTGGGTGATATGACCCCAAGATGGCTGGCCCCAAACACTGTGAAGACTTGTGGGCAGGTGAGCAAGGGGAGGAGAGTAGGTACGTGGCAGGGCCAGCGGTGTTCACTGGAATCCAAGGAAAGTGGTGTATGGGTGAGGTGATCCACCAACTAGGCTCACTCGAGCTGACCCTAAGCTACACTAGGGAGGGCCAAGGTGGAGAAAGGGAAACGGTTTGGTCATGTCACTGTGATTGCAGTTTTAGGGGCCGGAGGTGTGGATGGGTGTAAGGCCTATCTGCTGCTGACCCACAGCATGGCTGGGTGCGGGGGAAGAGGGGTACGTGTGCGATGGCCCGTCCACCGGGTCCTGTGCTTGCTGGCACACAGTGATGCTTTCGTGAGTGGTGAGTGGGGAGAAGGGGAAACTACTTAGTCATGTCACTGTGACGGCAGGCTGGGAGTGTGGAGAAAGCCCCGTGGCTACAGGCCATCTGCCGCTGGCCCTCACTTTCGATGAATGGGACGGAGAAAGAACTGTTTTGTCACTGCAGCATGATACACTTTGTTTGGGTTTGCAACAGAGAGAATTGGGCTTGATTACGTCTGGTTTCTGTCAGTGGTACTGTGTCACAATCATGTCATACTCAAACTGTTTGATATAAAACTCAAAAAAATATCACAAAATTTTTGGTGGGGCTGTTCCCCTCTGGCCCTATAGAACGAACTGCCTGTGGTTCTCTGGTTCCTCAGGATCGTAATGATCTTTCAACTGTCTATGAACCTGGTCTATCAATTCTTAATTAATGTAGGAGATGGGAGGAGGTCAGGCCACAAAGTGAGGATGATGGGTAGTTCTGCAGTGCTGGTCAATACGCCATGCAGAGGAATTGTGCAGGAAACAGAGCCAGCAGCAGATTCCTGCATCAAAAATTACTAACTTGAAGAATCACGTCACATAATAATACATAGGAGTATTGGTGAGTTGGGTAACTTTAACCTAAATAGTGTGAAATTTTGCAAATTGTCATAATTGTTGTTAAATGTAGTTCAATGGTTTTACTGAAACTTTGAAGTTCCGTGTATGAAAAGTCTGGGTGACAGATGGGTACTATGTTTGTTGGCTCCACACCAAAATTGTCTGAAGCACATCAAGAATTGTAAATACAGAATAAACAGATCACTTTACTGTGTCATTTTGGTACAGCAGACAAAGTCTTGCTTGATCGTTACCCTCTTAAAAGCCAATTATCAGCAAAGCAGTGTCTTGCTGAAGTTGACAGTGCACTTAAAAATGTGAACATCATTTTGCCGACAGTATAAGTGATGGGCAATGTATTTAGAATTCAAAGGATATTATGAATGTCTATTTAAATGTTAAACTTTTTACTAAATTGTATCAGGCATTCATTTTTCATCTTAATTCAGAGTCTCTGCTTCATAAAGCCCAGTCTTCAGGGATGTGAAATGAGGCATGTTACACACAGACAGGTAAAACCAGCCACTTCAGACATCTGTAATGTATAGGAACCACAAACTGCAATAAGTGCTAATTTATTTATTATTATGTATCATAAATATTTCTAGTTACATTTTAAATGTACTACAAGCTGAAATGCGTAAATGTGTGTTAATAGAAAACAACTCGCTTGGAAAAGAATAATAATAAGACAACACAACTAATCTTCCTCTTACACAGATCAGCTGCTGCTTATTAGAGAATGCTACAAGCTTTTTATGGAAAAAGCTGAAATCTGCTTAATTTGTAGACTTATGAGAAGTGAACTGTATACTACAGAATAAAAACATTGTAATAAATTACAGGGAGTGACTTACAATTTACTTTTTTTTTCAATATCTGTGATTTACCAATTTACTGACTGATGTCTGCTGACAACCTGTAATGACTCTTGTAACTAATGTGAAATTTATTCCTGAGCTGTAGACAGTGACACAGTATACAAGGTTGTCCCAAAACTTTAGTCAAAATTATACAGATAGTACAGAATCCTAAGCAGAGTGCTTTGAGACAAGGAACTGATGAATTATTTTTAAACTCTTGAGACAACTAACTCACACATTAGAGCAAAAAGTGGATCTCATTACAATGAAATATAAAACTACGTTGACCCACCTTGTGGAGTGGAACTAAAAGAAGCCAGAAAGAACATAAGTACCTAGTCCAAAGGGTGATGGCAGCAGAGCTTGGGCACCTGAAATTTAAAGGTACAGATTTGTTCAGCCAGAGTTTTAGAAGCAGGGTGGAAAGATGCAGTATGTATCAGCACTATGCAGTTTCCTTCACAGAAAGTGGAAAAGCAAATTGAAAAAGTGTGGGACAGGATTTTAATGGTCTGCCCTGCGGACATGTTAAAAAAAGAAATGGAGGGGTGGCCCGCTTGCTCTGGCATGTGGGGCTGGAGGTAACCATGTGGGTGGTAGCCGCATCTGTACCCCGCCAGTATAGATGTTGGTGGCCCAGGTGTTTGGTGAACACGACGGGAAGTTGGCTGCAGTTAAGTTGGCAGCGATATTGAGGTGGAAGCAAACTTCAGGATCCGCATCGAAGGCAGGGTCCTGGCCCAGAAGCAGACACAAAGGGTGGTCAGCACTAGCACGTTAAGCACTGAATGTCATAATTATAACTTGAAAGAAACACAGCCCACTACTGGAGGTGGTGTGCTGTTTTAGTCGTAATACCTGCAAACACTTTGAAAAGAGGAAGTATGGACTTGTGGTCTATGAACAGCTTCAACGGCAGCTGTAGACATAGTCAGGAAAAATTTTTGGCCGAATTCGATTGATAGGGATTCTTTTTCTATATGACTGTAATTACAATGTGCAGCAGAAAAAGTCATAGACAAAGATGTAGTTGGTCACGCCACCTTGTCAGTCACATGTCAAGGGACTGTCCTCAACCGGTAGTCCGAAGCATCAGCTGCCAAGATCAAGGGCTCAGTGGAGTCATACACCGCGAGGCTCATCAGGGCCTGTTCTAAGCTCCTGAAAGCTTTATCACATGCTAGGGTACATTGACTGTGAACATTTTTGCATAAGAGATGGTGAAAAGGTTCTGCAATGGCTGCTGCATGCAGAATAAATTTACATTAATAATTGAGCTGCCCTTGCACTGATTCCAGCTGGCTGGTGTTGGTGGGAGTCGTTTGCACCACCTCAGTTTTCTCTAAGGTAGGTTGGGTGCATGGCACACTAAAAATGTGACCAAAGTATTCTACTTTATGAACACAGCATTTGTCTTTACCGCATCTAAGGCTGACCTGTTGGAGGATCATGAACAGTGCAAGCATGTTGATAGCCAAGTTCAGTGTGTCCTTGCTAGTGACGAGAATGTCATCTAAATATGAGTGTGGTTTGAAAATTCTCGGAATCATCATGAGAGGTCATTGCTAGTGAAGCGAGTTGTTCATGTGATAGTCATTGGACTATTGCCTGTAAACATGTGCACGTCAGAGCTCTTGGAAGAGAGCCGTGGCAGTGACATGGGGGGTGGAGTCGTGGATTTCTAAACCAAGAACATTGAACAGATCCAGGTCCAAAAGACTGATGGCGACAGGAGTATCAACAAACCAAAATCATGGCTGTGACAGAGGTTGAACAGTATTGAACTTGGGTTGCAAATTGACTGTTGACTTAAATGATGTCATCGCTGCAACTATGCAGTGGAGTGTCAAAAAGATTGAAGGGGAGGGGACAATATAATAATATTTCCTTCTATAATGGTCACGAAGAAGGCCATGTCAATCTGCAGCTTGATGGGCACATTGTTGATGGCTACCGTGAGCAAGACACCCATCTGGGCTGGGAAGGTTAGATTGGACGTAGGATATATCTGAGAACAGGTCTGCCCTATCGACGACAGTGTCCGTATGTACACAGTTGACATTCATTTTGAGTGCTGCTGGGCACGCTTTAGTCCTAAGCCTGGATTTCCCAAAAGAGGTGCACTGGAAGGGAGCACCTGAAGGCAGCATCTGGCCACTGAATCTTGGCCTGCACTGTATGTATCTGACTGGGTGGTGCAGGGGGGAGTGGGGAGGCTGACTGGAGTTGGCATGTTGGAGGAGCCATAAACACTTGTGAGGGGTCCTGTAGGGTGACTGATGATTATCTGTGAGACTCTTCATAAGCTCTGATAATGGAGAGACCTGTATCTAAGGAAGCGCCCCTCAATTTTAAGAGATCTGTGTGTAGTCCTTCATCGGGGACATGTACAAGAGTCATTTCACAGATGAAGGAGCTGCTTATGATTGATTACACTGAGGATTACTACGCTGGAAACAGCAGTCATGAGATAAGCCCCGGAGTCAAGTGATCCATTTGCAGTAAGACAACCTGTTAAGTTTACGGCAGCTGAAGAACTTGGTGCGGGCTGCTGCTCATGCACGTGGGAGTCAAAGTATTCTAACAAACTGGACTTCAACCTATCATAGGGCAGAATGTGGGGTTCCATTTCAGGGTGACGTTGTTGCAGAGGGTGGTAAACATCTGGGCTGGCATATGCCAGAAAGAAGGAGCACTCTGTGTATCACCTGTGATGCCGTGGGCTAAGAAGTGCTGTCCCGTATGTGCTACGTAGTCAATCTTCTTGTTGAACTGCTGGAATGGCAAGAGTGTCACGCAGAAACCCTTGACCATGCAGTTGATCCGAGAGAAAAAGTTGGTGAGCCCCAGAGGTGACTTGGAGATGGCTGCCAGCCACTCGATCAGGAGTTTACGGGTGTGCTGCATCTGCTGGAGCTGTAACAACACTGGGCACAGCCATACACTGGTTCTGCCATGCTGGAAATATGTGACAGTAGGTGTACTTGGAAGTGGAAGAACACATGCCAAAACACTGCCTGCCTGTGTCAGAGGACACTCGTGATATACTGCCTCGGGGGATTTCCTCCTCATTGCCAACTAATATGTCACCAAAGGCAACACTGGAAAAATAGCCACATATTAAATGAAGTTTACTGTAACACAAATAAACAACGTTTTCTGATGGGAGGCTGTTTGGAACACAGTAATTGAAAACAAGCTACTCCCTGAATACTGAAATAACAACAATAATATCTGAAGGCCTGAAGATGTCACAGTAAACTGAAAGTTCCAGACTCCAGAATGTCCTTACATTAAGTGTGCCACAATCAAGGTCCAGAAGGAGCATGCAATAGTTAAAGTCCTGAGAGTATGAGCCAAAGTTAAAGTCCCAAAGAGATGCTCGAAGTATAAGTTCAGCTTACTGCTGATGAAAAACGTAGACAGATATTACAAAGCCCAATTGGTGGTCATGGTGTTGAAGGCCACGTCTCTTCACTGTGGAGATCACAAAATGTAGGTCTGTATCTGGCAGCTCCTGGAGCTGAAGGGCTACAAGGATAGCTGTGTCATAGCAGTGGCTCCAGAGTGATATCCTGATTGAGGGAATACTTTTGCAGTTGGTGCCTGACTCAGGAGACTCTCTCATAGCATACTGCTCAAGCGTAGCCTGAATGCTGGCCTAAATACTTCCGGAACCTAGATACTGCTGGTACTACTTTTGGTACTGTTTCTTGCAGAGGAGGAAAGTTCTGTGGGGCTAGTATCCTCTAACAGTGCTTGGGTAGCCACGTGTGGCAGCGTAACACAGCCATATTGTGTCTGTCATCTGAAGAGCTGTCCCCTGCGAAGTCTGTGCCCACAATTTGTGTCTTGTGTTGCTGGATGAGTAGGCACAAGACCTCAACACAGCAGTTGTTATTGAGCTCGTGTAGTGTTTATCATTTCGTTTCTTGTGACCAAGCATAACAGTAGTCAAATAAGAGTGCATATGAATGCAGTTCTATAATACGGCTAGAGTGCTAGGTTATCTTTCTGTTGCACATGCTATTAGTCGAATAATGTGGCATACAACCATTTCCCTTAATCACATCAAGTATTCCCCTTAATATCCACATTTATGTAAGGTAATCTTAACGATATTTGGTTCTTATTGCCAATAATTTCTGCAGCGTGTTTACCTATTCATACAAAACAGAATATCACAGCATATATAATCATGGAATGATCAGACAGCCCCCCCCCTCCCCCCCCACTCAAAAAAGGGGGGAAAAACCTTAGATGTGAATTGAAACTCTGAGAAATGACTTCCAACTTCCTCAGTTGTTTGCGCACACAGATCTCTAAATCAGGTGTGTCCACAGTGAGTAACTTGCATCATTATGCATCAAGACCTGTCCAATGGGTCAAAGATATTTTACTTAGTCCTCAATGATTACCCCAACTCAGAAACCCATAAAAAAACCATCATAATTATCAGCCTTCACTTTGAAAGATAATTTGATCCTGTTTCCCGGGAGGTTTCATTAACGCATGTTTATTGTCTCCGGTTTCTCATTCTTTCCACAATTTCCATTCCTCTTAGTTTTATCTCCTTAACCTTGTGTTATTGTATTAATTGGTGGTCATTCAATATTGAGATTTTTGTATCTCCTTTTTATGCTCCATCTCTAACTTTCTCTTCTCCTCTAATCCATTCCCTACTCCCCCCCCCCCCCCCCCCCCCGATTCCCGATCTTTAAACTTTCATTCAATCATTATCTTCTTCCCCTCGGTGTCCACCTAACTCTCACATTTTTACCATTCCGTTTGGTAGACTATCCCCATCAGCTGTTAGTTGACTCAAAATAGTTTTACCTGCATATGCTAGCTTGTTCTGTCTCTAATATCTTTGCAAATATGGGTTATGGCCATTTTTGTGTGATAAAGGAGAGTGCAGTCATACCTTTACAAACTTATGGCATCAAATATAGGTCAGTTGACACAAAAAATCTAATGTTTGACATTATTACTATTATGAATTTGCTTGCTATGTTTAATTTGATATGGTTATCATCTATGTCAGGTGGCATTAGTTTATTAAACAATTACAAATCAACTATAACACAGTTTAGTAAGTGCAATTGACTTTATTGCAACTATTACTGTATAATGAAAAGGAGAGGAAACACCAATACATAACTGGATAGCTGCACAAAAGGAACTACTGAAAGAGTTAATTAAATCTGTTAAATAACAAATAATAAGCATTTGCTTTATTGGTATTTTCTTAACAATCAAAAATAAAAATGGCTCCCTTAACAAGCAACAATACTATGAAAACAACAGGGCACTTATTAATACTCAGGAGGCACAAATACACAAATCAATACTTTCTTTAAAAAAAAAAAACTGCACAAAGAATGTAGCTTGTTAATAGAGTAGCAGTTTCACCATCATTCTACTGCTGAGAAGGATGGAAAATGGGGCCTTTGGAATGAATATCCAGTTATTTACAATACAACATGGTAATGAAGTTTTCTTACATATACGTTGCAGTTATGCCAAACCACATGAAAACTCTTCAACTAGAGGCTCCTTAGAATTATCACATCACATATATTTATTAATTTCATAAAAAAAGATCATGCTTAGTTGCTACTGACATGATATTCATTGAGGAAAAAGGTCAGGATTTATTCTTATGGTCAACATTAGTTTCTAATGAAATATAAGGCTTCACATTCAGGTCTGAGATTATTCTATCTCTGGAATGGTCACATTTCTGACAAATCAGTTACATGGCGCATGGAAGCAAGATTTATTTTATTAGTAAGCTGAAACAACAGTCCTTTGAATGTTCTACTGCAGCAGTTTCAAAAAGAATTACTTAGGGTCTTTGAATAGAAGAGGTAAATACTTAATAACTGAAATTTGTGAATGCTTTGATGACTGGAATGAATAAAAGCCAAAACATTCGTTACAGAACTCAAATACTTTGGGTATTACTCTCAACCTCTTCTGCCACACATACGAGCACAATATTATGTACACCAAATTTTCTTGAATAAAAACTGGAAACCATAATCACATGAATTTAAAAGTGACTAAGTAACTGCTGAAAACAAGTATGTATGAGAAGAGGATGAGATGAAACTATATTTTGAATTCTGTTATGAATCCATTGCTTGATATGTATGACCACTGGACATTATAGAAAAATTTAAACCGACTTATGCCTTTGTATTGAAATCAGATTATAGCTGATACCCACTGCTTAATATTTTATTAATACTGTAACTCTAAAGGGGTGGATGTATGTGACCTAGCAGTGCAGTATGTAGTAACAAAGTATTATCATCACTGATATGATTTTGATTACAATAATGTATACTATAGAATGTTTATTATTACCAGCCTATTAGCATATTCTGATGCAGTTCATTAAAAAGGTGGAATACTCATAAATTTAAGTGGTGTTTTCTACGTATCAGGTCACAAAGGTATAGACAGGTCACAATGGTATAGATCTCAAACAAGACCAAGAAATTAGATACCCTTACACAAAATGTCAACACCATTAACAAAACTCTTTTATATTCCAAAGCTTAACACAGTAATTGCATGTGATATTAGTTCACATTAACATCCTATAACAATTAATAAAACTCTTGATCTTTAAAATAAACACACATCAACATTCACACAATACCTAAATAAATGACTAGATAAAATATTAAACATTGATGAACAGCTGCATCTTTTGTTTTAAAAGCTGCATAGTTCAGTGATACTGTAAGTCAACAATGTAACTATACTTCTTAAGACAACTTGTTTGTGGCAAATGTTTTACTTTAATACTAAAGTGCTACTTCAGCTGAAAATAGAAAATCAAACTCTTGGTCATTATAGGTTAGATGGAAACAGACAATTGCTGAGCCAATGATCAACTATTTGCAAAAATGGAAAGATACGTAACTGATCTTACATAAGGTTCTTCACAGAACAACCCAAATTTGCTTGCAGAGTATAAACACATAAGCATTCACCAACAGTAAACAGTAAGAAACAAATATTTTCATAACCCTCCCAACAACAATTTGCTATTAACCAAAGAAAACACGTACCTCTATCCATTCTTGGACATTTAAACTCACAAATGCATTGAATATAAAGTTTCTCTGGTGAGACGTAAAATAAATCCTTCAACTGTACATAAACTGAATTGTGACAATTTATATTTTTTTCTCCTTACAATTTAAACTCAACAATACAAATTAGATAAGTCTAATAATTAAAAAAACACATCAACACAATGAACAAAATATTGAAAAACAGTGTTAAAAAATTTCTTATTGCTATCACATAAAGGTGTACCAGAACCTATGGGTTTCACTGTTGATTTACCTTACATCTATATAACTACTAGTATAAATGAGAAAAAGCTAGTCAAAGATTTGGAACTAACTGAAAGAAGGGTGTGCTCTAGATTATTCTTACATTTAAGCAAATAAAAGTGGGATTTAACAAGTAGAACTAGGCAGTAACAAAAATCTGACTGCAAATGTCTGAGATAAATCATTAAATTAAAAAAATGTACATGGCAATATTTACATAAACTTTTGTTATTATTAAGTTTACTGGTTGTTTCATCTCTCTAAATATCATAAAATTATATACAAGATATGAAAATTAAAGGTAGAGTAATTACACCACATAGTAGAGCAATATTTTTCAGCGAACATTCTCCTTTACAGAGTACATTTACAACACATTTTCCCTCTTCCTCCCTCTCTTTCTCATACACACAAAGATATACATGAAATACTTGTGCCATATACAAGTTTTGATTTCAATACTGATATCAGGATTTCATGGCCAAAGAATAGTGTAGTGTCACTATGACAACAGAGAAATAAAAACATACTAATAAACTAATTTATATTTATGAAAAGGCTCAGTCATGAAAATACAGTAAATGGCAATGGAATTATATACATAAAGTACACATATCTCAGCTAAAAGTAATGCTATACACAACAGCTCAAATGTGATGTCAGGTGTTATAAAGAATACTGAAATTTATCAAACAATGTTAGACTCTGACAATATTATGTAGCTTTACATAACATGTTTATTTATCAGTTAATCTTCTGTGTAATTGTTCATCACCCGCTCCAGATTCACCTCCTCGGACAACTGACACCATCCGCAACATAAGGACAGCCAGAACTTTGTCAAGAGGGTCCATAAATCCACGCTGCACCCATTTAGGTATTGTAGTACGAGCATGCGAGAATCCCAGTTTCTGCAGAATGTAATCCACTCCATATGGTTCTATGCTTTTACCCGCCCACGAGAGAAGCCTGAAACATTTTTAAATTACTTTATCTCCTTTCCAGTATTAGAACAGAGGAAAAAATGTACATTGCTATTATAGTGTGCACCCAAAAATTATTTTTGTCTGATGCAGAAATTGTATTAGATTGTATGAAGTACTGCTGGCACTTCAGTAACATTCATATTACACACTGGCATCTGTTGTAAAATATCAGATTGATTAAAAAGAAATAATGTGACAGATTACTTCCTCATTTTGGAGTTGTAGCCATATCTGACATAAACAGGAGAAGTATTATAGGCTCAGAACCATGTAGTAGTAGTAGTTGTTGTTGTCATCTTCAGTGTGGTCTGATGCAGCTCTCTACACTGTCTAGATAATTAATATTATTAAATAAATACTTCCATCACAAAATGCTAGTTTGGATAATTTCACAACAGAGATCTTAACTTGCACTGTAATGAGCAAAATAAAATATAAGTGCTAACACGTACAGAGTCATGAGTGTGCAGACCACCAACCAATGGTTGCCAACTAATACTTTCTGTGCAGTCTGCCACACAGCATTAGAGAAACCAGGACTATACACTGAGACAGAGATACCAACTAGTGCCACATAATGTACGCATGCAAGATCTTTGAAAACATCCAGCTAGACTCTATCAACTAACCAGAAACAAACATAGAACATCACAAATGTGACAAATAAATAAAAAATAGTGAACAGAACTAATGAGAGTTAAAAACTTGGAAAGAAGCTGTTGAACACAACAATATTACTGACAATATTTTGCTCCCCTTTACATTACTGGGTTACAGTGACATGATGCATATCATTACCAATTTATGTGTTGTTTAGCAGTAAAATATGCAACTATGCAACAGTTTTATTTAAGCTACATAACATATTTGTTATTGTTAACAGGTTATTATCTGGTGTACAGCACTGCCTTTTCATGTCAAGCTTTATAATACTGAAAGAAAGAGTACAACATATGTAAAACTGCTATGCAAGGGAGAGAGTGCAGCAAAATATTTTAGTTAATGGTCAGATAATAGGCTGTAGCAGAGAGCGTGAGCAGAGACATCATTCTTATTGCCACACTGAGCTTGCTGGTGTGACATGTATGGGGGAAAACAAAAACTTCCAGTAATCCTACTTGCCTCAATCTCTGCTAGCCCCTTGTCCCACACCCCACTGCACCCTGCCCCAGAACCCTAACTGCATTTATATTGTACTCTCCCTCTTCCCTGCAATCTACCCTTCATCCATTCTGTCTTCTCTGTCAACTCACTCCTCCACATCATCGCCATTGTACGCTGCACACACTCACCGTTGCCGATGCCCATGTCATGTTCCTATCCCACACACTTGCTGCCTCCCTCCCAGGCATTATCCACCTTTACCAACCCTTCCTCTCACTTCTCACCACCTTTTCCCCCCTTACCCTGTCCATCCAATACCACCTCTCATCCCAGATGAGCTGCAGAACTGCAGCCCCTGCAATGTGTGTTCAGCCAGCACTACATAGCTGAACTATGAGCTAAGTATAATAAGCTAAAATATTTTTATGGTGTTAACATGCCAAGTTACCATGTAATGGCAAATATATTTGACAAACAAAGAGTCAACATTTTTAAAATTATTTCAGAGATCTTCTCAGATTTCTATTTACAAGTTGTACAATAAACAAGTTCTAATTTGAGGATAGGAAAGAACTACACATTGCCTTCCAGAGCCAGTGTTTGTGATTTACCTGAAGAACACTATACCTACTCTCCTACTGTAACAGGAACTTACTTTCATATAATGTCTGTATATGTAAGCTAACTAACTGTCCTCAATTTCCTTACTCCTTTACTTTACACTGAAACAGTTTTAAACAATTGACTAGCACTACACCTAACTAAGTAACTTTCAATGTCAAATACCTCACAGTGGGTTCCAAATGCCATGTCTTGCAGTGGTAATTTCTCCAGTCTTTTGTAAACATCTCTGCTGGATCAAATGCTTTGCGTTTTCTTTCTTCTTCACTGAAAGAACTGTTTGTTCGCCTCTCATGCTCTGGACTGTGTGCTCTAAGGCCACTCTGTAAAGAATTTCAGTTACATAAGGAAACTGCAAACATATTTACAGCACTTGGGCAAAATATGTTACGAACTGGTTGTGTGTCCAGAACGCCAGGAGGTTTGGTGTATGTATATTAATTATATAATGTATATTAATAATGTAATGTATATTAATAACATTAATTATATAATAATATATAATATTAATTATATAATGTATATTAATTATCAGGGAGAGACCATCATTTCTTATTCACTAATAATTATAATCCTAATTATGGAGTAAAATTCAACAATTGTTGACAGATTTATTGTCAACTTTTAGCTCTACCCTTATTTCAGATCTCTTGTCCTACACAGCACTGAAATGGAACTATTATAGTAGAAAATCCACTCTGGCAGCCACTGTTTGTTACTGATTATGTGGATGACATATACAATTCACTGTGACACAGAATATGTCAATATTTTACGACAGCAATCCAGAAAGTAAGTTCTCATCATGCTCAGAGATGTAAAAGTAGTGGGATCAGAATGTGATTGTGAGATAGTAGAGAGGCGTATGAGTCGCTACTATGGTGCTATTTTATAGCTGTGATGGCAGTTGTTATTTCACAATGCTAAGAGAAAATAGCACCCTTTAAACTGTGAGTGTAGTGAAATCATCAGATTTCTGTCCGCCCCAGTAGCTGAGTGGTCAGCGTGACGGATTGCCGTCCTCTGGGCCCGGGTTCGATTCCCGGCTGGGTCGGAGATTTTCTCCGCTCAGGGACTGGGTGTTGTGTAGTGTTCATCATCATTTCATCCCCATCCGGCGTGCAGGTCGCCCAATGTGGCGCCGAATGTGATAAGACCTGCGATATGGCGGCCGGACCTGCCCCGCGAGGGGCCTCCCGGCCAATGACGCCAAACGCTCATTTCCATTTCCATCAGATTTCTGCACACTCAGAAACAAAATCAAGCATGGATCCACTGCCCTGACACTTTGACAGGCTATAAGGCCAGTGAGGTGTGTTGGGAGCACACTTATTTACTGTAAATATAAACAATCTGGTAATTAGTGTAAGCAGCAATCTGGGACTGTTTCCAGATGACACTTTAGTGTATGGGAAAGTGCCATCATTAGGTGACTGTAGGAGAATACATGATGACTTGGACAGAATTACTATTTGGTGTGATTACTGATAGCTTGTGCTAATCGTGGAAAGAATCTAAGTTAATAGAGATGAGTAGTAAAAATAATCCTGTAATACTGCAAAGTGACATGAAATAGAACAAGCACATGAGAGCAGTTGTAGGAAAGGCAAATGGTTGAATTCAGTTTGCTGGGGGAATTCTAGAAAAGTGTAGATTATCTATAAAGCAGACAGTGTGTGGAAAACTTGAGTGACTCATTCTGGAATACTGTTCAAATATTTGGGATTCCACCATGTAAGATTTAAGAAAGCCAAAAAGCAATTTAGAGGCAAGTTGATAAATTTGTTACCAGTAGATTCGACCACCACATAGGATTATCAAAATGCTCCTTTACCTCAAATGGGAATCCCTGGAGGGAAAATGATGTTCTTCTCACAAAATGCCATTGAGAAAGTTTAAAGACCGGCACTTCTGACACACTGCAGAACAATTCTACTGCCACAAGGTACCTACATGTAGATGTTGATGGTAATACAAACAATTAGCTGAAAGCCAAACCGAGTTGCACAGTCAAGACCATGGTAGCCAACAACTCCTCTTGGTGATCCAAAAAATGACGGAAAGTGTGAGGATGCAATTTTTCAGGACCAACACTTCCCCACACTCTCGTCAATTCTTCAAGATGTCTTGGTCGTTGCTGAACAGAAACATTGTCTGATGGCTTATTCATGACAAAGTGTATTCAAAATGAATACCAAGACAGTTCACAGATGAACATGAAACCAACTGTCTGGCCACAGCACTGACACTTCTCCAGCAGGAGGAAGAGAAGTGTAACAAGTTTCTCACTTGTAGTGTCACTAGTACTGAAACATAGGTTTCACATGTCGCACTGCAAACAAAATAACAATCAATATATTGTTCATAGTGGTTCATCTGTTAAGATCAATTTCATTTATATAAATACTGTAAACGGTGATTAGTACTGTCAGACACTGTGAAATCTGCAAAGGGCATTCTAAAACAGTACTGATAAAATGCTGAGTGGAGTCATTTTTACATGTCACCTTTTCTCATCCTCAAGATATTTTTATACAAGTAATGAGTCATGTATACATATAATTTGGTTGAAATAGCTCCAGGTGTCCACAAGTTATGCTTGTATGTTGTACCTTGTAACCATCATCCTCAACCATAGGGCTACATGGAATGTCTAGAACTCTCAGTAATTTTTTTCTGATTAGCAGGTGATATGTGGCCCAAATATGGAAGAAACTGCTTCAGGCATTACACTGATATGCTGATTTGTCACTGTCTTTCCAGTGACCCTAGCATCCCAGAAAACTATGGATTCATTACTAATATCAGTCATTATCGAATATTTTTACATATCATGGGTTCTAAACCAAGTGCCCCCCCCCCCCCCATTCCTAGAGGGGTGGTAGGGCTATGGTCATACTAATTCAGAAATATTTGTGGGAGCACACACAACTCAGCAATGTTTCATCGTAATAGATGAATGGTACAGGAACACATAGAAGATGAACAATAACTACGTCAATAAATAAATAAGTATTCATTCTGATATATTATATTGATGGTTTTGCTTTTTTTATTGACTGCCACAACTTACTTTCTATATGACCCCTATACAAAGTGAACACATGATACATCTAAAAGTACTCTGCTAATCTTGTTCAATAATTCAATATTTATGACCTGCGTAAAATGTATTCAGAAAAGTATAGACTCAGTACTTCAGTACAATTTCTATGAGAAAACTTCATTAAATTGAACTGTTTAGGCAGTGTTATGCAAATTGTCCTAAGAACTCACTACCTCTTTATCTTCATTGTGTTTTAGCAGTGAGATAAACATAAGGTTACAGAACGACATGTCACACAGTCTTTGAAACTACAAAAATTTGTCAATTTCTTGAAATGAATCAATAAAGGACATGTTTAAAATCCAAACAAAAAAGTACTTTTTGTTGCTTTAAAGGGATTACTTGAAATTCTTTTGCTTTACAATTGTGTTATTTTCATGTGATGTTTGTTTCCTAATTCTGATATGTTCTGTTGTTGAATTCTTTTTTACTTAAATCATTAGCCTAGTTTTCTAAATGATTCACTGAAACTTTCTAGACTTTTATCATAGAGGATGTTGTAGAACTTGCAGCAATTAATTACAAGTGGGGAGAAGAGATCACTATTGATCTATACAGACCTCTTGGTGCTAGCCTAGATATTGTCTTTGAAATTTTTAATGACCTGCTTGTTGAAGCGACAGTAAAAATTGTAATATCAATGTCTGGATTAACAGAATACAAACTGGAGATATAAACACTGAATTGCTGTCTACCAACTCCGGCTTTTTTAACTAACAGTAATATTAGATCAGTTTAACTTTCCTGATAAATGAGCCTGCTAGACTTCAATAGCAAAAACCATGCATTGACATCATCATGACTTAACATGTCTCACTATACATACTATGCATCACTTCTAAAGTTTGCCCTTTCTGACCACCATGTTGATGACAATCATCATGTCGGTAACAAAAACCGACAAAAGAGCCACAACTGATGACAGTTATGTCAATTTCAACAGTATGCTAAAAAGCTTACAACAGTGTGAAAAGAACTGCAATAGTATCACTGAATTTTTATTATTGCTTCAATGTCTCATCCCTAGAAATGACCTTGCCAGTAAATGACTGGAAAAAAAGTTAAATGTAGAATTAATAAACTATTGTGGTTATTACAAAGAAATGTATATGATACAAAGAAAGACCAAAAGCAGTGAGCACAGGGATAAACACAAACAATATAAGTACCAGTTTCGCAAGCAAGTCAAAAGACTGAGGGCCGAAAAGATTAACTCGAAAATATAAAACTCAGATTGTATCTCCAAGACCTGCTGGTCAATAGTAAATGAAATAAGACACAATAAAACAAAACTAAAAGGTAACATCAACATACAGATATCTAATAACAATATTGATGTCACCAATACTCTTGGGATCAGTAACATTTTAAATGACTGTTTCACAGATATCACAGAATCTGTCTTTTGTACCACAGATAAAGTACCTGTTGGAAGTCTTACTGAGGACAATTCTGAACCTAATCAACTCCATGAACTTGAAATCAAGGATATTTTGCAGCTCATCAGGGAAAGTAAAAACAAAAAATCCACTGGCTGGAATGAAATTTCTCCATTTCTACTTAAACAGTGTGAAAATAATCTAGCATAGCCTTTTGTGTATCTAATAAATAGTGTCTTAAAAGAAGGAGTGTTCCCTGACATATTAAAATTAGTTAAACTTATCTACAAAAAAGGCGATAAACAACTAGTAGAAAATTACACACCACTCACTTTAACTCCCCTTTTTTAGTAAGTTAATTGAAAAAAAATTCTGAAATATATGTTAGAGCATTGTAATAAGCACAACATCCTGGGAGATTTTCAGCATGGTTTCAAAAATGGTCATAGCAGCATGACTGAAACACTTCAATTTATGCTGAAAGCTCTTGGCAAAATTGATGAAGGCATGCAAGTAGCTGGAGTTTTCCTAGACTTATCAAAGGCTTTTGACAGGGTTGATCATAAGGTACTTCTGTCAAAACTGGCCAGAGATGGCATAAGTGGAAAACTATTGCACCTCATCACATCATATATAAAAAAACAGACGACAGTGTACCTCAATCTCACACAATAATGGAAAAACAATAAAAAGTTATACTTCAAGGGTCAGGAATATTAAATTTGGTATGCCTAAGGGATCGATAATTGGTCCTTTCCTTTTTGTGTTACGTTAATGACTTCCCAAAGATCGAAAAAAATAATACCTTCATTACAATGTATGCAGATGACACTTCAGGCCTTTGTTGGGAGAAACCATATTCTAAATCTCGGCATAGAGGTAAAAATTTTTATAGATATTGCAAAGGAAAAGTTTGAAAATGACACTCCAAAAGTCAACTTACGAAAAACAAATAACAAATATAATCCCCTTCAATGTTGGTGATTTGCAAACTTGTATTGATTCTCAAGATAGTAATATTTTAGGGGAAATTTGCATTGAGTGTAAATTGCTAGGTATATGCAAAGATAGCAAACTACTATGGACACAACAAATTGACAATGTACCGTATTTACTCGAATCTAAGCCGCACTCGAATCTTAGCCGCACCCGAAAAATGAGACTCTAAATCAAGGAAAACAATTTTTCCCGAATCTAAGCCGCTCCCGAAATTTGAGACTCGAAATTCAAGGTGAGAGAAAAGTTTTAGACCACCCCTCCAAATCGAAAAACAGTTGGTCCATTGTAACGTGAAACACAATTGCGGTCGAATGGATGAAGATACAGCTACAGTAGTTTGGTTCGAGTCGTAAGCTTAACAATTAAGCTTTACCAGGTAGCCATTGCTATGTCAGGCGCTCTGTCCGTATTTATACGAGTACCCTTCCTTTTTCGTGTGCTTCGTCTGGTTTGAATCGATTGCTTATTTTGCTTTGATCTGATAAGTGCCGTTCTCTTTGTTATAGGTGTTTATGTCACTCTAAGCTGAAAATGCATTATTGTACTGTGTCATGCATTGTTTGTTACATTCTGATAATGCGTGTTTACGACTTGTCGCCGCTCGCGGCAAGGCTTGCTTTTGTGCGCACTACTGCGGCTTACAATTAAAAAAAAAAGGAGAAAAAAAGAGAGGAATTGTCTCATAAGCGAAACAATGGCGGGAGTCTGCTATTTGTTGTTACTTAAACTGCTGCTTTCTTTGATAATGATCAACAAGAACCAAATAACAGACTGCGTATGATAGAAGATGTTCTGAACGAGAGTTTAGCGAAAATTTTTCTCTGTTTGAAAATCTTTGCAGACGACTTCTTTAGTACATTACATTCTGCACAGAAATTAGAGTCATCTTAGATTTAAAAATCTAGTCAGTTGCCGTGCTTAGTTTCTGACTGTATCACTATTCAGCATAAGAATAATACGAATATAAACATAACATGATACGTATATTCTTCCGCGTTTGCTGTTCTAGTTTCGTAGTTTATTAGGCAGACAGGATTTAAATGAAATAGCAGCAAACACGAAAGAATACATTGCATAATGTTTACATTCTTCTACCTTTTAATTTAGTTACTGACGCAGAGGTTTTGGCGCCAGTATTTATCTTTGTGCCTGCAAAGCATACCTGTCTAGCGCGACATATATTTGACGGCAGAAGTTAGTTGTGGCGACACCTACCAACATTTTTCAGAACTTCCGCTTACTTTGCACTCGATCCTAAGCCGCAGGCGGTTTTTTGGATTACAAAAACTGGAAAAAAAGTGCGGCTTAGATTCGAGTAAATACGGTATGTGCAAGGCTATCATCTCACCTATGTTTTAAGAAGAACAGCTCCATATGTCTATACCCAAACAATAAGGATGATGTATTTTGGTTTAATAATCCATTTCTAGCATATGGTCTATCATTGTGGGGTGGGGCTTCCAAAACTCATGTAAAGTGAGTATTTAAAACTCGAGAAAAGAGCCTTGAGAATATTAGGCAAAAAAGGTACTAGAACATCTTGTAAGGGATTGTTTAGGGATTTTAAAATTCTGACTATCTATTCTATGTATATGAATATAATAGAGGGAAACATTCCACGTGGGAAAAATATATCTAAAAACAAAGATGTGAATATAATAGAGGGAAACATTCCATGTGGGAAAAATATATCTAAAAACACAGATGATGTGACTTACCGAACTAAAGTGCTGGCAGGTCGATAGACACACAAACAAACACAAACATACACATGAAATTCAAGCTTTCGCAACAAACTGTTGCCTCATCAGGAAAGAGGGAAGGAGAGGGAAAGACGAAAGGATGTGGGTTTTAAGGGAGAGGGTAAGGAGTCATTCCAATCCCGGGAGCAGAAAGACTTATCTTAGGGGGAAAGAAGGGGTATACACTCACACTCACACTCACACTCACACTCACACTCACACACACACACACACACACACACACACACACACACACACACACACATATCCATCCGCACATACACAGACACAAGCAGACATTTGTAAAGACCTGCCAGCACTTTTGTTCGGTAAGTCACATCATCTGTGTTTTTAGATATAAAAACAAAGATGATGTGACTTACCAAACGAAAGCGCTGGCATGTTGATAGACACACAAACAAACACAAACATACACACAAAATTCAAGCTTTCGCAACCAACGGTTGGTTCATCAGGAAAGAGGGTAGGAGAGGGGAAGACGAAAGGATGTTGGTTTTAAGGGAGAGGGTAAGGAGTCATTCCAATCCCAGGAGCGGAAAGACTTACCTTAGGGGGAAAAAAGGACAGGTATACACTCGCACACACACACATATCCATCCGCACATACACAGACACAAGCAGACATTTGTAAAGGCAAAAGTCATATCATCTTTGTTTTTAGATATATTGTATGTATATGTTTGGAACAACAGCATTAACTGTACAAGATAAGAAATATACATGTCGTAATGCAGAAATTCATGATCACAATGCTAGACAAGTACAAAATTACCATATGATAAACAGAAGACTGAAAAAAAAAGCAAACAGTCCATATATTAATGGAGCAAAATACTTAAATGCACTGCCAAATGAACTGAAGGTAATAACTGGAGAGACATTCAAAAAACATCTAAAATCGTGGCTCAATGAGCAATGCTTCTATAGCCTCTGTAGAAACTAAAATTTAAAGTATTATTATGTCAAATAATTTGGAGTACATTTGGAGTATATTCTCAAGTTTCTATTATAAACTAAATTTAGATTGTATACTGTTGTATTGTACTACCAATTGCTGTGCATGTAATTACATGTTTCACGCAAATAAATTACAAATTACAAAATTTACTGTTAGAAAATAGAAGTATATATATAGTCACAATTTAAGAATTTTGAATAACAAAGGCACAGCTGTTTATGAAGTTATAAGTAAGTACCTTTAGAAATTGTAAAGACAAAATAAATTAGTGATTTACCATCAGTATCACTAAATGGCAAAATCAGACTGCAACTGTTTTTAATGAGTACCTTTTTTCTGATGGAAAATCCATCAGTAACCACTTCAACAAAGCATATACTTGGCCTTAACTGACAGCAAGGAAATTAAATACATAGCCGGATCACTAAAATATTTGAAATCAGCAGACTAGTTGTCTGTTGGAAGATTAGAAAGGTGCATAGACAACATATCCGATGCCATTGCCCCAGCAGTAAATGATGCAACTGCATCACAAGTAATCTCAGTTTGTGAGAAATGTGATAAATCTATTGATTGAAACCTAGTGATTGAAATCTATCAACCCTTCTCATCATTACCTGCAATAATTTGTTTACATTAGACTAATGACATTTTGAGTCAACACAATCTAATATCTGAAAATCAGAATGACTTTATGAAAATCAAGTCAACTTCACTAACTGCAGCACAGTTAACAGATGAAATAATAAGGGTGGTAGGGAACAATGAATATGTTACTGGAATGTTCCTCGAATAAACATCTGATTGTATTGAGATTGCCATATTACTTGATTAACTATGGCACCTGGGCATTAGAGGAACTGACTACAAGTTGACAAAATCATAGGCAAGCAAAAAGAAATAATTTGAGTTGCTTAAGGCAAATTCCAAAATTACTACTTTCAAATATGAGTGCCTCAAGGCCCAATGTTGGGACCACTTCTCTCCTTGATTAGTGCTAATGATATAAATTACTGTACTTTAAAAAATGCAGATGATACACGATTATATGGAAAAACAAAGCCCAAGAAAGTCTAGAGCAGGCTGTTCCAACACTACAATAAAGAGAGTTGGTAATACTGGGCATCCCTCAGCTTTTTCGCAGGCAGGTACAGATAGTATAGACTACCAGCCAGGTGGCATTATTGGAAGCATTCTGTAAATGCTCAAAGGACTTGGCCAACCCTACATGTATGCATTTGGTTAGTATAGAACTGCTGTATAGGCTCCAGCTTGGCTTTATGACAGCCTGCACCAGAGCCCTTTGGCCACCACTACCTACGTGAGCCCATGCATGCCCAGCTGAGCACCAGCAGGCATGCAAGTCTAGAGGTACTGTGCAACAGTGTTACCAATAAAACAGTTCACTATTTCAGTGAAAGTCATCTAAATCCATGTGCTACAGGGACTGCAATAATTGAATTTAATATCAAGAAACAGAGTTTGGGATGAAATTATCCATAGAGAATGACATTGTAAAAAAGGAAAATTGGACAAAATTCTTCATAATGACAATCCAGAACACATTCAAGTGGAACAGACATACAGATTCCTTAACCTGAAGCTATCCAAAAGCTTATTTCTCATAAACATAATTATCAAACATTGCATATATGTGCTGTGTATCTTTCATTGTTCTCACTGAATTTCAACTATGCTACTGAAGTATGGGATGAAACAACATAAAGGAACCCAAATACATTATTAACATTGCAGAAAAAAGCTGTCAGAATTATTCTTGGTGCTAAACAGACCCATGGCATAACTTGTTCCCAGAATTATGAAAGCCAACCTAAACTGTGACTTACACAAGCATAATACTATACAGAAATCAAAATACAATGGAAACTGGCACAGTACGGCATTATATAAAAAGCCGTTCATGCCAGGATGAAGCTAACTAATGCCCTTCCTAGAATCTCACTGCTATTCCTGTCATCAAATTAAAAAACGAAAGAATGTTAACAAAGAAAGCATTTTATTCTCTATACTTCTTTGTTTCCATGAATTCCAAGACTCTTAACTTACATATTCAGAAGAGTAATCTCTAAGATGTCATGAAATTGTATTATTCTAGGGATTGTATTGATTATTTGATGGTGAATGCAGATTATCTTTTTCTGTACGCTTGTATGTCTTCCACATTTACCAACATATCTTGAGGCAGACTGGTGTGGTTTTTTACACTGAAGAGCCAAAGAAACTGATACACCTGCCTAATATCAAGTAGGGCTACCGCAAGTAGACAGAAGAGCTTCAACAAGACTTGGCATGAACTCGACTAATGTTTGAAGTAGTGATGGAGGGAATTGACACCATGAATCCTCCAGGGCTGTCCATAAATCCATAAGAGTATGAGGGGATGGAGATCTCTTCTGAACATCACATTGCAAGGCATCCCAGATATGCTCTATAACCTACATGTCTGGGGAGTTTGGTGGCCAGCATAAATGTTTAAACTCAGAAGAGTGTTCTTGGAGACCCTCTGTAGCAATTCTGGATGTGTGAGGTGTCGCACTGTCCTGCTGGAATTGCCCAAGTCTGTCGGAATTTGCAATGGACGTGAACGGATGCAGGTGATTGGACACAATGCTTACATATGCATCAGACATCAGAGTCGTAGCTAGACATTTCAGGAGTCCAATAACACTTCAACTGCACACCCCACTTCATTAGGGAGTCACCACCTGCTTGAACAGTTCCCAGCTGACATGCAGGGTCCATGGATTCACGAGGTTGTCTCCATATCCGTATACGTCCATCCACTTGGTACAATTTGAAATGAGACTCGTCTGAGCAGGCAACATGTTTCCAGTCATCAACAACCCAGTGTCGGTGTTGATGAGCCCAGGCAAGGTGTAAAGTTTTGTGTCGTGCAGTCCTCAAGGGTACACGAGTGGGCCTCTGGCTCCAGAAGCCCATATCGATAATGTTTCGTTGAATGGTTTGCAAGCTGACAATTGTAGATGGACCAGCATTGAAATCTGAAGCACTTTGCAGTAAGGTTGCACTTCTGTCACGTTGAATGATTCTCTTCAGCTATCGTTGGTCTCGTTCTTGCACAATCTTTTTCTGGCTGCATTGACGTCAGAGATTTGATGTTTTACCAGATTCCTGATATCCACGAAAAGGTCGTACTGGAAAATCCCCACTTCATCACTACCTCGGAGATGCTGTGTTCCATCACATGTGTGCTGACTGCTGTAACACCACGTTCAAACTCACTGAAATCTTGATAACCTGTCATTGTAGCAGCAGTACATGATCTAACAATTGTGGCAGACACTTGTTGTCTTATACAGATGATGCTGACCACAGCACCATATTCTGCCTGTTAACATATCTCTGTATTTGAATGTGCATGCCTATACCAGTTTCGTTGGCACTTCAGTGTATACAAGAAGTTGTGGAATTTTACACAATATTATCACTATGGAAGCACAATAATTCTGACTTATCCACAAGTTGACTTATCTAGTGTGTAATTTTATACTTGTAATTTTGGAAATAAAACTTAACAAATCCTTAAAAGAGGTCAATAAAAATATAAAATGAAATAAAAACCTAAATGTAGATAATTATAAATAAGGTTGGGATCTAAATTAAGCAAATCTCAGTTTTTTAATTTGTGTACTTACATGGTATTTGCTATTATAAAAACTAATATTTATATCCTATTTCCAGTGAAAAACTACATAAATAAAAAATTTACTCACCACTTTCTCCTTCTCTTTCATGTATGATGTGATGAGATCATGGAGAAAAAAGAAAGCATCTGCATCCACAGTAACAAAAATGTGATCTTCAAACTCAGTAATGAAACTGCATTCGACTAATGGCTTTTGTCCTGCACAGAAATTTGCAAACACTAGATACACATATCTGAGGCTTTTCCGCCATATATGATGGTTCCAAGGTTGTCGGGTGTACTGCCGGATGCAATCATGGAAGGTCCATGACTAAACAACCGTTCTGCCATCACTGGGTGGGCCTTCGATGATTGCATCCCGCACCATACCTAAGAACGTTGGAAGCATTACACCACAAATAAAACTTAGTAATTCCTGACATTATCATCTTTATGCAATTTGTTAACTTCTTTTGCAAAAATCTTAATTTACATATGACAATTAAAATATTATGACTATTATTCATGTTGCTTTCTACACAAATGCACGTCACTGCATGATTATTATTACTGGTACATCCTGTTTGTGCTCAACCTGGATTAAATACATGGATGGGAGATTATATTAAAAGCACAGAATTTATTTTTTATTCAAATACTGTGAAGTCAACTATGAGGCACATTCATTGTTTATGTAGGATTGTTTCTTCATTTATGTACAATGTTAAACACTACCATTTTTTACTAGAGTAACAGATTTCACCTCTGTATTTTTGCTTTCTTCAAGCAGTGTTATCTTTAATATTATGTTGTAAACAAGATTTTCTAATGCAATTTATTTATTTTGCTTGTTTACAGATCTGAAGATGATTGTTACTTACAATCGAAACTACCTAGTCACTGTATTTTAACTGTATTATGTAAATGCGATCTAGGTTTTAAAGTATTTTTGTATTTAATTTTTGCCGCATGTAAGATTTCCTTTTTAACATGTGCAAATCATTGAATCATTATTACAATGCTCACTTTTCATGGAGTATACTTTTATTTATTTCAAATATTGCGAGGACACAGCTACAAGTTAAGAATTACTTTAAAATGAGAACAAATGTGTGCTTAAGAATAATTTGATTGCAAGGTGCCCACTTATTACATATTTCTGACAGCTGATGGAAAGTTTATTGATGTAAGATGAACAGCAGGTTTGCGAAAAACATAATGAATGAAAATCTGAAGAAATATCTATGGTCCTGGATAAAAATGCAATTAATATTTGTCGTCTCTGATAATTATACAAGAATATACAACAAAAATTCAGATTTAATGTTGACCACAGGTAAAACAAAAAATCTGACTGTATAATAAAAAATAATGATCAAAAATTCAGTATAAACATCTGACTGCATCAGCAGCAATCTGATGAGTTCATAGTGTGGACTAGATCAGAGGATGCTTAACTACACCAACGTTGTGCAAATAAATTAAAAAATCAATTTTAAGCATTTATTACATTAATGTAACAATTATAATTACACAGAACTTTGGAATTTACATTATTTCTTGGTACAGCGGTATGTTTACACCTTAAAAGCTACAGAACACTGAGCAATAATGAAAAATGGAACAATTGCAGCACATCTACTTACGAGATAATTTTTGACGGAAAATTTTTGTCCCAAAACCCAATTTAGAAGTAATTATGTTACTTAGAATCGCATGTTTACAGATGACGTCACTAATATTTGCTCAAGAAACAAATAAGACTGAGTTGTAAATTATGTTCCCCCATGACACCCAAAGTTTCAGATAACATAAACAATCACCCATTACGTGATAGGTGAACTTCACATTTATGACTAAACATTGTCCAAGCTCAACCTAACATAATAAGTTATGTTGGTTACTAGATTATAGCTTTTCTATGCATGAAAGTTTTGGTACCCCTAATATTAAGATATCTGAGTAAAGATTACTTAACTGCATCTGTTGTGGAAGTGGCATGTAACAACCCATCTAATACTTTAATTATACAATAAGACAGCAAGCTCACAGTACTCAATACTTATTCCTTTATTATCTGTTGTTTGCCACATTCCAATGAATGAATAACTTCCTCCTGTGATTTAAGGAAAGCTCTATATTTGGCTCAATACAGGGAAATGATTTTAATATTCATTTGAAAGTGAAAATACTGTTAAAAGGAACATGCTGGAAGCTTTTGAGAAATAAAACATTACTTTTGAAATGCTCAAGTAACATTCTGACAAAGAAAGAGTGAAAGTAACATTTACCTGAAAGATCTGGTGTCCTTGCTGACTGGAGGTGCTCAGTCTTGAGATGAAGTTGCATGGATGGCAAAGCAAAAATCACCTCTCTCGTATGATTATGATCCTGTAGTTTGCTGCTGCTGGTACTACGTGCTCTTTGCTGCTCAGTTGCTTCTTTCTCACGCTCCAAACTTGGAAATCGATCCACAGCTACAACATTGTAAGAAGCAATACAAATATCAACGTAAAAGAAAGGCATGCATTTGTAAACAAATTCTTATGAATGCATTAGTTAAGTGTGAGCAAAATATTAAAAATATGTACTCGATAACTTCAACAAGCACTATCATTTGATCATAAACAACACACTCAATGAAGGGAATTAAAAGATATAAATAGATGTAAAAAGCAATAACCCATTCACTGACCTACAAATATCAACCATATTTCCTTCATGTTTATGTATTTCCCTTTAGTACCTCTCTTGTATGTTTTACACTGTGTATACCTATACTTGTTCCCCAAAAGCCAGAATAACATGTATGTGAAAGGTGACTTTTACTATTATTTCTTGTCCCACTATCTCCCCACACCATTATGATACATAGCAATGATTATTAATTGTGCACTTCTGTTCATGCTCTAATCTTATCATCTACAAAATGTTCTCTCTGCACCTTCTCAGATGTTCAAATCTTGACTATTGCTTAAGGCATGTGTTCAAGGATGCCCATACAATAGTTTTTAGGGGGGGGGGGGGGGGGGGACAGGGGAACTTGAATCTGGGGTTGGACTATTTTTAACATTTTGGAAGGTGAATAGCAACTTTTAAGTAGCTATAAAAAGTTCCAGTTCCAACTCTGTTAAAAGCCTGCATAATACTGATGTTTAAATAATTTTCTTGAAAGAGAAACATCTGACTACACTCCAGTTTTTCCTTTCCCTGAGAGCTGGAGGGAGGAGGGGGGGGGGGGGCTGGGGGACCGTGGTCCCCTTGTCCCTGGGCATGGGCACCTTCACATGTGTTCACTAGCAGGTAAACTTCTGCATGTCATTTGTGGGAACTATCTAAGTTTCGACAACTTGCAGAAGTAGCTTCTGCAAGCTGGTGGAAACAATTTCGTGCATCTTGCTGCAAATACTTGCCAGTTGCTGAAAGTTTTGTGTGTTCAATACCAGTACAAAAACATGAATGTGAAAAAGGAAAATGGCACAAAGACAGAAGAACAGGAATAAATGTACCATGGGTACCCATAAACATACCCGCATGTTCAGGGTATAAGTACACATTTTTTATTGGTGTCTCAGGACAGTGTACTGAACAACATTAGGGCAGTATTTACTTCATTTGCAGACCAATGATTATAGCTATCAGGAGTAGCGTGTTTCTAGGATGAATATTACCTCCAAGTACATGTGGTAAGATCAAGCCATTAATGCTTATTTTCCCCTGGGCAGGTGGTCAGATTTTGAAGTGTGGATGCAAAATGGTTAGTATATTCTGATTGGTGCACTCCACTTAGTGGTGCAGTTACAACCATGGAAAAAAAAAAATATCCGGGTAATAAATTATGTGACATATTTGCAGGAAGACTGTTGCACACAGAGTAAAAAACTAACACACTGAAATGGGTACATATTAAGGAACTAATTCCCACAGTATCCCCATGTTGACTGGAATACTCTCTTTCAAATTCTGAAGGTGGCAGGAGTAAAATACAGGGAGCGGAAGGCTATTTACAATTTGTACAGAAACCAGACGGCAGTTATAAGAGGCGAGGGGCACGAAAGGGAAGCAGTGGTTGGGAAGGGAGAGAGACAAGGTTGTAGCCTCTCCCCGATGCTATTCTATCTGTATATTGAGCAAGCAGGGAAGGAAACAAAAGAAAAGTTCGGAGTAGGTATTAAAATTCATGGAGAAGAAATAAAAACTTTGAGGTTCGCCGATGACATTGTAATTCTGTTAGAGACAGCAAAGGACTTTGAAGAGCAGTTGAACGGAATGGACAGTGTTTTGAAAGGAGGGTATAAGATGAACATCAACAAAAGCAAAATGAGGATAATGGAATGTAGTGGAATTAAGTCGGGTGATGCTGAGGAAATTAGATTAGGAAATGAGACACTTAAAGTAGTAAAGGAGTTTTGCTATTTGGGGAGCAAAATAACTGATGATGGTCGAAGTAGAGAGGATATAAAATGTAGACTGGCAATGGCAAGAAAAGTGTTTCTGAAGAAGAGAAATTTGTTAATTTCGAGTATAGATTTAAATGTCAGGAAGTTGTTTCTGAAAGTATTTGTATGGAGTGTAGCCATGTATGGAAGTGAAACATGGACGATAAATAGTTTGGACAGGAAGAGAATAGAAGCTTTTGAAATGTGGTGCTACAGAAGAATGCTGAAGATTAGATGGGTAGATCATATAACTAATGAGGATTGGGGAGAAGAGGAGTTTGTGGCACAACTTAACCAGAAGAAGGGATTAGTTGGTAGGACATGTTCTGAGGCATCAAGGGATCACCAATTTAGTATTGGAGGACAGCGTGGAGGGTAAAAATCGTAGAGGGAGACCAAGAGATGAATACACTAAGCATATTCAGAAGGATGTAGGCTGCAGTAGGTACTGGGAGATGATGAAGTTTGCACAGGATAGAGTAGCATGGAGAGCTGCATCAAACCAGTCTCAGGACTGAAGACCACAACAACATCCCCATTTACACCCCTTACACCTTGTATAATTGGCCACCGTCAGCCAAGGAAGTATAAAGGAATTTATGCATTACTTTGTTTCACCATAAGGGGAACAGGATGGCATTAGAGATGTCTTTAAATTTTAGCCGATTTTTTAATCTTAGTGTAAACATAAGTAAGTTTGTACAGGTGATACAGCTTGCAACTTTTTAGAATTCTATTTTCAAATGCATTACATTTATAATAAAAGTAATAGACACAGTTTGCAAAAATCAAAGGGTAATTAAAAGGTGACCTCTTGGTGACAGCTGGCAGCATTTTTGTACCTTTGTTCCAAATATTTTATTGTACAGCAGACATGAAATTTTCTATAACTGTATACGGCATTCTTAGAAAGTTTTTAATTAGAGTGAAGTCCTCCCACTTTAGTTCATTCAATAGTCTTTCTTGATAACTTAAAATGTATGTCTCTGTATCCATTTCTTTACTCAAATGTTTCTTTTTTGTTAATTTTTTGTTTTTGTCACAGTTTTTCTTCAACAATTATCCACCAATAGTGGCAACTGCTCTGGTTCTTAAGAACACACACTGTAAACTTCTCCTTGCCTGTCTCATTATGCAATCCTAGTGAAGACACATCTGCAAAGACTTGGACAAGTTAATTTCAGGAACTTGCTGCGAGTGACTTGCAGAAGTAAACCTGCACAAGTTTCAGTTCTAATGTAAACACCTCAGCAAGTGCTTGCATAAGTTACTTGCTAGTGGGCACATGCCTTAATGTAATAATCCCTCTTTTTCTATCATGCAGCTCCTTCAATTCAACAACCTGAGTGACTTGCACAACCAATTTAGTTCACATTTTTACAGTTTATTTATTCATTTTTATTTTTTTTCCATGTCCTAATAGTAACTTATGTTTAATTGATGTAGTTTTTCATGGGGACTGTTTCCTTTAAAAAAAAAAAATACTCATACTGCACTCCATGAACCTCTAGACAGAAACATTTACATCTATTCTGCAAGCCAGTGTACACTGGTACACTGCATGATGGAGGGCACATTATACCAATGCTAGTCATTCCTTTTCCTACTCCCCTCAGAAATGGAATGAGGGAAAAATGGCTATCTATGTGCTTTCATACTATCACTGATTTCTCTATATTTGTCGTCCTTATGCAAGATGAATGTTGGTGGCAGTAGAGTCATTCAGCACTCTGTCATAATGTCAGTTCTCTAAACTTTCTCAATAGTGTTTCACGAAAAGTACAGCCCCCCCCCCCTCCCCCACCAGGGATTCTGATTTGAGATCACAGAGCCTACTCATGTGTTGATCAAACATTTTGGTAACAAAACTAGCATCATGCCTCCGAATTTCTTCAATGTCTTCCTTCAATATGACCTAATAGTGATCTCAAACAGTACTCAACAAAAGGTTGCGAAAGTGTTCTGTATGCAGCCTTCTTTACAGGTGAGCTACATTTTCCTAGAATTCTCCCAATAAACCAAAATTGACCATCAGCTTTCCCACCATTTCATGGTGCTTTGCAATGCTACACCCAGATATTTAATCAACAAAATGGTTTACACAGGACAGTAGTAATAATGTATTTGAACATTACAGGATCATTTTTTCTACTCATCTCCTTTAACTTACACTTTTCCATGTTTATAGCAAGCAGCCATTCTTCACACCAAATAGAAATTCTGCCCAAGTCATATACAAGTTGCTTCAGGATGAATGTTAATGATTCATCCTGAAGCCAATTGTCTAAGGCCATTGACCTTAAATTAGCACAAAAATGTATTCAGATAAAACTGAATTTGGTATCTGCATTGCAAACATTAATTGCAGATTATTTTGGCATGAACTGGGATCAACCCAGTCTAGCACAATTTCACAGATCAAGTAAAGTTTGATTCTAATCATCACTTCACAACATACTGACATGACAAAGGAACTGATTTTGTTCTGGAGGTAGAAAAGCAATAAAGAAATCATTAACACAAAAATGATACATAAATAAGTGAACACATAACTCTAAAATGTCTGAAGTTCAAAAAGTAATTGCTACTCACCATATAGCGGAGCTGCTGAGTCGCAAAAAGGGACAACAAAAGACTGGTCTGGCTCCAGCTACCAGAGACTGTGGTCACGTGTATGTGAGCTCTCTCTCTCTCTCTCTCTCTCTCTCTCTCTCTCTCTCTCTCTCTCTCTCTCTCGTGTGTGTGTGTGTGTGTGTGTGTGTGTGTGTGTGTGTGTGTGTGTGTGTGTGTGTGTGCACCAAGTGCATGTGGTCTAATTTTGACAACGGCCTTGTTGGCCAAAGGCTAACTTTCCGACAGTCTTTTATGTTGTGCCTTCCTGTAACTCAACATATCCGCTACAGGGTGAGTAACAACTACACTTTTCATTACATTGTTAGTCCAACCTGGAGTATCCATTGCTTAATTAGTTCAAAAACTTTTTTTTCATTTGTAAGATTATAGTAATTGTTGGTAATGTAAGTACTGAGTGCAGACAATAATTGCTCCCTGGAGACTTCTTGGAGACAACTCACAATTAACATGAAAAAGTTTAAATGTGTTTCACAGACACTTTATGGCAGAGTAAGAAAGGGGAATTCAGACTATTTGCAATGCACATTGAGTATGTCAAGTTTGACAGCAGACAAATAACGACTCAACATCTTTTACAAAAATAATTTCCAAGCTTGAATAGCAGTAAATATGGAACTTGTATTAAATTCAGCCCAAACCATTGTTGAGAGGAGAGCTAGAATTTAACTACTGAATGCCAATGTCACGTGTAAACTTCTACAATAATTGTGTGTGTGTTGATAACCAAAATAGTACGTACATGTATGTCAATCAGCAAAAGGGTAAAGAAAGAAAGAAGTTACATGCTCAACTACAGTTTCAAAGGTCAGAACCAGAATTTTTCTGGTACTTATCACTTCTTTTACCTCTGGACACATTTGTTAATGTTGAAAAGTCAAGTTGCCATGTATTTCAGAGTCCTCATTAAACTGTAGAATCTCTTATATCTTGATGGGCAAGTCAGTTCAAAGTCTGGATGAAGGCAAACACCAACCTTTGGATGGATGACAGCTCTACCAAAGCAGACAATGCAAATGTACACATCTGCTGCTCTGTGCAAAAACTGTATGTTTAATGTTAAATAACAGTGGCTTTAAAACCTGCAAATTACTGAAACTTTCATCCACATGGAAAGATGCCTAAATCTGTGGACAGCGATACGTAATATGTATGTTCAACAGTTAAAAGTTGAATGAAATGTGTCTTATCTAAGTTAAGTGAGTTCACCAAACCAGTCAACATTACTTTTGAATATGAGGGTTACACCATATGCTTTTAGCAGTAATACAGAAAAAAATATTTATAATATAAATGTCACAACTTTTCAAAATACTTTTCATGAGGACTTACACATTTTTTTCCATCTTTTGAAACCATTTCAGAAATGTCTCAGACCAAGCTTCTTTAGGGAAGTCATTTAGAGCACTGTTGTGTGTTGCAACAGCCTTGTCATCAGATGAAAAACACTTCCCATGAATTTTTTTTCCTTTGTATCTGGGAAAAGGAAGTAGTCACCCAGAGCCAGGTTATGTGAATAGGGTGGGTGCAGTAACACTCATATTTCTTCCTTCTCCAAGATGTCCATTGTTCTGGCAGCTGGATGTGCTGAAGCATTGCTGTGATACAGAAGACTGTGCCTGTTCTTCAACTTTGGGTGCTGTGACTTCCATGTGGCATATGGTCTCCCTGTGACTTTCAGCATTCAGTCACATACCAGTCAGCTTTGACTGTGCAATGCGTGCCCGAGGTCACAGAGGTGGTGAAGAAAGTTCCAGAGCTCCTACTTTTCAAAACTTTCATGGGTGGTTCCTCACCTGGAAAGCACCATCTTGAAGAGCATCTCTTTGTTTTGGGATCATAATGGAACATCCACGCTTTGTCACCTATGTTGATATTGTGAGTTCCTTTGAGTCACCATTTGTTGAATTTTTCAAGCATAAAACAACACCAATCCATTCTTGTGTGGTTTTGGGCTTCTGTCCGGGTTATGTGGCACCCAATGGGCACACCTCTTGCTTAGGTGAAAATGATCATGAATAATGGTCTGCAGTGCAGCTAACCCAAATTTTTTAGGGCCTCTTCAATGTCACAAAATGTGACAAGAGGTTCATCATCTATCACTTTCATTACAGTATCAATGTTTTCTTGGGTCACTGCCAATGATGGCAAATTGGACTAACATTCATCTTTAAGACACTCCCAACCCCTTGAAAATTCATGAAACTATTTCCAATGGTGACCCTAGAAGGAGCAGACTCACCAAAAACACAAACCAGAGATGAGTGGCAGTCTTCTGCATTTAACTTCTTTTTGTAGCCATAACAAACCACTGTACAAAAATTTGCAGTGCAACAGATTCATCTTGCAGTGTCACACTCAGCACTGTTTGCGTCTTCACTCACTGTTCGCAGTATGGTTTGAAATCCAGTGGCAGGGGGACTGCTGCATGCATGCTCTGAGGTACAGAAAAACTGCTGTTTGAAATTAAGATAGTCCCACTGTTGTCAAACTTCCTATTTAAGAGCTGCTGAAAACTTTTGGGGAAGCCTCCGTATTTCATTTATTGCTCCTTCTGCTGTTCCAGCTTTGCTAGACTTCATTATGCTGCTTGCATCATCAGCAAAGGTTTGTTAGACTTGATTATGATGCTTGCATAATCATCAAAGGGAACTATTTTTGTTTTAGCAGCAGAAGATGCAAGTCATTTATATGCAGCAAGAACAGTGGTGGTATTATAATTGAAGCCTGTGAAATGCCAGTACGAATTTGTCCCTGCTGAGAAGAATATTCATAATGAGAGCTGCATGAGCTACATGGCTATTTCAAGTCACACTGATAAAACAGGGACCAACAATATGATTCTTGAAAAGCCTGCATTGAACTGTTTATTCACTTCTCTCAATTATTGCGTATTTTTAACTGAGCAGTGCATATCGTGAAGATCGATTTGCTCACAGTTTTTGAATCGCTGTATCACTGATTGTTCTTCGTAGGCACTATTCGGACAACTATACTTGATTGTGAATGTCATTGCCATGAAGCTTCTGGGGGAGCAAAATGGGAAAAGGATGAAATGTGCTGCAATGTAGTATTTACACAACACTCCTTTGGCTGATACCTCTAGCATATTCACACTGGGCTCGGACAATCAGGATGCCTCCCAGTTTTCAACCACATCTCTCCTCTAACAGGTGAACAATTTTCTCCATAAATGAAAACTATATCCACATTTACAACTATCATATACATTGTGAAAATCAGAATCGATCCTTGTTCAAGTTGTCTGTCTGCTGCAATTGCAGAGCACACACTTATGGGCCTAAAGCACCTAGTTAAACACACAACCATACCAGATATACATGTCTGCTTACATCTGATACAGTACAACAAGCATTAGAGGAACCCCTTTTCCTGATGAAAGAAGCTCTTTGATTGGTTAAACCAATGCCAAAGATAAGGTACACAGGGAGAAAGGAGGGAGTGAGAGAGAGAGGGAAGCAGAGAAAAGTTGTGTCAATTTAGCAGCTATAAACGGTAAAAAGAAATGCATCCTTTTCTTCTGTCCATTGGGTGACTCACTCTTAATTTTTGTTCTTAATTGATTTGTTCCATTCTTTGTTGTCTTTAAGTTTTCCTATCAGTTTTCTTCCTTTATAAGAGAAGAAACCTACTAATTTCAAAATATTCCTGCTGCCTATTGAAAGACTTCCCTTCCTCCTTGGAAAACTGTATCTATATTTAATAACTTAATGCAAGTACATTGATGGAGCCACTTTGATTCATAATGTAGGACAATCTTGAAAAATTACTTGGAATAGGCAATGAGTAACATCACCTTTCAACACTGTAGGAAAAGACATATTGCTACTACCGTAAAGAAGACACATCAAGTTGCAGACAGATACAATTACGAGACACTCACAACAGCTTTCGGCCACAGCCATTGTCAGTAAAAGAGAGACACCTCACTCACACAAACAAGCACACATGACCACCAACTCCAGCATCTCGGACCGGAAGGCAACATCACGTGGGATGCAAGCAGCAATCTGGAGAGGGTGAGGGAAGAAAAGGGGAAGGGATAGTAGTCTATGGGTGGGGAGAGAGACAAACACTGTCTGGTGGAGTGTGCAGGGACTAGACTGCCAACAGGCACAACATTGAGATGTTGTGGGGCAGGGAGGTGGAGCAAAAAAGGAACAAAAAAGGAGAGGAGCAGTGAAAGGCACGCAGGTGCGTTGGTAGAGGGCTGCAAATAAACAGGGCAGGAGCTGAGAGGACAGGGGTGGTGGAAACTGTTGGATAGAGGGTGTGGACATGGTATGTCACTATAGGTTGAGACTAGGATAATTATGGGAGTGAGTGGAGAATGTGTTGTAAGTATAACTCCAATCTACACAGTCCAGAGAAGCTGGTGGTGTAGGGAAGGATCCAGATGGCTCGGGTAGTGAAGCAGCCATTGAAATCAAGTGCGTTATGTTCAGCTGTATGTTGTGCCATTGGGTGGTCTACATTGCTCTTGGCCACAGTTTCACAGTGGCCATTCATCCTAGTGGGCAGCTGGTTGTTAGTCACACCAACATAAAAAGCTGCACAGATTGCAGCAGAGCTGGTAAATAACGTGGCTGCTTTCACAGGTGGGGTGTCCCCGAATGGGATAGTATAAACCTGTGACAGGACTGGAAAAAGAAGTGTGGGGTGGGTGGATTGGGCAGGTTTTGCACCTGGGTCTTCCTCAGGTATATGATCCTTGTGGTAAGGGATTGGGATTGGGAGTTGCATAGGGATGGATTAGGATGTTGTGGAGGTTGGGTGGGCGATGGAACACCACTTTAGGAGGGATGGGAAGTACCTTGGGTAGGATGTGCCACAAGGTGGTCTACTTTGCTGTTGCTCACAGTTTGATGGTCGCCGTTCATTCTGCCCGAGATGCTTCCCACCACTCCTAAAGCGGTGTTCTGTCGCCCACCCAACCACCACAAATCCTAGTCCATCATTATGCCACTCCCAATCCCAACCCCTTGCCACAAGGATCATATCTCTGTGGAAGACCCAGGTGCAAAACCTGCGCAATCCATTTACACAGCACTTCCTTTTCTAGTCCTATCATAGGTTTATCCTACCCCATGAGAGGCCGGGCCACCTGTGAAAGCAACCATGTCCTTTACCAGCTCTGCTGAGACATTGCACAGCTTTTTATATTGGTGTGACTTGCAACCAGCTGTCTACAGGATGAAAGGCTACCATCAAACTGTGGCCAACAGCAAAGTAGACCACTTGTGGCACAACATGCAGCTGAACACAACACACTATCCGAGCCATCTGGATCCTTCCCTCCACCACCAGCTTCTATGAGTTGTGCAGATGGGAGTTATCCTTACAAGACATTCTCTGCTCCCATAATTATCCCGGCCTCAACCTATGGTAATATACTATGTCCACACCTTCCACCCAACAGTTTCCACCCCTCTGTCCTTTCATCTCCTCCCCAATCTCATCTCTCGCCCAGTTTATTTGCAGCCCTCTGCCAATGCATCTGCAAGCCTTTCCCTGCTTCTCTCTTTTTTGTTCCTTTTTTTCCCCACCTCCATGCCCCACAACCTCCCATTGGCAATCTAGTCCCTGCACACTCCACCACACAGTGTTCATCTCTCTCCCATCTGTACACTATTATCTCTCCTCTTTCCCTCCCCCACCCTCTCCAGATTGCTGTTTGCATCACACGAGATGTTGCATTCTGGCCTGAGATGCTGAAGTTGGCAGTCATATGTGCATGAGGTGTGCTTGTTTGTGTGAGTTTTCTGAATGGTGTGTGTGTGTGTGTGTGTGTGTGTGTGTGTGTGTGTGTGTGTGTGTGTGTTTTACTGACAAAGGCTGTTGCCAAAAGCTACTGTGAGTGTCTTTTAATTGTGCCTGTCTGCAACACAACATGGCTTCTTTACAGTAAGTAGCAATCTGTCTTTTCCTATATTGTTAATATTCGTACTTGGGAGTTTCCATTGTTTAACATCATTTTTCTTAATATAACACAAAGAACCAAACACTTAGCTCAAGTCACTAATGCCACTGATCTAATGGCCCTCAACAGTCAGTCAGTTTGAATCGTGGTGGATCAATATATAGTTAGCAAGGGGATGAAGAGATGACAAGGTGGTGGTGCATGTAGTCCCTTATGATTAGACTTTGTGTCAATGCCTCTGATTAAATTACATGGCTCTCCACTTTGTCTCAAAATATTGATGAACCAACAGGCGCAAATTGTGCTCATATTCTCTGTCTGACAGAACACCATGTCACTTTTGGCATCGAAATGCTCGATATACCAAACTATGTTTTAGCTACCTCATTTTGTAGAAAGCATATGTGCAAAGGTGGGGCAGTTATTTATGTGAAAAACAGCCCGTCCTTTAATACAATAGATGTAGAGAAATGTTGTGTAGAGAAAGACTTCGAGGCATGTGTCACAGAAATAGTAGAAGCTAACAAGAAACTGGTAATCGTAGCAGTATACAGGGCTCCATCTGGTAATTTTAAAGTAGTCATGAAACAATTAGATTCTGTGCTATTGTATCTCACAAGAAAAAATAGGGACATTATAGTGACTGGAGATTTTAATATAGATTTCCTAGAAAGCTCATCTTCTAAGACAGAGTTTGCAAATTTAATGCATACCTACAACCTTGTCTCCACTGTCAGTTTTCCCACAAGAACTACTGCCACTTCCAGCACTCTAATAGACAATATCTTTGTAGATATGAGTAAAACTAATCACATCAAAGTTGAAAAAGTCATAAATGGTCTCTCTGATCATGATGGGCAAATACTCACAATTGACAACTTTAATACAAATCAGGACAAAGCTAGTGCTGATGTTAATGATATACTCAGAGAAGTTACAGCTTGGTTTTCAATTAATTCTCTTTCAGTTAATATTAAAAAAACTAGTTTTATACAGTTCTACACAAAAAATAAAACTCTAGAAAATATAGTAATTGCTCATGACAATCAGGAACTAGAACAGGTGCACTCCACTAAATTCCTGGGGGTTCACATTGACAGTAGGCTCAACTGGGAACAGCATGTGTCCCTTACTCTAAAAAGGCTTTCATCAACAACTTTTGCTCTAAGAATCATTACTCATTTTGGGGACATCAACATTTTAAAATCAGCTTACTTTGGGTACTTTCACTCATTAATGAGTTACGGCATAATATTCTGGGGCAATTCACCAGCCTCAAAAAAAATCTTAACTGCTCAGAAGAGAGCAGTCAGAATCATGTGTGGGGTTCCTCCATGAACCTCATGTAGAAAACTTTTTACACAGTTAGGTATTCTGACCACAACATGTCAGTACATATACTCTCTGATGAATGTAGTTAATAAAGACTATGCTCAGTATGAAACAAATTGTTCATACCATAACTACAATACTAGAGGTAAAGATGATCTACATGTTGAACTAAAAAATTTAACACTTGTACAGAAGGGAGTAAAGTATGCTGCTATAAAGACTTTTAATGCATTGCCTAATTATATTAAATGTACAAGAGAAAATGAAACGCTGTTCAACGGTATGTTAAAAAAATACCTGCTTGACCATCCACTGTACTCGTTAGATGAATTCTTTTCCAGAAGTAATGCCCTCCCTTAATAATAGATGTATTTAGTCTCTTAGTTATTAGATGGACGATACAATATTATGTTAATGTTATAGTGTTAATGTTATAGTTACAATGTTATATTGAGAATTGCTATACTATAGTTAAATGACAGCTTGTAAATGAGAAAAAGTGATACTTACTAATATCTATATCATTGTATTATATTACTATTCTGTATTTGTACAACTGTATTGACATGTTCCACATCCAGGCGAATCACTCGCATGTACGGATCTATGGAATACGCATACCAAATAAAAAAAATAAAACAAATAATAAAAACTGAAGGCATATGACACTGCTGATGCATCCATCGTATTGAGATGTTTGGGTCAACAGTAACCTTGGAACTACTCTAAGGGCATAGGCTGTGTTCCAGTCTTTCCCTACTTTATGTGTTGTTTCATCCACGAATTTTCATTGCTGTTATACATAAATTTACACTAATAATATATTACACAGATTAGTAATTATTTCAATATATGCTTCTCTATTGTAAACAGGGCCATCAATCATGAGCATTAGCTCAACACTGGTTCAACAATAAAATAAATTATTGTATGGGGCAGCCTTGGTCATCATGCAACTGAAAGTCATATTTTTTCAAAATATGTTTGTGGAGCACCAAGCGGAAAAAAAAGACAAACTGTATTAAAGTATACAGTCCACCTTTATTTACAGGTTCCTTCAGAGGTAGCTGGTCGATCCACTTCATAGGAGAAAAGAAATCGCATAAAAATGTATCTACTTCACTTCCTGCTGAGTAACAGCTTTATTACTTTTGTTTGTAACATTGTTTCAAAATATTTTTAAAAAATCAGTTTGTTTAACTTGTGCTGGTTGTACATGGTTGATAATATTTATGATGTTGTTATATACTTACCATCAATTTCACTGCATGCAAATGCATAATGAAACCATTCCTGAAGTGTTCGAAACTGGGGAGGAAACAGTACATTTCGACTGACGCGGCATATTGTTGCCATGCTGAGATGTTGGGCGTGAGGTTGCTCCGTTGTCATGCCTAAACTGAATGTTAGTGTTTGTACAACGTGGACATCCAAACGTTGGTGTTCACTACCTGCAGAGAATAGAAAAATACCAGTACATAGTTAAGTAATAATTGATATCTGCGGCTACATAATACTGTATGTATAATACAGGGTGTTACAAAAAGGTACGGTGAAACTTTCAGGAAACATTCCTCACATGCAAAGAAAGAAAATATGTTATGAGAACATGTGTCCGGAAACGCTTCCTTTCCATGTTAGAGCTCATTTTATTACTTCCTTCACATTAATCATGGAATGGAAACACACAGCAACAGAATGTACCAGCATGACTTCAAACACTTTGTTACCGGAAATGTTCAAAATGTCCTCCATTAGCGAGGATACATGCATCCACCCTCCGTCGCATGGAATCCCTGATGCGCTGATGCAGCCCTGGAGAATGGTGTATTGTATCACAGCCGTCCACAATACGAGCACGAAGAGTCTCTACATTTGGTACCGGGGTTGCGCAGACAAGAGCTTTCAAATGCCCCCATAAATGAAAGTCACGAAGGTTGAGGTCAGGAGAGCGTGGAGGCCACGGAATTGGTCCCCCTCTACCAACCCATCGGTCACCGAATCTGTTGTTGAGAAGCGTACGAACACTTCGACTGAAATGTGCAGGAGCTCCATTGTGCACGAACCACATGTTGTGTTGCACTTGTAAAGGCACATGTTCTAGCAGCACAGGTACAGTATCCCGTATGAAATCATGATAACGTGCTCCATTGAGCGTAGGTGGAAGAACATGGGGCCCAATCAAGACATCACCAACAATGCCTGTCCAAACGTTCACAGAAAATCTGTGTTGATGATGTGATTGCACAATTGCGTGCGGATTCTCGTCAGCCCACACATGTTGATTGTGAAAATTTACAATTTGATCATCAGAATCGAGGAAGTACAGTACATACTGACAAAACTAAAATGAGCTCTAACATGGAAATTAAGCATTTCCGAACACATGTCCACATAACATCTTTCTTCCCCGCCCCCCCCCCCCCCCCCTCTCTCTCTCTCTCTCTCTCTCACACACACACACACACACACACACACACACACACACACACACACACAGAGAGAGAGAGAGAGAGAGAGAGAGAGAGAGAGAGAGAGAGAGAGAGAGAGAGAAAACCATGATTCAATGTGATATTGCACTTGATATTTAGATGCCCAAATCTACACTGCAGGAAAAAAAAAATTGATGCACCCGGAAGGTGATGTCGATTTTGGTTTGATGATGGCATACACCACCTGTGGGACAGTAGAAGTACTGCCAATGGTTTCAATGTTGTCCGACAGCATAGTGGCATAGTTGCCAGAGACCCCTCTTTGTCTACCCATTAATAGGAATGCTCACAGCCAAAAGACATGGTGCGGAGCAAATTGAAGCAAGCAGGCAATCACATCGTGGAGATGCACTTCTGCTTCCTACAGCCAACTGAACCAATTGGAAAGGGGTCAAATTGTGGATGTCCGAGTGGTGGGGTAGTCCTTTTGGGGAACTGCCACACAAGTTGGATGTGCTGCATCAGTTGTGGAACAATGCTGGTCTTGGTGGTCACGTGAACATTCTCACACCCGTAGAAGAGGTGCTGGATATCCATGCAGCACAGATGCCCACCAGGATCGCCGAATTGTGAAGGCAGCAGTGGCAGATCATACAACTGCCACAGCACAGGTAAGAGGGCTTCTGAGCCCAGATGTGTCAACACCAACTGTCGTGAACTGGCAGTTAGCAGTGGGACTACAGGCAAGTACAACTCTAGCCCATCTTCCAATCACGCCATAGCGTCAACATGCACGGCTCGACTGGTGCTGACAGAGAATCACTTGGAAGATGGAAATGTACACCATGGTCTTTAACGATCAAACCAAATTCTGCACACAAGTGATGGTTGGTTGTGCATACGACACAGACCTGGTGAGTGTTGTCTTGTAGATGCATTTGTCCAACAAACACTGGCCCCACTTCAAGCGCCGTGGTTCATGATGCGATAAGCTACAACTTTTGTACGCCTTTTGGTGGGTATAGAGGAGATGCTAATCAACGCTAAGTATGTGCAGAATGTTGCTAGACCCGTTCTTTAGCTATTCTGGCAAGAGGAAGGTGACGTGTTGTTCCAACAGGATAATGCTCGGCCACATACTGCCTGTGAAACTCAATGTGCTCTGCAAGATGTGTAATGACTTCCCTGGCCAGCATGATCTCCAGACCTGACTCCAATCGAGCTTGTGTGAGATATGGTGGGATGAGAAGCAAATCAGGTGACATGTTAACCAACAACTCTTACGGAACTATGTGAATAGGTTGAGCAGGTACAACATAACATATTGGAGGACAGTATTCGCCATCTGTACAATCATCTGGATGACAGAGTCAGTGTCTATGGAGGCTACACTATGTACTAATATGGCCATTGTAGCATGGGTTGATACCTGATACCTCACAAGGGAAACTTCCCAATGCACCCTCCTCAGATTTAGTGGTAAAATCGTTCAAAGCGCAGCCCGTCAAAACTGAACACAAATCAATTACGAAAACAGGAAGAAGAGTTCTGGAACGGTGAAAAAAGAAGCAAAATAGAAACTGAGAATGGTCCAAGCTCAAGATGTGCAACATCGAGCAACATGCAACAATCACGGTTTTGTTGTCGTCGTGTGGTCACGGAGTTACACTGCACAGCATGAGATCCGTGTTCAAATCTCCCTCATGTCCTGTAATTTTTCTTCACAAAATTATGAACTTCCTGTCCAGACATTGATGTATCTGTTCCCTTTTTGTAATCTTGGTGACTGTCATACTATACACTGATTACAGAATACGAGTTGAGAGGTAAGAATATATTACCATCACAAGTACGTGATGAATAGCAAGTGCAGGTGAGATGCTGCGCAGATATCTTACGGAAATGAAAACAACAAATAAATGGGTGTAAATGATGTTACAACAAAGGAATTCAAGAGTTAAAACTTCCAATATGGAACGCCAGAGTCAAAACATGTGGTACTTGTGCAGGACAAATAGGAGTTAAGTATTCTGGAGGCCCCTTCCTTACACCTCACTGTTGTAAACATATGTTACACCACAACACACACACATATTTGAATACAGCAAACAGACATGTCAATGACCAAATGGACAGCTCATAATTTTTGGGGAGAAGAAAAAAAAAAAAAGTTTTGCTACAAACCCCCCCCCCCCCCCCCCCCACTGAAATCTCATCATAATAAATTCTGTGTAGGTATTCCCCCCCCCCCCCCCCCCCCCCCCCCCCCCGTGCGTGCGCAATTATTCTCTCCATCGTGTGTCAAGGAGGCTCAAAAAACTTGTGATTGTTAGTTATGGTTTTGTATTTTATTCTATGTCAAACATTTTCTTTACATTTGCTAATGTGCTTCTGGTATGCATGAATTTCTGTTAGTCAATTGTTTCAGTCCTTCATCAATGAGTCTAAGTTCAGAACATTCTCAGTGAACATGTTGTTAGTCATTCCATGTAAGTGAAATAAAGATGTAACTGCTATTTATTGATTATATCTGTGAATTTTCCACACTTTGCTTTCTTCTTCATCCAAATTCCACTTACGTAACTTGTTCCTAAGATTTTCCTCAGACTTTTCCTTTCTTGTATCTTGATGTTTCTGATTAGAGATTTGCCACCAATCAGCATCATTTCAGATGTGTAAAGCATTTCTGATTTGAAAAAAAAGGAGAGAGAGAGAGAGAGAGAGAGAGAGAGAGAGAGAGAGAGACAGTTATAATGTTGTAGTTCCACCTTTTGCGATAATAGGTATTTTATTACTTTAAGGTAATATAATTTTAAAGTCTTAATTCTTACCATCTGTTGAAGGTACTTCCTGAGCCTCAGTGGCAAAAGAGATGCAGGGTTCTTTGAGGGAGAACAGTGCCCATGACTTTGACTTGAAGTTTATCCCGTGAAAGCAGGCGAGTGAGATGTTGCTGCCATGTAGCTCCATAGTACCACCTAGCACAGTGCCTGATGATGGGAGTGGGAAGCTCAGTGTTGACAAGTGCAGGCCTGCCACCTGAGAAAGGACTCGCTGCCAGTGACGGTGGTGCCTTGCATCCTCCCATGGGACACTTGCTGAAATTTTCGTAGGATTATTAGAACATACTGCATATCTTCAAAACTATAAGCTAGATGCTAGCATTAAGAGGGGAAGCAGAACAAGGAAAAAGGAATGAACATAAGGTTTGATGTCACTCCAGAATGGGGCCATCGGAAATACAGTACAAGCTTAAATTGGAAAAGAAAATTCTTGTAATGGTATTGTGAGACAAGGGATAGGCTTTTAACAAGTACTCGTTTTAAAACATAATTCACTTTTACTGTGTACATAAAAAATGACACGTATACAACACTTCTATGAGCAGATATACAAAACCGGTTACCTGTTTCATGACGAGACTACTATTTGTCTGTAGAGGATTAACTGTAAGTTCCAACTTAGTTCTTGTGAAACATAAGACGAAAGATAAGTGAATGAAGGTAGTATACTTACCTCTACTTGAACATAGGGTCATACTGACAATTACAAAATAAAACTACAGTTGATAATATAACTGAAAACAACGCTACAAATATTAACGAACATGCAAAGAAGATAATACTACCGTCTGTTCTACACTGTTAAGGTATGAATAGTGCAGCATAATGCAAAAAAATGTGCACAGCAACAACACAGCAAAAGGAAATTGCTCAACCACATTTCACAAGGCATTCTGAAACGGCATTCTCAAAAAAATTACAATCTGGTTTGTGAAGTTCTAAAATTGCATATATTGGTATAAATAATTTAGGACTTGGTATTGACTGTTTTTGGAAAAAAAAAAAAAACCTCATTCTTACTTTTCTTGAGAAAGCAAGCTTTTGCAAGTCTGGGCAGCCATCAGTGGCCCTTTTTTGTTGTACAAGGGTCATAATTTCACATGCTAAAATTTAATCTTATGATATTCTGTTAGCTTAATGTGCAACAAACACGCATTAGTAGTTTCATTGTTGAGACTCCTGGTTCCCGCCTGTGAGAGGTAGGCAAGGTCAGACATGTTCAGTATTGCCTACCGCTGCAATGGAGGTAAAATGCGAGGAACAATATGCGGCTTTGAAATTCTGCTTTCGTCTCAACAAATCTTCAGCTGAGGCCTATGCAATGTTACAGGAGGTCTAAGGAGAGTCTGTTCTTCCCTACAGCACAGCTCAAAGGTGGTTTAAAATGTTTAAAGAGGGGAGACGATCGATTTCAAAGGAAGGTGGACCCAGTGCCCCAGTTACTGCTCTTACGGAAGAAAACATTAACACTGCTGCTGTCATTGTGAGAGAGTATTGATGAATTACCTTAAGATCACTTTTTGAAATACTTAACAATTCATTGGGTGCCACCCACATGTTGGTGACAGAAAAATTACATGACACGTGTTTGCGCGCAATGGATTCCAAGACTGCTGATTCCCGAACAAATGGACATTCGCGAGCAGGTCTGCATGCAGTTAAAATTGATGTTAGAGGAAGATCCAGAGTTTCTTCCAAATGTAATCACTGCTGAAGAAACCTGGCTACATCATTTTGATCCTGAGAGTAAACAGCGAAGGTCAGTGTGGAAATCTCCTTCATCATCAACCCCCCAAAAAAGCAAAAGTGATTGCTTCTGCTGGGAAAGTTATGGCCATCTCATTCTTTGATATTCATGGAATGGTTTATCAGCATGTTGTACCTACACACACATCAGTAACTGAACAATATTACAGAAAACATTGCAAGTCCATATCAGGCACAAAAGACCACATTTCCGGGAAGCAGGCTGGATGCTGCATCACGATAATGTGCGGCCACATGTTGTCTATGTCGTTGCTGAATATCTTGCAAAAATCAACGTAAAGTGCATCCCTCACCCTCCCTATAGTCTGGATTTGGCCCCATGTGACTTTTTTCTATTCCCTAACATGAAGAAACGCCTTCTTGGGAGGCGTTATCAATCATCAGAAGCAGTGGTGAAGGCTGCGGAGGCAATGCTGAAGGATATCTCAAAAAATGATTTCCAGCATGTATTTGAAGACTGGCAGAAACGCTGTGACAAGTGCATTGCATTCATGGGAGAATACTTTGAGAAGAACCATCAAAATTAAGAAGATAAGTAATGGTATGTTGTCAAAAAAATTATGATCATTCTTTATTGAACAGTGCTCGTATATAATAAAACCCATTGCTGCTTCGACAAATGAGACAAAATAGGTTTGGTCCAGAAAATGGAAGAATTATTATTTTGCAAAGACAGACAGAATGAAATTGTATATGTTACACTACAATAACAGAATTCCCTGTCTACCATATATAGCAAAAACTAGCGACTTTAAATAGCTCTCTTTGTAAGAAATGAAGCGAAACCACAATGCTACAACTTTGACTACATACTAATACCAGATCTAGTTATTACCTTTAACTCTGTTAATAAGAAAAACTATTCTACTCTTGTCACCATGTATGTATTCTCACATTAAATATTTCTTTTTAAAAAATTTCTTTTTAAAATAAGATGTTTTGTTTAGGTTTTTTTAATAAGATAGTTACTAATAAGATCACTGACTCATGCATAATGTCAGAAGTTACTGTAGAAGCCATAAATATTCCTACTGGAAGCTGTTCATTTTCAGGGGCTGGTACCACTGTAGAGAGCCAATTCATTTGGTAGGCTGCATAAACATGCAGGTGCTTGGAGCAAAAGCGACAGTTACATCATCTCAGCTGACATCAAGAGCTCCTTGTTAGAGAGACACACTGCATACGCACTTTCTGGTGTGTCCAGCCTGGTCACCCTTAAAAATATGATTCCTGCACTTAAAGGAGGAAAGGAATCATAAGATTTTTTTCCTTGGTGTGGGAAACAATACATCAACCAGACCTGTCACATGGTTGTAGACAGATACGACAAATATTACTCCAAGAAACACTACAGCAGCCAGAAAAATCTGATATTGTTGATTGTTGTCTAGATACAGGACATGGTATGAAGTATGAAGGTGCCAAGACTCTTGGGCATCTCAACCAACTCAATTGTTGAAGAGGCAGTCAAAGCAGAACAAGAAATCAACTAATCAACAAGGCCATAGGATAATAGAGCAGTAAAGAAAGAGTACCTGGGATGGTGGATGTAACACAGTGATATTAACACTATGCTGGTCACTGAGGACTAAATTTGCATATTTGATCACTAAAATCTTATTTTTGTCATAAAAGGTTTTTCTTCTTTCTGTGTCCCCTATTCACGTATCTTCTTACTCTCTTTCTTCCTTATTATTTATGTGAACTGACACTAGAAACTCCTCTGGAAGCAGTTTTTGCAACTCTCCGCCATGATAAGGCTTTCATCAATATACAACTTTTAAAGTTGCACATGGATCATAAACTTAACTCTACTGCTGTTGTTTATTCTCGAAAGACTGGTTTGATGCAACTCTTCTGGATAGTCTATCCGTGCAAGTCTTTTCGTATCTGCATAACTACTTCCAACATACATTTATTTGAAGCCCCTTACTTTAGTCAAGCTTTCGTCTCCATCTACAATTTGCACAACCCCCCCCCCCCCCCCCCCCCTTCATTACTAAATTAACTATTTCTTAATGCCTCAAAACTAGTTCTATCAACTGATCCCTTCTTTTGGTCAAGTTACTTAATTTCTCTTCTCTCCAATTTGATTCAGTACCTTTTCAATAGTTATACGATCTACTAATCTATTTATTGGTTTTATTATGTAGCACCACATTTCAAAACTTCTGTTCCCTTCTTGTCTGTACTGTTAATTGCCTATGTTTCACTGTCATATCCATCTACAGTCACAAGTACTTTCACAGAAGATTTCTGAATTCTTAAATTTACGTAGGATGTTAACAGATTCCTCTTTTTCAGAAATTCTATTCTTGCTTCTGCAAGTCTGTATTTTATATCCTCTCTGCTTCGGCTATTATCTATTTTGCTGTTCAAATAGCAAAACTCATCTACTACTTTTAGTGTCTAATTTCCTAATTTAATTCCCCAGTATCGCCAGAATTAATTAATTACACTTGCTTTACTTCCATCGCTGTTCATCTTATAACCTCTTTTCATGAAAACTGCCCAATCTGTTAAACTGCTGTCTCTGGTACAATTACAATATAATCGGCAAACCTTAATGTTTTTTATTTCTTACCCTTACACTTTAACTCCCTTTCCTAATTTATCCTTGGTTTCCTTTGCAGCTTCTTCAAAGAACAGACTGAACCTGGAGGGATAGACTACAAACCTGTCTCACTCCAGTCTCTCTACTGGCTTCCTTTCATGTCCTTTAACTAATAACTGCAGTTTGCTTTCTGTACAGCTTGTACAGTCGGTACCTTTGGGCCTTCATGACCTGTTCAGGCAGAGTTTAGTTTTTACAACTTGTAGACAGTATTTCATTCTCTCTATTTTTATCCTGGCTATCTTCAGAATTTCGAGGAGTGTCAACATTGTCAAAAGCTTTCTCTAAATCTACAAATGCTCCAACTGTAGTTCTGCACATAATTCATGTTACAGTTTTGCAACCATTAAACTGATAATTCAGTATTATTCACACCTTTCAGCATGTGATTTCTTTGGAACTGGGACTATTACACTCTGCTTGAAGTCTGAGGCTATTTCACCTGTCTCGTACATCTGAGACACCAGGAGAGTTGTTTTGACTGGTTGGTTCTTTCAAGGATGTTGTCTACTCCAGGTGCATTCTTTCAACATTGGTCTTTCAGTACTCTCTAAAACTCTCCTTGTAGTATCACAACTCCAATTTCATCTTCTTCTGTTTCCACAATACTATCTTCAAAGTTCTTTCCTCTACATGGAGGAAATTTCCATCTTTCGGTCTTCTTTTCTTTGCTTAGTACTGGCTTGCTGTTTGAGCTCTTGATATTCATACAGCTGTCTTTCTTTTCTCCAAAGGTTTCTTTACTTGTCCTATATGGAGCATCTATGTTATCCAAAGCCATGTATGGTTCTAGCCACTCCTGTTCACCACCACCCCCCCCTTTTCTTAAAAAACAAAAAGCTTGTATTTTCTTTTGTAAATTATTCAGTATCTTGTAAACTAATTTACTGTACTCTGTTCTTTTGCCTAGTTGGCCCTCAGCTGCTATCACAATTTAATTATAATTATTGGTATAGACTGTGGTTTTTAATGTTATTGTAATATTGTTAAAAACACATGATGAGATTTTTCATCCTATACAAAAATGAATTTGACTGATTGAATTTTGCTTCAAGTATTTTGAAATGTATTTTCAATGTTTCTGTGAGACTAGCATACTGTTTCTATGCAAGCTTAAATCTTCATAGAATACAATTAGAGTGTTATGAGTCCACACTGTCTTTGGCATTAACTTCCTGAGCTAAATAACTCACTTTACCTTATGTCTACTCAAATATCGTGTATGCGTGTGTCACATATGCGGTGGGGTACACGAAAGGAGCCTCCAAGAAGATTGCTATGATCTACAATCAGAATGATAAAAGCAATCGGGCGTACCCTGGGCAATGTCAGAATATGATTCAAAATAATCTGATGGCTGATCCTTTCACACCAGAAACATATATACACCCGAACCCTTTTCAGGGCCACAGTTAATGATTATATCTATTAACATAGGAGGCATAACACCAGCCAAAGAAGAACTGCTACGAGAGCTATGCAGTCAGCACTTGTGTCACATACTGTGCATGTAGTAACACTGTTCACGTTTACGTCGCACTTCACTTAGTGTAGACCGGGACTGTGTCCTATGCATTCCCGATGTTAACTGACTGGGCACGGCCCATGCTGCCGGAGTTGTTGTTGTTGTTGTTGTTGTTGTTGTTATGCCGGCAGAGGTCGCGTCTGAATTCTCGCGTGCCCTCTGGTGGACGGGACTCTACTTGCGGCAACTACCGTCCGTGACGCGCCGTGCCGATGTGCGCCTCCCGCGATCTTTCTGGTGGCTACTGCAGTGCATACAAGAGACACAGAAATGTTGACATGCATACACCAAAACTAGACACAATGTGTCTCGCCATCGAAAGACCACATGATAAATATGGAAGTGCTATCTTTGTTCATCCAGATATCCGGATCTTATCCACCGCATTCACGGAGGAAAACAACATTGAAATTCTTACTCTAGAAACAGTTAATTGCACCATTACATCACTTTATAAACCACCTGGTGCTGAATTCACTGTTAACAAACCACCCAATTTTCTACATAAACATGTGCAGATTGTGATTAGCAATTTCAACAGTCCTAGTACTATTTGGGGCTATGATCATGAAGATGAGAATGGGACAGCAGTACAAGTGTGGGCAGAAGCAAGTCACCTGACTTTAATCCATGATGTAAAACTGCCTGGATCTTTTAACAGTGGCAGGTGGAGGGGAGCTTACAATCCTGACCTAATTTTTGGTGGCACGAGCATCAGCCAACAATGTGTAAAACCTGTCTGCTCCCCAATACCCAACTCACAGCATGGACCAATAATGTGGCAATTATTTGTTGTTATAATACCTCAGAAGGTATCTTTCCGGAGAGGGTTTAATTTTAAGAAGGCTGATTGGTCAAGATTTGCGGAATTGCATAACATTGAAGTATCTTATACAGAACCAATACCCAAATGCTATGACAACTTCACAGCAGCTGTAAAGAGATGTTCGAGAATGTCTATTACTCACGGCTGTTGAACATCTTATATCCCCGGGCTTACTTCAGACCAAGTCACCCTACGAGTGAAATACAGCTACCTATCTGAAGAAAACCCTTTCAGTGAAGCAACTGTGGAAATAAGGAACAAGCTTATTTCCTCTATAAGGGAGACAAAAAAGGATAAGTGGATAAAAACTATAGAAAACTTGGATCTGAAAAGAGACAGCCATAAAGCTTGGCGACTTCTGAGACGCCTAAACAATGATCCGACTAAGACCATTACACACCATAATATCACTGCCAAGCAAAGAGAATATCAGTTACTGATGAACGGGAAGCCAACACACAAATCACAAAAACCGAAATTGCACAGAGAAGAGCAAGAGGAGAGTAATGACCTTACATCATCATTCACCATGGAAGAATTACAGAAGGCTATCAAACAACGTCAAAACGGCAAATCAGCTGGCTTGGATGATATACGAACCGAGCAAATCAAACACTTCGGCTTAAATACAAAGAAATGGATTCTCCTTTTTTTTGATAACTGTGTACGCAGGAACCAGATTCCAAAGATATGAGATATGGTGGAAGAGTCGAATGATTGCTTTGCTGAAACCTGGCAAAGAAGGAAATGATCCAAAGAATTTTAGACCAGTTGCACTACTTTGTCATCTTTACAAATTGCTGGAAAGACTGATTTTGAATCACCTATCAGCTGCAATTGACCCTTCACTTACACCTCAGCAATCTGGATTTCATCGAGGTAAAAGCTGTACTGGATAATTGCTAACTTCCACAGTTTATAGAAGATGGCTCTGAAGCTCGGAAGGTGATAGGACTGGCATTTGTCAACTTATCAGCGGCATATGATATGGTCAATCACTAGCTACTGCTAGTCAAGGTCTACAATCTGACCAAAGATTTAGGTCTAACCAGACTCATCACCTCCTTTCTGCAGAATTGCAGGTTCTTCGCCAACTTTCAAGGACAGTATAGTCGATGGAGACTACAGAAGAATGGCCTCCTGCAAGGAAGTGTTTTGGCTCCAATTCTGTTTAATACATACGCAAACGACTAACCTATAGCCCCAAATACCAGGAGCTTCTTATATGCTGACGACCTCGCTCTAGCCACCCAGAGCACAGATTTTGAATGAGTAGAGAACAGCCTCATGAATGCCCTTGGAGATCTATCCAGATACTAAAACACAAACCAGCTTAAACCATACCCTTCAAAGACCAAAGTGTGTGCTTTTCATTTGAGAAACAAGGAACCACTCACAAGTTGAAAATAGTATGGTTGGGGTTTGAACTGGACACTACGAGACTCCAAAATTCCTAGGAGTGACACTTGATAGATCTCTCACTTTCAAAAAGCACTGCATGAAATGCAAGTTGAAAGTCTCCACCAAGAACAAAATCCTATGGAAACTGGCCAGATCACAGTGGAGTAGTCAACCTGAAACAATTTGAACATCTGCAATGGCACTACGCTATTCTGTGGCAGAATACCTGTTTGGTGTAATTCAACTCATGCCAAACAGGTGGACGTAGCTCTCAACGAAACCTGCACAATTATAGCAGGTTGCTTGAAATGCACTCCAGTCATATGGCTTTACCACCTAGCAAGAATAGTACCACCACCTGTTCGAAGTGAGATAGCTGCGAACAAGGAAAGAAAGGCAGTGGAACAGGAAATTACCTATCCTCTGTATGGGCATGAACCGCATCCGCAACAACTGAAGTCAAGGAAGAGTTTCCTCAGGACATCAAAGTAACTTAGAACCACTGCTGAAAAAACCAGGTTACAACTATGGAGGGCTACGACCTACCTTCCCCCTGGTTAGAAAAAGAGTTGTTGAAGCTTTACCTCCAGGCTATGACAGGGAATGGACAACTTGGAAGTCCCAGAATAGACTGAGATCTGGAGTTAGAAGATCAAAAGCTAACCTGTCAAAATGGGGATACACTGATCCAAATGATACTCGGTGTGACTGTGGAGAAGAACAGACAGTCCAGCACATGCTTTGGTGTCGATTGTGTACAGAAGATGACCTTCAACAAGCAACAGAAAATACTCTGGAAGTTTAGGAAAGGTTTGAAATTATGCTTCAAGTCTGTTGTAAGTCTGTAAGTTCTCACATAATAAAAACACAAGATGAATATAAACAGGGTAATATTTGCTCCATTTTAAGCAAAAGCTAGTTTTTCATGCACCTCAATGTTTATGAGGTCATATCTTCTGAACTGTGTGTCATACAATGATATTACTTTGCAGATACATTCCGCGGTATGTGTGGATCCTGTCTGCACACTGGTGTTGGGAATAGTGTTAGTAGTAAAGAAATAATAAATTATGATGTTATGCCTGGTGCTGATGCTTGATTGCATGAACAACAAAAATGTAGTAAGAGCGTTTCAGGGTTTCTCTTCAAAATGACATATGTATGATATCTGTAGAATGTTTGTTTCTTGTGCAAATTGAAAGTGTTTCCGGACTTTATGTACACCCTGTAGGAAATCATGGCCTAAGGGGAAAGAAAGAGAGATCAGAAGTGTATGAGAGGTTACGTTACAGATGGAGCCTAAAAATTAAATGGACTGGTAAGTCAGGAAATGAAGAGGTTCTCTACAAAACTGGTGAGCAAAGGAATATGTGGAAGTGCCAACTAGAACGGAAGTATGACAGGACATGTGTTAATACCTAACTTCCATGGTACTGGATGGAGCTGCAGAGGACATAAACTGTAATGCTAGACATATAGCATGTAATTGAGAATGTTAAGTGTGTTGCACTGAAATTGGCATGGAAGAGGAATTCATAGCAGACCACTTCAAACCAGTCCGAAGACTGATGGGAATAAAAGCCCACAGCTTTAATTATTTTAGTTTCTATAATTTCTGAAATACTTCATACGAATGCTGGGTTGCCTTCTCCAACAGACTCACAAACTACTCTTTTCTTCAACTGTCTCAAACTGAACTAGCGCTCTGGCTTTGATAATCTCATTATTGATGAGACATGAAACTTTCATGATCTTATTTTCTGTTCTTTTGACAGAAAATGTATCCACATTTTAATTTTTTGAAAATAATACTACTTGACTATGCTTTACAATATGTTAGCAAAACTGAACTACAACTACATTCTTACAAATGTTGCTACATTTCCATCACTGATTACTGAAAAGCTATTATGAATTACTGTTTGTAAAGCGAAAACCACCAAACTAAAAGTTATGCTTTTGCTACATGCTATTAGAAGGGGCTACCCAAAAGCCAACATGCACTTACCGAGCGACCTGAAGACATGCACCAGGAAACTGTGAATACCTTCAGGTATGGCTGTGGCTCTCCTCTTGCTAGCACTTGCCGGCTGAAGAGGTTGTTGCTGCTTTCGCTTAAAGCTGCTGGCCCTTGTGTTCCGAGGCTGCAAGCTTGAGAACACCCGTTTACTGCTCTTGAACTGTTGTGAAAAGAATTCTTCTAGTTTATAGAACATCTTGAGCAAGTCTGCTGTTGTTGATTTGGAAATCATGAGCTGCAGCTGATCCCAACCGAGATCCCCATGCATGAAAATCATTGCAGGTCTGAAAAAAATGGTAATTGTAATAATGTCATTTTATGTAATGTAATATCTCTTAGTACATTAAAGACTACACAATCTGCATTTCAAAATTCCAATGAAAATTACCTTTTATCAAGATAGGGTAGGAATGTTGTGTTTACTCCAACAAATATGATGGCCTCTGTTAATATCTACACTGTTCTGTAAATACCAGGAACACACACACACACACACACACACACACACACACACACACACACTCTCTCTCTCTCTCTCTCTCTCTTTGAAATTATAACTGGAGAAACTGTACTAATTTTTTATGAAAATGCAGTTCAAAACAAGCCCTAAGGTAGTGATGCACAGCTTTCATAAAAGCAAAGGAACTAAAATTATGTGCTTTTATTTTATATATTTTGCACCAAAAAAAAGTGGTCCAACTTTTTCAGGAAAAGAAAGGCTGCTGGTTCTCTGCTGGTATTCTGAACGCAGAATGGTTAATAGCAAAGAGGTATACAATGAAATGTGGCTGAAATTTGGACAATATAAAATTAAAGATGTAGCTTTGTTTCTCTTAACAAATGTCCACAAATTCAAACAGTTCAAAATTATGAATGATTTAGCTGTGAAACTTAGTAATACTCAGAGCTAGCAACATGATATTCATGTTGTTGTTATATTTAAATAAATAAATGTTTATAAGTGGTGTATTGTTCTTTTGAATTAACAACTGTAGCTTGTACATGACATTTTCTATTGCTGTAATGACATGATGACAGTAAAATTATTATTATTGCAGCAACTGTCACTGAACCACAGTACAGACTTCAGATTAGTTGCAGATGCAGGCAGTGGATATTAGTAGTGGAACAAAAATAGCTGTCAAAACCAATGTATTAAACATGACACAGCCAATGCTAAGATTTGGACAAATATGGCTCTTATTATTAGTTATAATTTCTTGCATCTACAGATACATTTACATTCCATAATAAATCATATAATGTGTAGTGCTGTGTTTGGTACTAACACTGTTTCCTCACCACCATTCCACACTGATCAGCCAGAACATTATGACCACCGACCTATTATCAATATAAACCCCTCCAGGATATAGCGGCATCACCTGGCTACGAATGACTGCTAATCATACACAAACTTGGTGCATGTAGTATCAGTGAGCATGCTATTTGTGTGTAGAATGGGGCAGTCATTCAATCTATCTGAGTTTGACTGAGGGTACATTTTGGTGGCCCGGAGGCTTGGCAACAGCATTTCGGAAACTGCACGACTTATTGGGGGTTTGAGGAGTGCTGTGGCAAGTGTCTTTAACACATGATGAAACCAAGGTGAAACCACTTCCACACGTTGCGAGGTTGGGCAGCCACCTCTCGTTACAGACGGTGGAGGTTGTGCAGACTGGAAAAACAGGACAGGTGGTGAACTGTGGTGGAACTAATATCAGACTTTAATGCTTGGCATAGTGCAAATGTGTCTGAATACACAGGAACCAAACACTCCTAATGATGGGGCTCCACAGCTGACAATCCATGCATGTGCAAATGACATCAGCAACTATAGCTGAAATGGGGACGTGACCATCAGCATGGGAAGTTGGTGCAGTAGCAGAGTATTGCATGGTATGATGAATTCCAACACCTTCTTCATCATGCTGATGGGAGGGTGTGAATCCATTGTCTTCCAGGGGAACAGCTCCTTGACACCTGTACCGTCGTATGGAGACAAGCTGGTGGCGGCTCCATTACACTCTGGGGGGCATTTGTGTGGGCACCCATGGGTCCAGTGGAGCTCGTGCAAGGCACCATGACAGCCAAGGAACATCACACACTGGTTGTAGACCACATACACCTGTTCATGAAAATCATGTTTCCTGATGGCCATGGCATCTTTCAACAAGAAAATGCATCATGTCACAAGGCCAGGAGTGTGATGGAGTGGTTTGCAAAACAATAATTGCTAGTTCCAACTGATTTACCAGCCCCCAACTTGCCTCATCTGGGATGTTATTGAATATGGCATCAGAGCTCACTGCCCCCTTTCTGAAATTTATGGGAATTAGGTGACTCGTGTGTGCAGATGTGGTGTCAACTCCCTCCAGCGACCTACCAAGGCCTCACTCCTTCCATGCCACAACGTATCGCCACTGTTCTCCATGCTATTAGGCCAGCTATTATGTAGGTGGTCATAATGTTCTGGCTGATCAGTGTAAATCAGCCTTTGGCAACCAATACATTTCCTAATTTTTGTAACATTGTTAATGCCTACAGAATATGTAAGTAGTTCTTAAAATTACTTAAGCCATCAGATTCATAGAATTTTAAAGCAATTCCTCACAAGTTCACTTGTTCTTTATGTTTCTTTCTGAAAATCTCTCTAAGATGACAAAATAAATCAGTTGAGAATTAGGAAACTTTTACCTAAAGTTATTAAATTTCTTCCACTACGCACAAATGATACAAGAAAAACAACCAACAGTCCATTATGGACTGCAGGCATATCTTTCAAATTACTTGTTTTTCAGAAAAGCTGCATTTTTCTGAATCATAAAAATGAAATATGATTGACTAATTGTCCTTTATAATTACAAGATTCACTATGCAACTAACTTTGTACTGTTTTTAATTTTAATAGTCTGATCACTGACTGTAGTGATTTGTCACTGATATTACATATAAAGAATGAAAGCACTTCACAAATACTTGCATTTTCAGCATTCACATGAATCACTACCCTTCTAGTTTGAAACCTTTAGGTGACCACTACCACACAAACACAGCACTATCTTCTCTTTGAGAGTCACTGACAGAAATCCTAACATTTCTCTGAAGCTCAGCCAATCTTTGTTTCTGGTAATGACAGTTACTGTCTTGCATAGACAGAATCCAAGGTGAAATTATGAACTGGGCACAATTTTCTGTAAGCATCTCTTTTCATTGCCAAACAATTGATTGGAGCCACATCAAAAGCCTCTTGAAGTCACAAAATATTGCAACAATTCAAATGTCATTACATGTTAGCTTCTGGGTGTTGGGAAGAAATAAATGTAGTTTTTACATGACAAATGCTCCAAAGTATGGCTGACTCTGACAAAAGTGACATTTAGTCTCATGGAAACTCATCAAATTTAAGCATGAACTCAATTTCACAATTCCTAACCAAACTAATTTAGTGATATACACTTAGAGCTTTAGTGATAGATTTAGATAAATAAACATGCATTTTCTTTGAAAATGGGAATCGCCTGTTCTCTCTTTCAGTCATGAAAGATGCTCCAGAGAGTTAGTCCAAAAAATGGCTAATAGTAGTAGTAGTAATAGTAGTAGTAGTTGTATGCTCCATGCACAAAACTTAAGGATGACAGTAGCTTTTGCATGATGTGTCACAGCCAAGTGCATATTTCTATGAAACCTGGACCATGCGTAGAAAGAAGTGATACAGTACAGCAGGTAACTGAAGAAAATAAGCAATGAGACAACCAGGAATTACACTTTTCTTCAAAGATAATAATTATCAATGGAATCACTGCATGAAGGATCCATTGGAAATTACAAAAGATAGGACATGGGTTCTTAATAGGGTGTATCACCACGGACGGTAACACACGCTCTGAAATTTGCGTTCTTGCTGGCCAGAAGATGGTAGGACATTGGTGCATGTAGACATGCTGCAATACATCTCCCCAATACATTCCACACATGCCTGATAGGATTTAGTCAGAGGAAAGGGCAGGCATTCGTGAAATATCCTCTCATTCCGAGTGCTCCTCCACCTGCACTGTTCAATGTGGTATCACACTGTCATTTAAATGAATCTGTACTATAGTGTCGTCCGTTCAACAGTAGACGATGAAACATCATTGTTTCACGAATCATTTTATACCATTCATATTTTGACAATTTTCTTTGAAAATTGCATCTCTTTGTACATTATAGGCGCTGTTTGGATTATTATGTTGTTTAGCGACTATTATTTGAAATTTTATTTATTTTTTTCCTATTATATTGTGTAAGTCCATTCCTTTCATTCTTAACTTAAGAAATTGTTAAGTATCCGGTGAACCTGGATTTGTTTCTTTAGTCAGCAACAGTCAGATAGTTACATATTTAACATTGCCCAAATCACAAAACTTCATTACCAAAAATTATGCTTAAGAATATACATGTATTTATGCTCTAATTAGTACTTTCCTTATAACCGTAAACTCAGATTTGCTGTAAAGTTACCTTACAAACTCTGTGCAGTGACAAAGTGTGCTATCTTTGTTTACTGTAATATAACTTTGGCTAGAAAGTCTTTGGGAAGCAGTTGGAGGTGATCAGCCATAGGAAGCCAAGTCTGTGACTTATTTCTATGTTAGATGATGTCAAAATTGTCTTGTGAGCTGCCTACAGCCACAAGCACCTTTATCAAGAATCTTAACATTTGCAATGCTTCAGTATGAGAAGAAATATAAATCCAGTCACACTTAAAAGCAGTGTTTAATTTGAAAATGATCATTTTTAAACAGTGTCATTTATTATGAAACTGAGGAGAATCATATTATTGTCAAAGTTCAAGAACAGATTATGATAATCCATCATTAACAAGTTAATGTTTTTTTCATAAACCTTATGAGACCAGGGCCTCTGGAGGGGTTATACCCAGAATTTTACTGGACAAAGAACTGAGGCAATAATATCTGGGAAAAAAAGGATGAGAGAGAACTGTCAACACACTCATCTATCTAGATTTTATTATTTCGGTGATTACTGAACTAAAAGGGGTTGTTAGACTATCCACAAAAATGAAGTCGGGGCCGAATGCATCCCTGAAAAGATGTACATGGGGAAGGTAGGTGTACAGTGTCACAAGGATGCTGACTGGGGAGTGTACCACGTTCAAAAGATCTGGGGTCAGTATGCCTTTGCAACATTATGCCTTCCCACACTACAGCACATGGACCACCAAAATGAGCATGTTCGACAATGTTCCTGGATGCATTACATGTTCTCACTTCTTGTCATATGAAGTTATGTCCAGAATCAGTACTCAGACTGAATCTGCTCTCATCTGAAAAGAACACAATCCCACTCTTTGTTGGTCCAGTCCCCATGCTCTTGGCATAATTACAAACAGTGTCGTATACGTGATGGTTTCAACGGGACAAAACATACTAATCCACTCCCATGTAGTCACTGTGCCACTGTGGAGCATGGGATTGTGTGCCTTGATGTCCTGTTAAATGTGGTTGGAAGTGGACCTGCAGTTTGCCTTGGGTTCCTTCCTGCCTGTTGCACAATGTAGCAGTCATCTGCTGCTGTAGCTGATTGTGGTCAACCACTTCCTCTCCTTTGGCCAGCAGTGCCTGTGGTACGGAACACTCTTCACGCATGTGTAAGCAATACCAAACTGCTGGGCTACACCTGTCACCACTTTTCCCTTCTTCCAGTTTCACAATGTTTCTTCTCCATGTGAAGTCATCTAAATATTGTCTCTGGGGCATGTTGGAAGAAAGACCACCACCACAGGGCAACATACTGCTCGCTAATAGACACACACTTACTTTTCCCTTTCTTTCAGGTGCCTCATGTTGCAGGGCCACCTCCATTTGGCACTACAGTTTCGCTGACATCACGCCATGTGATGTCCGACTTCTTGTGCACAACTGGGAGACCTCTGACAACATGCTTCAGCACTTTAATTCATTTCCACCAAGTTGTGAATATGTTATGTTACTTTATCTATCTTGTCCTCAAGTTGTGCAGAGCAGTGTAGCAGTCATATTACATGTAATTGTAATCATGGAAGGTGTAATAGGACTAATAATACAAGATGACAAGGATAATAGCAGATCAATTGAAACAGATCGAACATAATGAAAACTTTTGGCTCTTTTTCTGTGACAAAGAAGGTCATTGGTGTGAGAATGGAAAAGTATATTCCATGAAAATACTGTGCAGAATAAGGTGTAGGTAGCTGTTGCAATGTTAGAATATTGATAGTAGCAGGAATAAACAGAAATAAAGAAAAATAAATATACAAATACTGAAAAAAAGCATACAAAAATTATCATAACAATTTAATATGTATTGGTCAATTCTTGTTACCAGACGTGAATGAATGAATAAGATAGTAAATGATGTTAGTTACTTCCTTAGGGAGAAAGGGTGTAGTTCCTCATAACAGGTGGGTGCCTCTCAACTTGTAGTCTGAGTGATGTGACCCTCTTTTCCACAATTCCTCTCCGAGTATGGAACTAACAGTTCTGAAAGCTAGGAGAATTGTTTTTTCTTTTCACTTCTGTACATGTTTATTGGCAATATCAGAATGTTACCTCAGTTAGGTGCATCTACATCTACTTTTACATACACACTCCACAAATCACCATATGGTGTGTGGCGGATGGTACCCTGAACCACTACCAGTTATTTCCTTTTCTTGTTCCACTCACAAATAGGGTGAGGGAAAAATGGCTGTATATATGCCGACATATAAACCCTAATATCTCTAATTTTACCTTAGGAGTCCTTATGCGGAATGTACATTAGTGGCAGTAGAATCATTCAGCAGTTAGCCTCAAAAGTTGGTTCTCTAAATTTTCTCTCTAATGCTCATTGAAAAGATTGTTGCCTTCCCTCTGCTGACTCCCATTTGTGTTCCCGAAGTATCTCTGTAATACTTGTGTGCTGTACGAACATACCGGTAGCAAACCTAGCAGCCTGGCTCTCAACTGAAATACCGACTATTGCAATTTTACAGTCTTCTCAAGTAAATTCTCCTCCAGATATGATACTTTTAAAATTATTAGTTCTATATAATGCTTGTAGGGAGTGATCAATATCTGCAATTGTGTGATAATATTCTTCCAAAGGGGGGCTACCATTGCAAAGTTATTAGTATATGTCAGTTTTGTATGTTCTCTGATCTGAGTGTTGAAATGGCTTCCTGTGTGACCTATTCAAAAATTTCGGGCATCTGGTGTACTCAAAAGTTTCAGCACCTGGCCCATTCAAAAGTATAGATCTCTGATCTGGGACAACTACAGTCTACTTTTCTTTGTTGTTTCGCAAATCAAGTTACTCAGCGTATGGTCAAAGAAGACTAATGTTTGAATGACTTGACTTTTTACAATTTAGGAATTTTATTTTTCTTTGATAAATTTCAAATTTGTGCTACAGCTTAAAATTTGTCATTTTCCACTTCTAAAAAGTTGCTGCTTTGATTGGTTTCATTAACCGACAAAATTCTATTAAACTGTGTAGGCCATTTAATTGAGCATAAATTATCTACATGCATACTCTTCACACCATTGTAAAAAACCCTGGCATCAGACATTCTTCTGGGTTTGTTACCACATTGTGAAACATAAAATTCCGACATTTTGGTGACTATTGCAAGACGCCTTTCTCAGGATGTATTGCTAACTGCTGAATGGGTGCTAGTTTAATTACTTATATACTATGGAGAAATGCTATCATTTGACCCGAGGATGAAAGGGTTTTAGGTATTCTTTTATTGGTCTTTGCATTGCATATGTTAATGGCAGAAATAGGTGTTTTCCATTGCAGTTTCCTTTATTTCTTGTCATTGGTGGAAATCGGTGAATAGAAAACTGAGTGGTGACTGCAGCTTAGCACTGTTTACTAACTGCCTAGTATCAGCTACAGCACATCAGATTCTGCCTATCCTTCACTGCTGTGGCCTACCGCACGCCTGTTGCTTTGCCAGAGCTGTCCTTCTGCACTGCTGGCAGCCAAGATGCTGGGAGTCAGTACGCATCTCCTCTACTCATGTTGTCAGGTTGCTTGGCTCTTTCTATAGTCTCCCTGATCTTGCCCCTCAAGCTAAATGGCTGTTTTGCCAGTATTTGGGCCTCTTGAAATTCAATCTTCATCCTGCACTGTTCCTAGTGTTCTGCCACTGCTGATTTGTTGTATTGTTTGAAACGGATATATCTCTTGTGTTCAGATAACCTTGTGCTTATTGGATGCCCAGTCTCGTCTACATACATCAGTCCACATTCGCACCTGATTTCATAAAATACAGTGGCATGAAACTTGTCAATTGTATCTTTTGTCGAGCCCAGAATGTCTTTTATCTTGTTGTTGCTATGAAAAATTGGCTTAATACCTGCCCAATGGAGAATTTTGCCCAGACGTTCAGTGACCCCTTGTACATATGGTAGTAGGATGTGTTCTGTGCTTTGTTCTGCATTTCCCTATTGTCCTCCTCGTTTGGCACCATAGTTTTATGTATCATCCTAATGTCGTAGCCATTAGCTCCAAAAATGGACCTGAGATTCTGTAGTTCAGCTTTGAGATTGTTTCATTGCTGATCCTGCAGGCCCTCTTACTTAAAGTTCTATGTGGCCAGATGACAAAGGTGTTGTCAAGATGTTGTATCCAGCATTCTGGGTGTAATGGTGCAGACTGGAGGGCTGTTTCTTTGAGCACCTGCATAAAAATATCTGCCACGACAGGCGGTAGAGGGGAACCCATAGCTACACCATCCATCTGCTCACAGAAATCCCCTTTCCACCTGATGTCAATAGCACCCTCAGCACCAACCAGCAGCATCAGTGCCTGTGTCTTATTTATTACAGAACTCACATTTAAATGATTCACAAATATGTCACTACATCAATACTATCTTGTTGGAAATGAATCTCGTCTTGATACTTAATATAGTCATAGGGCAGTGCCAATTAATTCTGGTAACTTCTAAATGTTCACATATTAATTTCTTTAACTTATTCTTTGCAACATCAGATGTCTTGTTAATGGATGTTTTACTATATAAATTGGAAATATAAAATGCGATGAATTAACCATTCACTGTAATCTTAACATCTTTAATTTTAGTCACCAATTCCTTTGTATTGTGCATCTGGGTTCGTGACAGTAATTGGCCAACCTTGTACACTACTTTTCCGGTTTTTGTATTGTAACCTGAGTAAGTGTGACCTAGAGTACTTTGTAGCACTCTTAAATCTTTTTAGGTGTGCTCTGAATAGAGTCATCCTGATGGGTAGAAATATTACTACTGATAAGTTGCTGTTAAATGGTGGGGTAGGAAGACAATAACTTCAAAAATAACTGTCATCAACTGGATCAGTATTACATGCTGATTACCGAGATGAGGTGAAAGGGACAGTCATTAAAATGATTTAGTGAGGCAGGACAGGCAAAAGAGAAAAAGATAAAGACATTAGAGAATCATGAAGAAACAAAGAAATAAAATTAAGAATTGAGTAAATTTTAAAAGAAATACAGCATAGAAGACAAAAAACTGAAGCACTGGCAGTAAGAAAGGAAGAGGGTATATAAAAGATTACATAATTAAATTACCCACACTACTAAACTTGTAACTATTTAAATACTGTTAGCTTCAGTGTTCAGTACTGACATAATTATCATTAACTTGCATTTCGGTTAAACTTCTGCCATTCTCAGATGCACGTTTATTAATTACACATTATTTTGCACCTGAAAGATGGTAGCAGGATGCCAAAATATGCCATGTTACCAAAATGATTTAAGCAACAATTTCTGTTTTTATAAAAGAATGACCTACTTTAAACATTTCTTTTGGACACATCTTATGGTAACAGTAGTTGTTTTTCTGCAGTGTATTATGGTAATGATTCTGAAGTACATTGACTTTATGCTTAACTTTCAAAACTTTATTTTACTTCTGCTATTGTTTCATACGTCTGGGACTGTAACTCAGTCATTAATCTTCATTTGCCTTTAAGTTTTTAATTGAGTGTTGGCAATGATCAGTGAGTGAAATGAGAACAGATACACATCTGATAGCTTTGAGACTAATATAGTCGCTTCCTCTACAAAATGCCGGTATGCTGTATAAAATGTAAATTCGCTACAAGCTATGATGATCTTTTATGTATAAAATATGAAACAGTACTCTCATAATATATCAAAAATATCATGAAATATGAAACAGTACTCTCATAAAATATCAATACATCATTATGTAATAAGAATCTAACTTGTTCTAATGTGTAATAAATCAGATAGATTATAATTGATACCTGCGTGTTGGACTAAATGCCTCTGTTTTTCTGCTGTGGTTCAGTTTCCATTCATCCCGCAATGATACTGTAAGAGAGCTCACTCTCGACATGAGAATACCAGTTCCCATATAATCTAGACGCAGTTCCAGCGCAAACAGCTTCAGGCCAATTGTGTGGTCTGGTTCTGTTCCTGGATCTTCTCTTATGTGTACTGTTGACAAATAATTGCAAATAAGTATGAACAGTTCTGAAAGCTAATTTAACAAAGAATTTTACTGATTTCATGTTTGTGCAAAAGTAGCATCTACTTCAAAGAATAAGTATAGTGTGATTCAAAATTTCAGCACATCATTGTCATCATGCTTTGCACGAACTCTCTGGTGCCAGTTTCTGTGTCACATTCTTATCCCTTCAGCTCTCTTATCCCAAGCACCTGCTGTCCCTCTACGTCATTTTAGCCATCCTTCCTTAATCCTCCCTCCCTCCCTCTCACAGACTCCTTTCTTCCACTGCCCACTGTATGTGACACAACCCCTCACCCAATCAAGCTGCAGAACTCAGCCACTGCACAATGTATTCAGCTGGAACAATGTAGCCACATGTTTTTGCTGCTTCTCAAAGGTGATTTATCTGATTTGGACCTTGATACGTCTGATGTGGAGGAAGAGATTGAAAATGCTCGGCAGCAGGACCCTACTACACTGGATGTACAGTTTCTTCAAGGAATGGACCTTGATATGGTTGAAATTCTGGACCTTCAAGCCAATGATGAAGATGATGTTTCCTTAGCTTCCAGATTACTTGCTGAGCCACACCTTGCACCAAGTCATTCAGCTCAGAAAATTCAGTGTGATACACACCGGGATCTTCGGTGGAGAATGAAGGACATTGAAGAAGTGGGCACATCATGTAATGCAGTCTTTTCTGACCCTCCAGGAGATGAACTGACACCTTTGCAGTATTTCAGAACAATGTGTAGTGATGACATTATCCAGAACCTAGTCGAGCAATCTAATCTATACTACACACAGAAAAGAGGTGCATCTTTAGATACAAATGTTGGTGAAATAGAAAAGTATATAGGGATAAATATCCATCAGGTGTTGTGAAAATGCCTAGTTACAGAATGTACTGGGCAGAGGCTACAAGATTTTCTCCAATAGCTGACTCAATGCCTAGAAATATGTTTGATAAGCTAAGAAATTATTTACATGTGAATGACAACACTAAAATGAAACAAAGAGAGGACCCCGATTATTACAAGCTTTCAAGGTGAGACCACTTGTTGACAAAATCAAACAAGGATTTTCATTTACTGAACCTGAGGAATATCATTCAGTGGATGAATTAATCATTACTTTCAAAGGTCATTCATCCCTGAAACAGTATGTAAAAAGCAAACCACACAAGTGGGGTATAAAATTTTTGCCTGTGCTGGTTCTAGTGGAATTGTGTACAATTTTGAAATATACCGAGGGAAAGGAACTGTACATAATGATACTGGTCTTGATATAAGTGGTGATATTGTGATAAGGCTTGTGGAAAGACTGCCAAAATATAAAAATTTTAAAGTGTTTACAGACAACTGGTTCACCTCTTACAATCTTATTTCTGCCCTGAAAAACTATGGCATTTTGGCTGTTGGAACTGTTAGACCCAAAAGACTTCAAGACTGCAATCTAAAAGCAGACAGTGAGCTGAAAAAGCAGGGACGAGGATCATACGATTATTGAACTGAAACAGAAAGGAACATCATAGCGCTGAAGTGGTATGATAAAAAAAAGTCTGTCGTTCTTGCATCATCATACAAAGGAGTAAGTCCAGTAGAACCAGTGAAACGTTGGTCAGTGGGAGAACGAAAATATATTGATGTTCCAAGGCCAGACATTGAAAGAGAATGTAACCGTTCGATGGGAGGAGTTGATCTGCACGACATGCTGGTTGCTTTGTATAGGAGTAATATTGGTGTGAAAAAGATTTTATCTAAGGATCGTATTCCACCTCCTTTACATGTGTGTTGTGAATGCGTGGCTCCTATACCGCCAACATTGCAGACCAAGAGGAATTACCAAACACATGTCTCTGTTGATTTTTCGGTCTGATGTAGCTCATGGACTACTAAAAGCAGGAGATATTTTGGTAAGAAGACGAGGATGGCCATCAGATGACAGTCCATCGCCTACAGTTGTGAAGAAACGAGCCCCATTGGTTCCCAGCTCAGTTGATGATGTAAGGTATGACAACATTGGACACTGGCCACAGCATGTAGAAAACAAACAGAGATGTAAATTGTGCATTACAGCATATTCTCGAATGTAATGCATCAAATGTAATAAACCTCTTTGCTTTACCAAAGACAGGAACTGTTTCTTAAATGTTCATGTAAAGTAACAAACATGCTGTAAAAAAACATAAAATTGTCCTGAAATGCAAGTTGCATTATTGTATGTACTAATTTTTCTTTAATAAACTGCATCAAATTGTGTAATTAAAATATTCATTCACGTTCCATTACCAAGCACTGTGAAGCACTGACTGAAGGAAACAAATTCTGCCCAATGATGCCATATGGAGTCATCCCAAATTTTCCTCCAAAAACAAAATAATAACAAAATTTCTTATAAATATATATTATTCCAATCATTATGTAGGGAAATACGCGAAAAAATATTTTTTCCCACAAGTAAATAAAAGTTGGGCTGGAAAGGGTACAGAAAATGATCACCCTTATTTCAATGGATTGTTGGAAATAGAGATACTCAAATCTGGAAAAACAGTTACAGGAGTTTGTTGTGCAAGTACCTTTGTTATTGGGATACTGATGGTTAGACCAAATCACTCATATTTACAAGAGAGACAATTTACAGATGGTTGCAGCTCTGCAGGTGTATGAGCTGGAGAAGCATTGTCTGCATATTGCAGTGCACTTATCTGAGTGAGACTTAATCAACTTTTTAGAATAAAGGCTGCACTGCTTAAATAATCCTCTATCAAACATGTGTTGTTTACAGAGTGTCAAAATATGGCTGGAAGGTACAGGGCAAACAAAGTTGGCGCAAGGACACATCCTCATTAGAGCCCGTTAGTAATGGGGAAATTACCATATGTTCCATTTTGTTATAGTACTTGTCCAGACATGTCATCATGGAGAACCTGAATCAGTTAAACACATAGTGGAAACATTTTAAGGCTTTCCACACAGCTCATGTAGGCACCATATCAAAGGCCTTTTCTAGTTTATAAAATGATAATATTAAAGGCTTTTGTTGGTCCCTGCAGCTGTCACACACAGATCATATCAATAGTATCCCTGGAAGTGAGAAATCTGCACTGAGATTTTGGAAGTACACATTCAGAAAAAGTATGGACGTAACTGAAAAAATTTCTGGAAAAAAATTTTCCAGTCATGGAGAGCAATGATAGGCCACTGTTATTACAACAGATGGTTCGGTCACTTTTTTAAAAAAAATCTGACAATTACTGGGTTCTTCAAGTCAGCTTAGAGTTTGCAAATTTGAAGAAATGGGGAAAAAGAGTCTAATTTTCAGAGGTAAGCCATCTCTTTGAGTGATCTCCACAAGGGGCGCTATCAGCTCCGGGTGCTTTTCTCGGTTTCCTGCTATTTAAAGCATTGCTTCAGTCTTAAAATGTTGATGGGACTGCCAGCCAATGTTGTGCTGAAAGTTGTGGGGCATGTTTGAGAATGTTTTCTGCAGCAGCAGAATGACAGTTGAAGGGTGGGATGAAGTGCTGTATTCAGCGACTCAAGATGTCATGTCAATGAGGGTGGTCGTAATTTATGCAGCTTTCAGGGTTCCTAATAATGGATGGACAGGTCCATGTATCTCTTTTATTAAAGTGTCAAAACTCTACCAGACCCTGACAAATGATAGGCTCTGGAGTTCCTAGGGTTTTTGTTGGCACCATTTGTGTTCTTATTTCTGTTTACCATTTGCACGTGACCTCTTGGAAATGTATTTTCTTTTCCAAGGAGAATGGATCTTGAGAATGAAATAAATAAGCAATGCAATTGACACTTGAGTCTTAATCACTTCATTACTGATATCAAACCAGGAATATACCTTCTTTGCACTGAAACTAAAGATATGGTCTGTAGTGTTTTCTTTTCTTGTCAATATTTTAATAGAGGTATAGTAAATAATTGCTACAAATTGTCAACAATTCTTAGCATATAGTTACAGTTTCCTAATAAAACAAATACTCACTGTATGTATCAATTTTACTCAGCTCTATTGTACCACCTACAATTCCTCCTTTGGCATCCAGACTGGAACCGCCAAGTCCAAACCCAATATACATATTTTTATGCCCATTACTTCCAATTGACAGACGTCCCTCTGATTTAAAATCTTTGGTTAGCCACCTGTAAAAATATTTTTCAATCTTAAACAACTGTATTAGGGTATACAAATTAATATGTTTTTATAATATATATGTTACAGGATTATTTACTAATGGTACTGGAATAGTACTTCAGTTATGCTACTTTTACATCATTTTAATTTCTTACATTACATTGCCCATTACATTCCCCATGTTCATATGGACATTAAGTTTGGTGAAGTTCACAGCAAATAATACGAGTGTTTCCCAAGCAGCTCCTTGTTTTTGGTCAGATGGACTTGGAGAGTCAGATTTTGCATGAACATTGCCTGCCTCTGAAATAAGCATCGAACAATAATTTGTAACATTAAAATTCATGTATTTTTTTAATAAAAGAAATTTTCAAGTGTTTGACACTTATTATGACTAATGAAGTCTTTATAAGGAAATGAAGTTTCAAAATATGTCTATAATCAAACACAGGCATGAAAATTTTTTGTTTATGGCCTGTAACATACAAGAAAGATGGATACGTGATAATTGTTGGAAGACTGGAGGCCACAAAGCTATCAGGAATTACAGTGATAAGAGGTAAGCTACTAAGAAGTTTGGGTCAAGGGAGTTGCTGCAGAATAGGATGGGAGGAACCGAAGGTTAACTGTCTCAGAAACAGAAGATCATTAACTGTCAAAGTTCTTTTATAAAGGAAAGTGCCATATATGTGGTACCCAACAGCAAAACCTCACTTACACTATACTTTTGTGATCTAGCTTTTTACTGGAACTGAACTGGACTAAGTTTTGAGATTGCTGTTCCACTGCTTGGCGTTGTACTATCTGGATTATTCTCTTGGTGTGTTTACACTTCACGAAGATGCAGCATGGACTGGAATTGTGAACTATCAAGTGATTATAGAGTGTGGTTTGAAAATTTTAGCCGGCCGCGGTGGTCTAGCGGTTCAGGCGCTCAGTCCGGAACCGCACGACTCCTACGGTCGCAGGTTCGAATCCTGCCTCGGGCATGGATGTGTGTGATGTCCTCAGGTTAGTTAGGTTTAAGTAGTTCTAAGTTCTAGGGGACTGATGACCTCAGAAGTTAAGTCCCATAGTGCTCAGAGCCATTTGAACCATTTTTTTGAAAATTTTACGCAACAAGATGAATCAATCACATTTTACATCTGTGTCACATTGTAGTTGATGTAATAGAAAGAAGGTTACAGGACACTCATGATCATTCATAAACTTAGCCAAATATGACTGTAGATAAAATTCTGACAGGAAAAGTGGAAGTTAAGTGGACAAAGTTGGCTATAAACGTACACAGTTGAAAAGACGATTTCTTGTACTGGTGCCTGTTGATTAATTTCTTGTACTGAGCATTCTTATACACAAATAAGAAACACTACAGAAATTATGTAACATTAAGTGGATATCTGTTGTTGTTGTGGTCTTCAGTCCTGAGACTGGTTTGATGCAGCTCTCCATGCTACTCTATCCTGTGCAAGCTTCTTCATCTCCCAGTACGTACTGCAGCCTACATCCCTCTGAATCTGCTTAGTGTATTCATCTCTTGGTCTCCCTCTACGATTTTTACCCTTCAAGCTGCCCTCCAATACTAAATTGGTGATCCCTTGATGCCTCAGAACATGTCCTACCAACCGATCCCTTCTTCTAGTCAAGTTGTGCCACAAACTCCTCTTCTCCCCAATCCTATTCAGTACCTCCTCATTAGTTATGTGATCTACCCATCTAATATTCAGCATTCTTCTGTAGCACCACATTTCGAAAGCTTCTATTCTCTTCTTGTCCAAACTAGTTATTGTCCATGTTTCACTTCCATACATGGCTACACTCCATACATATACTTTCAGAAACGACTTCCTGACACTTAAATCTATACTTGATGTTAACAAATTTCTCTTCTTAAGAAACGCTTTCCTTGCCATTGCCAGTCTACATTTTATATCCTCTCTACTTTGACCATCATCAGTTATTTTGCTCTCCAAATAGCAAAACTCCTTTACTACTTTAAGTGTCACATTTCCTAATCTAATTCCCTCAGTACCACCCGACTAAATTCGACTACATTCCATTATCCTCATTTTGCTTTTGTTGATGTTCATCTTATATCTTCCTTTCAAGACACTGTCCATTCCGTTCAACTGCTCTTCCAAGTCCTTTGCTGTCTCTGACAGAATTACAATGTCATTGGCGAACCTCAAAGTTTTTATTTCTTCTCCATGGATTTTAATACCTACTCCGAATTTTTCTTTTGTTTCCTTTACTGCTTGCTCAATATACAGATTGAATAACATTGGGGATAGGCTACAACCCTGTCTCATTCCCTTCCCGACCACTGCTTCCTTTTCTTGCCCCTCGACTCTTATAACTGCCATCTGGTTTCTGTACAAATTGTAAATAGCCTTTTGCTCCCTGTATTTTACCCCTGCCACCTTCAGAATTTGAAAGAGAGTATTCCAGTCAACATTGTCAAAAGCTTTCTCTAAGTCTACAAATGCTAGAAACGTAGATTTGCCTTTTCTTAATCTAGCTTCTAAAATAAGTCTTAGGGTCAATATTACCTCACATGTTCCCATATTTCTACGGAATCCAAACTGATCTTTCCCAAGGTCGGCTTCTACCAGTTTTTCCATTCATCTGTAAAGAATTCGTGTTAGTATTTTACAGCCGTGACTTATTAAATTGATAGTTCGGTAATTTTCACATCTGTCAACACCTGCTTTCTTTGGGATTGGAATTATTATATTCTTCTTGAAGTCTGAGGGTATTTCGCCTGTCTCATACATTTTGCTCACCAGATGGTAGAGTTTTGTCAGGACTGGCTCTCCCGAGGATGTCAGTAGTTCTGATGGAATGTTGTCTACTCCTGGGGCCTTGTTTCGACTCAGGTCTTTCAGTGCTCTATCAAACTCTTCACGCAGTATCATATCACCCATTTCACCTTCATCTACATCCTCTTCCATTTCTATAACATTGCCCTCAAGTACATCGCCCTAGTATAGACCCTCTATATACTCCTTCCACCTTTCTGCTTTCCCTTCTTTGCTTAGAACTGGGTTCCCATCTGAGTTCTTGATATTCATACAAGTCGTTCCCTTTTCTCCAAAGGTCTCTTTAATTTTCCTGTAGGCAGTATCTGTCTTACCCCTAGTGAGATAAGCCTCTACATCCTTACATTTGTCCTCTAGCCATGCCTGCTTAGCCATTTTGCAGTGGATATCTAATGAATTATTATTTAAAAACAAGTGCAACACTCTTTGAATATATTGTAATAATTAATATTAAAAACCATCTTTGCTGCATTTCACACAGGTAGGGCGTCATCAGGATATCTAGAAGTACAATGAAAAATGGATATACTAAATAACCAAGTGTGGTCCTACCCTGAGCTACTATACCAAAGTGTGAAAACCAAAAACTCAGATATGCAAGATGTAAAGGACACGAAAGAATGTAAAAACTGTTATAATAAATACCAAAAAGCACTCATCAATTACGCCTAAAATAGCTGCTAAACAAATGTGAAAAACATCATAAAATATGACATAAAAACCATGAAGACTGAGCCGTGGCGCAGCTGGCACCAGTGTTCTCACACTTAGAATTGCATTGCTGCCATCGATTATAGGGTCATCATCTTTGCCTTCAGCAATTCAGGCTGGTGGTCGGGTGATTAACGGAGAGAGAAAAGAGACAGTGGACTGGATATTTGCAGCGTCGGAGGTGGCTTGTTGACGTTTACCGTGAAGCCTGTGGTACAACGCCTGCATGCTATGGGCAAGGTCAGTGAGACATCCTGGCAGTGACTTGATGGGACCTCGGGTTTGTTATCGCGGTGGTGCACTGTTGTGTTTTGGTACTTTTCTGCTGTGAGGGCATGTATAGGTTCTTGTTACCGGCCATTGAAATTGAGATGCGTTACGGCAGGAGGAGGAAATGTGTGATGCTCGCCGCTGTTGCATGTGAAAATGCTTCGTCTGACTTGTGTCTGTGCAGGAAATTATGTGAAGAAAATAGCTGATACCACGGCAACGTCTTGCTCTCATGTGTTGTTGAATATATTTCGGAATTACTGAATGGTGAAGATATCCCACATGTAAAGCAAATGAAGCCATTTGTGCCATACTAAGGTACTGTTTTATTCTGCTTAAATCTGTGTGTCAGTTATATGTGCATTTATATGCCCTTCTTTAGTTGCTGAAGTTATAGAAGTGTGTAAACAGAGAGCTATGTGGAAAGGGATGTAAAGTTGAAACCCTTCCAATAAGTGAATACACTCGAACTCTGTATTACTAAAGGTGCCTTTCGAAACCAGCACCTATCTTAGGTAATAAGTGTTATTCGGAGGTTGTCATGGTACTGTAAGTAATTATTATACATAAAATTGTTTATTGTGATTATAATAAATTGGAGATGTAAGGTCGGTTGTGTGCCGCTGTAAATTACTATTGTCTACTCTGTGTGGCAGCCTAGCATTGTCAGTGGCTTCAATCGTTCCTGTCATATTTCGAGTTTTGTATTCACGGGTTTGCTTAAGCTGACACTGTAAGTTGAGTTGTAAGACCTATGAACAGGCAAGTCAAACTGTGTATTCTATGAGCTCAAGACAATATTCTATTACGTGGTACCTTAGTTTGTTATAGGTTAGAAGTATTTTATGTGTTGTTAATATTCTGCTGTTTGCTTTGTCTAAAGAAGAGATAGTTCTTTGAAGTAGTCATTTTTATTTTATTAGTGTGTTATGCATTGTGCCTTTTCATGTTAATTGTTTTTAAGAAGCTACAAATGACTGTGTATGTTGCAGGTAGCTGAAACTGACATGTTCAAGGGGGTCACATCCTGACAGGGTTGATAGTGGCCCTTTTTACTACGGCACATCCAGCTATCCTCCTTCAGTACATTTGTCTCTCTTATATCATTACTACGTTTGTCGAGTGGAATTAGCGCTTACTGTAATCACCTTATATGTTGAAGTTAAATATCTCCCTTGCCAGGGCGTGAACCTTCGTGGATATAGTCATATTCTCATCTGTAAAGTCTGATAGTGTTATTCATTTGTCGTCGTCACATGTATGATTATTTATCCTGTTATATTTAATGTCAGTAAAATGTGTTAGCAAGGTCCGAATTGGGACGTTGTATTCTCCTCTTGTGGAAACAAATTTAAGTGATTTTATTCCTTTTTTAAGTAGCCTTTAGGTGCGTGCATTTTGCCTCCATGTTTGGTGTTTTTATGGCATCCATGTTAATAAAATTACTATAAAGGTTATTTTGGCAATGGAGGGTTTCGTGTATTTATTAGTTGCTAAGTGGATCCTAAGTGAAGTGCAGGAACCCTACCAGACCACATTCAAAAACACTAAGCATGACTCCAGAACAAACTGCAGGTGGCCAGTCGACAATCACATAGTGTACATACAGTACTGACAAGATCAGAAGCAACTGATTGTACTAGTAAAGATAACTATCGCTACATGGCACCAAATGCACGTACAAAGTTGTCACTGAAAAATCATAATTCTAGAGAAAAAGAAATTATCGTAAGTGGGCCACAAACAGGAAACAAATTGCATAAACATTATTATAGAAACCTGCACAATACCTGAGGCTTAGGGTTCATGTTTGCCTAAACATATTACAATGGAATAGAAAAGATTTAGCGACAGGAAGAAGAAATGTGGCAGAGGTGTGTAATACAATAAACAGAGTGGGGAACCTGACAAATACCATGAATATAACATAACAAGCACTATACAACACAATATACAAACCAAAAGGTACATAAGTGGTAGTAATTCTAAGAGAAATTTAAAATTTTTTGTACAGAATGACTAAAACTAAAAGAGTGCCTGTAATTGTCAAGAGTGTATAGCTCAAAACACAATTAGTTTAATCCTACAACAGGCATAAACTTCTGTTGTCATGAACAGGAACTTTCAGCATAAATTAAGACAAAACTGTACTCTCAAATATTCCATAAAATATAATGCAATTACAAAACTATTTTTTAAAGATACAACCATAACAGAAACCTACAACCAGCTCTATAAATTAAAACCAGTATCAGCATAATAAAATATTATCCACAGGGGCATGGATTGGGAGCACATAAGAGTGAGCGCATCATTGGAATAATTATGTAATAAGACTAGAGCAAAAACAGAGCCTGTGCATGTGCAGACTATATAGGCCTATACAATTAGTGTATAAGCTAAAATTATCATAAGACTTTTCTGTGAATAGCAGGAACCTTTAATATAAAATGAAACTACAAGCCTGAAATATACTAAAGAGAATTATGTAGCTACAATACACAATTATTTAATGTAAAAACACGAAGAGATATAAATATAAAATAAGCCTTATTGATGAAACATACTGTAGGAATCCAAAAATTCTTTACGATAGGGAACATAAACTCATAAAAAAGTTGGTTTTTACTGGGCAATTTGAGAAACACATATTTCATAGTACATGAGCACCTAATGATTTAAATTTCTTCCAGAGGTTAAGTCTCCTCCCTTTGGGAGCACAGTGTAAAGTCAGAAGGTTTCTGAGTGTGGGTGGCTGGTGGCCACTAGATTTGAGACACTCATCAAAGAGAAAATTATGGTTTACTTGACCCCTCTTTGTGAGCAAATGTTCTTGGAATCTAGTTTTGAATGTCCTTTCAGTTTGACTGATGTAGGCTGCATTACACTTGTTACACCCAAGCTTGTATACTCCAGAAGCAGTATACATATCTTTACGGGGTTGTTCATTATGAATACTGTAATGACCACATCACGAAGGGATGAAAAAAAAAAAAAAAAAAAAAAAGTTGTCTTGGTAAGAATTTTAACAAGTAGAACCTGGAAACATGGATTGCGATGTACAGAGCTGGACACTTTCACCAGACAAATATAAAGTCGCAAGCATTAATGAATTGCTGATTTCAAGCTGGCTGACTGTGAACTGCAGGTAAAGATGTGATGCCGTCTTGTACCACCTATAAGCAAACAACCCTAATACGGTACAAAGAAGCCCCCAATTAACGAGCAGGGCAGAGTTCAACAGTTTGAGAGCTCCTGCCAGCTGATAGGCTTGGATGTCCTTCAGCTAACAGCAGAAAATTATGTGAGTGAAAGAATCTATTCAATTACATTTGTATACTAGAAAGGACTTGCATTCTTGCCTATACAAGCTTCTGGATTGTGGGTAGCTAGTCTATCACGGCTTATTTGCACCTATGACTGATTGTCACTCACAGTGTGATGTGTAACAGAACCTGAGGGTCCAATTTGAGCAATAAGAAACTGGCTCCTTTTCATGATTCTAGAAAAAGGTACCAACCCAGAAGCTCATTTCTTCGTTTCTACCACCCTAGCCGGACACTTTGTATGTCTCCTCCCACAGAAACCTGATAAACCTCAGTCAGCCCCTGTCACTGACTTATTCCTGTGCACAAAGCCACTTGCATATTGAGTTGGTAGACCCGAAAAATCCCACATTGCTTCCTATTTGACTGAGGGATTCACATATGTTGTGACCCTTGTTGGGTTACAACAATATACTGGTACTGCATCATGTTAGAACTGGTGAATACCATCTTTAAATTAAGATCATGAAAGAATCTGGCAGTTCTGTAGGACATATTACATAAGAACAGGAACTTAGCATATCTATAATCCTGCAGTGAAGGACTGTGGGCAACTTCATGGTTACTTGGCGTTGTCTTTAGCCTATACAACTTGTCAATCATGGAAGGACTGTAGTCACATATATTAAATTATCCAGTTCACTATTATTTGATTCTGCTGTCAGTGGAGCTTCAGTGATGTAATTATCATGGCTCTAAAGTAAGCCATCTTATATTTACGGGGATGAGAGGACATGGCCTGTATGACAGAATCATTTGTTGAAGGCTTAGGTTAATATTGAATTTAATGACTTTGTCAAAAAGGCAAACTTTCATATCAGGAAAGTTTAGGACTCTCTCACTATTCAAAACTTTGTGTGTAAAAATAATTTTACCATGGAGGCAACTGAATTCTTCTACCAGATGTGCAATGTCGTCATCTTCACTGTCAAATGGCATGCAAATATCATCCACATAATGTCTGTAAAAACAGATTTTAGTCAAAGTAATGGAGGCCTGGTCACAATAATTACATTCCAAATAGTTGGCAAATATGTCAGTAAGACACCCTACAAGACAATTCCCCACAACTAGTCCATATGGCTGGCTGTAAAATTTTTATCAAAAGTAAAATAATTGTATGATGACAAAAGTCAAAGCAAAGTTATTACCCACACAATTTCATCAGTTCTGAAATGCTGGTACACGAGCAAATTATCTTGAATAAAGGAGACAGCCTCTTTTAATGGGGTGTTTGTGTGTAAGATTACTATACCCAAAGAGAGCAGATCACTGCCCACTGGGAAAGATTTGCCACTCGAAAGTTTTACAAGCTCTCTTCTATTAGATATACCAAAATTATCACAAAAGACATATTCGTTGCGGAGCAGTTCAAGCAAATATCCAGAGATCTTCTCACTTGGGTTCCCAATCATGTTATTGACGGGACATATTTCCTATCCTTTACATCTGGCATATCTACTTTTTTGGTTTTCACTGATGAATATAGCGGCTCAGGATAGGACCACACCCGGTTACTTATTATGACTGTTTTTAATTTTACTTCCAGATAACCTGATGACACCCTACCCATGTGAAATGGATTATTTTTGAGCCAATAAAGAGCCTTCCGCAACCTAGGACTGTCTTTTAATATTAATCACAATAGAAGGCTGCTGTATCACTGAACAACAATGGATTGGAATAAATTTTATATTATAACAACACTACCGGCAGATAAAATACCGTAAGATGATAGAATTACTTCTTTAGTGTTTGACTCTACTATTAAACCAGAGTGATATTTCCTACATGAAAATATACCTTTACTCTTTGCCTGTCTTGATATATCAGTCTCCAAACTTAAACGCAACTTCTCTCTTGTAGACAGCATTGGACTTTTTTCATTTGTTGGGGCAGATCTCGAAAGTCCGTGTACTTCAGCATTGTGCCTGCCACTGGAAAATGATGATAGAGTTACAATAAAGATCCTACAACAAAAATTTATAGTTTTTCATAAAAGTTCTTGGGTTGAGACTCACCTAGGGTCAAATACATTGGCACTTTTCACCTGAGGCTGAGGAGTCGCTAGAGGGTCACCATCAAGGCTGGAAGGTGAAGATTCTTCACCCTCACTATATGTGGCACTTATGCTCAGATCACCAAGGAAAAGTCTTCGAACTATACTTCGTCTGTACCACGCCTTTGGGAAGGCAAGAATCTCAGTAAGGCGACGCATATCGTATTTGAATGATGCAGAACCAATATCTATTATTGCTGGAAATCAAACAATACACATAAAGGTTACTATTTTAGGCAAACGTGAACATCGGTATCATTTGAGGTTTGTACTATGTTTTAATGATTTAGTAATGATAGTCAAATTCAATACTCTGTTTTCTGTTTTAGGAAAGGACAAATGCTAAAATTCCTGCTTATCTGAATAATGATGATGATGATGATGATGGGGAAGTACCTGCCAATATGACTAAAATGAAAGCTAATCAATGCAAAAGACAGTTACAATTATACACTGAATTTAAAGTTCTTAAGGAGTTTTAGTAGCTTTTCACACAGCAGAAGCCTCTAGTTGTTTTAGTGTGATGAGACACATTGGCCACATTTTTTTGGTCTTATTCCTCTCTTTGTAGTTTCCTTCTTTTCTCTCTTCAGTGCTAAGCTTTCGAGAAACAATACTTCCTTTACTGCCATGTTATTCCCTGACTGTACTTTAATATTTTAGTTTGTTCACCAAAGCTGAATATTTTCTGTAAATGTCAACAAACTGTGCTAGTGAAGTGCAACGGTATACTACTAACAGACAGCTATGAAAAATTGAAAAAAAAAAAAATTGAAGAAAAACTATTTGCCACTCCTCACTCAACCCAAATTTCTGATAAACTTCTACTTCCACTCCCAACTCACTGCCACAGGGATTACATCCTTGTGGAAGACTCAGGTGCAAGACCTATCAAATTCACCTATCCAGTACTTCCCACTCCAGTCTGGTTACAGGCTTATGCTACCGTATCAGTGGCAGGGCCACCTGTGAAAGTGGCCATGACATATACCAACTCCTCTGCAATCGTTACATAGCATTTTATGTTGGTATGGTAACCAACCAGCAGTCCATCAGAATGAATGGCCACTGCCAAACTGAGGCCAAGAACGAAGTTGAGCAACTTATGACACAAATGCAGCTGGCCACAACATGCTTGAGTTCAATCGATGCATTACAACCCAAGTCATCTGAATCCTTCCACTGTACCTGGCACAGCCTCCACTTGACCCAGCCCACCTGCTGAACTGCAACCACAGCATTATGCATCCAGCCAACATTATGTAGTGTTTGTGTGTGTGTGTGTGTGTGTGTGTGTGTGTGTGTGTGTACTGTGACTTGAGAAAGGATTAATTCCAAATGTTAGCAAGTTTCTCCCTTCTGTGTGTCTGTCAACGATTCAACGCTTTTGCTATTTGGTGAATGGTCTCCTTTACTTCTTAATTATTTACATTCTACCAGAACTTTCTTACTATACTTTAGCTTCTACTTCTGTTATCTACAATGTTCTCAGTGAACTTTTGCTGTCAACTCTATATAATTCTGAGCTTTCAACAATATTCAACATCCTCTACACCAGGAAACAAAAGAGATGACGCAGTTCCACAAATGTAAATCATGTAGAGGTGCCAACTGCAACACTAGATTACATTGGCACCAGGAATGAAATGTTGACCACAGTGCTATAGTTTACATCATGGCATATAATATGGGATGGTTTCCTCTACAGTCTGTTTATATCACATGCCTTCTTCCATGCATTGCCTACTGTGCATCCAATATTTCTGTCAAAATTGTTAACATACATTCAGACTTCCAGGGCCTCTTTGATGACCAAATTTCACACTAATATAAGGGCAACAATCTGCATATTTTGTATCTATTCCTACAAAAGTATTTGACTTTTGCTAATTTTTCTAGATCCCTGTACTTACTGTACCGCCAGTGTTCGGTAAAACAACGGGAAATGCTTTGAACAGACAGTCTCATGTAAGTACTACCGTAAAATCCAAAACAAATATTATATTTGTAAACTGAGAAGAAATAAATAAATAAATTGTGATGTCCTAACCATTCTGTGGAGAAGTATTGAGTAAAATCAGAAAAATTTTGAACAGGTTAAGGATTACAATGAATAATTGGCCATTTAAGAAAATAAAGAGATAGTGCATCCTAAGAAGAGCAGTCATGGGCTCAGATTAAAAGTATACCACAATATTTTTGTAGATAGCTTCCACTGATTACAATGCATTTTGTTACCTTCATAACTATCAAAATACAAAAAATAATGTTTTGAAAAGAATTCTGAGCAAACAAGTTGCCATGTCTACATCGAATATTTGTCTCTTTGTCAAAGCAGACAACACAGTTTTCCAGCAATCGTGAAAAATTTAAGCAACTTGCTATATGTGGCACTTGAACTTTAACTTTCTAAAATTTTAAGTAAGTATTGTGCAACTGATGCACAAACTTATCATCATCTTATGAATATGATTACTGTAAACATAGCCACAGAAAAAAAAGGGTACCAGTACATGCAACGAAGGGTGTCTCAGTTGTGGTGCTCCCTATTCAGTTATTCGATGCACATTTGAATGTGTTTTTGCTCAATGCAGTTTTAATCGTTTATTTCTGGGTATATGGCAAGAAAAAAGAACCACACTACATACAGGAGGGGGTGTGTGGTATTTGGTGGTGTGGGGAAGATTTTACACACACACACACACACACACACACACACACACACACACACACACACAGAGAGAGAGAGAGAGAGAGAGAGAGAGAGAGAGAGAGAGAGAGAGAGAGAGAGAGAATTGTGCACTAGAACAACGCTCAAAGACCTGGGATGGAAAAATGTTTTTACTTAATTTGATACAATATTAAGTAGAATAATCAAAATTTCATTTGAACTTACTTGAAAATCTGATAACTGCTTGGCTTTGATCTGAACTCTTTGGGAATTTGCTTTGTTGCTCTAACTGGAAGTTGAGCTTTCGGCTGCGTGAAAGATGGAACTTAACAAATTCTACATTCACACTCAGCGAATCTTTGCGTTCACTGTCAGCTAAAGGAGACCACTGTGCCTCTTTCAAACCTGCAAATACATTAACAAATAAGGTAAGTCTAGTAGAGTGGGATGCATTTAGCCATCACACTTGAATCTCACTTTTAATACAAGTACAAAAGTTAACACGATTTCCCAAAATAGTTACTATTGTGACAGTTATTCATGTACCTTCTTCTTTTTTAAATAAACAGACACAACGAATTTAAAAATGTTATATAAGTTCAGTATGTAATATGTCAGATGTATGCTCAAACACAAAACAAAAATCAAACATTTACTCGCAACAAGACCAACATCTTGGAGAGGAAAAAGGTACAGTCATTACGGGCAACAATATAATGTGAACAACCTAAGCAAGTTTGAGTGAGGGACAGATGAAGTGACAAGTAACTGGAGGATTGGATTGGATTGGATTGGATTGTTTGGGGGAAGAGACCAAACAGCGAGGTCATCGGTCTCATCGGATTAGGGAAGGATGTCGGCCGTGCCCTTTCAAAGGAACCATCCCAGCATTTGCCTGGAGCGATTTAGGGAAATCACAGAAAACCTAAATCAGGATGGCCGGACGCGGTATTGAACCGTCGTCCTCCCGAATGTGAGTAACTGGAGGTTTGCACCGTCACTCTCATGGTTCAGCAGCAATGACCCATTACATGTATTGTGTGTTGTCTGTTGGTGAATGAGTAAAACTAAAAATTCCATAATAATTGTTGGCTTAGGTTAGATAATTCCTGATGCACGTGTCAGTCTAAATGCAATAAAAATATTCATTTAATGACATCTGAGTGTTCATTTATTCCTTAATTTTTATGTATGTCCTGTCTTAAAGTGGGTGTTTAGGTGGTTGTTTACACTAAGTTATGACCCAATACCACAATAATTTGTGCTAGTACAATATTTTTATTGCTGTCTACAAAAACTCTCTATATCATAATCTGTGAACGCAAATCATGAATTAATGGTAAACATAATATTTGTCTATATTTATCTTAGATAGTAAATAATTTTGGAGTGAAAGAGACCACTCACTCAGAAGCAGAAATTCTTGCGTCATCGACAGCTGCACACACAAAAGAAAGAAACTTTTCTAACTTTCGGAGTAACCTTTCTTGAGCTAGAATACAAATCTGTCTGTGTGTGTGTGTGTGTGTGTTTGTGTGTGTGTGTGTGTGTGTGTGTGTGTGTACTCCAGCTCAAGAAAGAACTACTCTCAAAGATAGCAAGTCTGGTTTCTTGCGCCTGTTGATGACTCAGTGTTTCTGCCTTTCGGTGTATGATCTACTTTAATTCTAAAATACTTACATTCCACTATAACTTTCCAACGAATTTATCTTAGTAATGTAACAATATTATGAGAAGGAAAGTTGCTACTCACCATATAGTGGAGATGCTGTGTTGCAGATAGGCACAACAAAAAGACTTTCACAATTACAGTAAGCGCGCGTGCGCACACACACACACACACACACACACACACACACACACACACACACACGTGTATGTCTACTGTTAACAAAGGCCAATGGCTGAAAGCTTTAATTGTGGAAGTCTTTTTGTTGTGCCTATCTGCGACTCAGCATTTCTGCTATATGGGAGTAGCAACTTTCCTTCCCATAATATTGTTACATTCCATCCCGGATTTTCCATTGTTTGATTATCTTAGTAATGTTATGATAAAAGGATCCATTACATGAAAAGAATAATTATCATGTCAAAAAGTGTGTCACTTGCCACCTTGGGAATGACTTTGTGCATCGGTACTACAGACTGGAAACTCACTCTATCACAGCTCATCTAGTGGTATGTTGTAAAGTTGTTTGTTTATTTCATTGTTACTTACCTGACTTTTTTCCACCTCCATATGGATGAAATATATACACAGAAAAGTCTGCTAAACATCCTGTTACACTTAGTCCTCCCACAGCAGAAGAAGGTGCAGATGAGTCAAAAAGAGATGATTTGCCTGACATCCTTGCTTCCCCAAATTCGCTGTCAAAATGAAACACTTCAGTTTTAACACTTGGAGACACAGCAGTAAATAATACTACATATTAATTGATTTACTGTGCATAAGTAACATTTGAGTTTCCCCCCCAAAAAATGTCATTCTGGGATACAAATATGGAAAATACTTGTATATTACTGGGGAAACTGCTAGCAGCTCAAACATGCAATGTGGAGTCTAGATCTAAGTTTCTTATTTTGTTGGTCTTTATGTGTAATAGGATGGCTGCATTAACACCTATTTTTTGTTGCAACATTTACATTTCAGATTTGAAAAATTCACAAAACAACTAAAAGTAGGTGGAGGAGATTGATAAACAATATATTGAATAGAAAACACTTTCCTGATGTTGCACATTCAGTGTTACTGTCACATTCTATTTAGCATCGATAGAAAATTCAGGTGAATAACCAAACCTTTGCAGTTCCTCTTCAGCACGTTTCGAGGAAAAGACAATGTCCAATGATGGGAGTTGTAGCATGCATTCCACTCGTGAAACAGGTAAGCAAGAAAATCGGAATGTCGATGGCTGCATATGGAAATACACAATCACATCAACAGGAAATGATGCATACACATAATTTCCAGTTGCAGTAGCTGCTGCCCAAGTGGAATCTTGATCCATTGTGAACATCGTATTTGCTGCTCCACCTTGCAAAATAGATCAAATAATGACATCATGTCACATGCAGCTGAATCGGACATTGTCACTAATAAATAATGTATTAGCACAGTCATCAAACCACTGAGCTGATCAACTTTCAAACTCACTGAACAACATCACCTATATTTATCAGTATGAGAGTAAAGAATTGAGGCAGAAATACATTTTCAAAATCCTTAGAGAACCAAAAATGTATTTTCTGAATGACCTGTTACAATAAATTATAATCTTCTTTCCCTCCTTCTTTCTTCACAACCTGCTAAAGTATAATTTAAGTACAAGCCATCAGAGAATATTTTAAATGTGTTCTGCAGTGTCTCAAGGAAAAGCCACATACCAGTGATTGAAAGAACCTGGGTATCACAGGAGAGGTATTTTGTGAAGTCATGATATCATGTATCCCATGTCTGGTCATAGTGGTATAGTACAGAAGAGCAAAATCAGTAAACTTTATTAGATAGCTCAAAAATTTACCATACTGTCAAATGGCATGGCGCAACAGATGTAAAAACCCCAGAGCAAGCTGCCACCACCCAGCAAAAAATAAATAAAAAATAAAAACCATAGCAACTATTTATGATGTGTGAGCAGAAGATGATTTCGACAACACAAAAGTTACTGTGTTTAAGTCACATTGTAACCACTTGTTTCACTGTGCACTGACAAGAGTTTTTAAGAAGTTCTTTAAAAACAGGTTAATATTCAAAATGGTAAAACATCAAAAGTACTTTCAAGAATAAAAGGAAATTATCCATGGTACTGGTTAATTATCCCTGCATTTACGTCAAGTGATACAATGAAACTACAGCTTTCAGGATGACGTGTGAGAAAGCATGAGCTGAGTTTTGCATGACTGATGTTTATGGAATCTATTCTGAGATACGTAATTAAGTTTCAGCTCAATGTTCTAAACTTATATTACAGTTGGATGTCAAATATATTGGATGATAATTTTTTTGGGACTCTTCTGTTGCCCTTCTTGTAGTCAAGTGTGACCTGTACTTTCTTCCAAGTAAAAGAGCACAATCCCCCCCCCCCCCTCTTCCTCCAAGGGATCTACAGCATATTATGGTTAAAAGAAGCGCTAATTCAGTTGCAATTTCTGTACAAAACATGGTAGTGAGTTCTCAACTCCACTGGCATTAACATCTCCACCTATATCATTCAACTTTATAAGGGTGTGAGAATTAAACTGGGCAGTTCTGTTGGAATTTTCTTTGTAAAAAAAACATGTGGAAATTCAGTTCAGCATTTACCCTGTCTGTCTTGCTTCCCTGTAATGATGAGTGAAATAGCTGTAGACATTAATGCCAATGGTGTTGATAAACTGCTGAAAATGTTAAAATTGAACAAAGTTATAGGGCCCAATAGAATCAATATCAGGTTCTGTACAGAAATAGCAGCTAGTGAATGGTTGACTTCATTTCATTGGAAGAATTTCGGGAGAGTGTAGTTCATCCAGATAGGAGATAGAATACAGAGTGCTTGCGAGGCCCATTCTTCAGTACTGATTGAGTGTTTGAAATTTCCAACAGGTCAGATTAACAGAAGACATTAAAGCAGTTCATAGACAGGCTGCTAGATATTTTACCAGTATGTTCAATTAGCACACACATATTATGGAGATGCTTCATGAACTCAAATGGGAATCTATGGAGAACTGGTATCTGACACTGACTGCAGAATGATTTTGCTGCCACCACCATACATTTAACTTGAGGACCACGATGATAAGATGCGAGAAATTGGGGCTTGTACGGAGGCTTTCAGACAGTCGTTACTCCCTTGCTTTGTTTGCGAGTGGAAGAAGAGAGGCAATGACTAGTAGTGGTACAATGTCCCCTCCACCATGCACCATATGTTGGTTTGTGGAGTGGTAGATGTAGTATGTAAATGTAGATGTACCCACAGTTTCAGTTCCTGTGTCATTCATAAGTGTCTGGACACTAATTTTGGTGTCACTTATAGCCTTTACATATTGTTTAGAATTTTTTTAGGTTTTATGAGAGATCCTGCGACAGGAATTGGCTATGACAGTAGCTTAAGGCTTCACACATTGTCATTTTGAAAGCCAAACATGTTTCATTTAGCATCTCTCTATCTATTGCACTATATTCGGTTTTACAACTACTGTGCAGTAGTTGCTGTTTCTTTAGAAGTTTCTTTACAGACTTTATATCATGGATTGTTTCTCCCACCATGAACTGTTTTACTAGGTGCATGTGAAGAAAGTGCTGCAAGCTTAGGAAAACAGAAGCTGAGGAATAATTTAGCCAAAAATTTTGATTTGATACATATTCCTAATACAAGAATCTAGATTTGGAGCAGAAGTTTTTGCAGTTCTCAACATTCAAGCTACATCATCTTCACTGCACAATAATCTAGATTCCCTCCAAAGAAAAAGTAACCTCTTGTCTCAATTTCTGTAGAATGTTTTTTGGTTTCTCTTTATATAAAAGCTTGCTGAGTGGCATGGGATGGAAGGGGAATGGACAGAAGGGTGGGTGTAGGGAGGGTGTAGTCCTGCTTGTGGGAGCATGCATGAATGTTGTGGCAACAGGATTAGTGTTGCTAGGTGCAGTGTCAAGGGGAGAGGGGGAGGGGGAGTAAAGATGGAGGGGAAAGAGAGAGAAGAGGAGAGAAGTAGAGGGGAAGAAAGGATGGAAGGCATGTGTAGTATTTGGTGACGGTGGTGGTTTTGGTGGTGGTGGTGGTGGTGGTGGTGGTGGTGGTGGTGGTGTGTGTGTGTGTGTGTGGGGGGGGGGGGGGGGCAAGAAAGGGTAATGCATGTGGTGGACAGAGACTAGTGGAGGTTGAGGCCAGGGGGGTGTTACAGGAATGAATACCTGCCTACAACATATCTTTCATTCCCATAACCCCCCCCCCCCCCCTGTCCTCAAGCTTTTCCCTACAACCAGCTATCCCCTTCCTTGCTCCCACTTCAACACTACACACACTTCTGTCCCACCATGCACCTACTAGTATTTTCCCCTTCTCCATTTTTCAACCCCACAGCTTCACAACACTTCACCTAACAGCCCTATCCTGTTCCGAACACACCTCTGCACGCTCCCATGGGCAGCACAGCTTCCCCTGTCCTTACCAGCTATTGCCCCCCCCCCCCCCCCCACCCCATGCCTCCTTCTTACCCCCAAAACCCACCTCAGCAGATTGCTGCTCACATCAGATGCAGTCACAGTCAAGCTCCAGTGCCCAGAGAGCGGCCATGTGCTTGTGGGAATGTATGTTCTCTATTTTAGCAGAAGGATTTTGTCCAACTACGTAATATTTCCACAGTCTTTTTCATTGTGCCTCTCTACAGCTCAATGCTTCCTCTTTGGAATTTAATGTACTGAACAGATAAAAAAATCTACTCACCAAGTGGCGGCAGCAAAACACACATCCAATTATATTATGTTCTCAAAAATTGATTAATTTCATTAATCTATGAGTTTTGGAACTTTAATAGCGGCAACTATTTTCTTGAAACTTACACAAAACAAATGTTTCAAAGTTTTCTTGTCCTTCAAAGTCATCACCAGGACTGTGTCTAACACACTGCCAGCAACGTGGAAGTCTTAGGATACTCTTAGCAGCTCCACTGTGTTGATAGTTTGAGTGGAGCTGTCTATTGCCCAACAAGTATCTGTGAAAGTGGTGAAGCAAACTGCCATGAAGTATGGTGGGTGGTCAGAACTTCCCAACCTCATCATTCAAACAAACCAGTCACAATTTGTGTCATATGCATCTGAGCATTTCCCCACAAAAGGATCGGCGAGTCTTGCAGAAAGTGTGTCTGCTTCTTTCTCAAAGCTGTTAATTTTTGGGACATAGCCTGTGGCCAGCTTAGAGATAGAAGTGCTTGGGCACACAGAGCACAAGTTGTGACTTATTTGTTTCGATCGATGGAGACTGGGAAGTGTTGCACCATCCACCACTCTCTTCAGACTGAAGCCCTTGTGATTTCACCTTGATTCCTAAACTGAAGGAAGCACTTCATGGCACTCACTTCAGAACTGTTACAAAGATTCCACTCTACTCACTAGGCTACAAGTTGCATGTGTTTGAACCTTTCCTATCTGACATTGACGATAAATTATAAATGCAGTAGATTACACCTTTCATATTTTATTCTTCATTAGAAAAACAAAAGTACATTGTTTTGGTTCTTAAAAGGGATGTCTTTAAAATGGCTTTCAGAAGACAACCACATTTTTATCTTGGACTGGTGCAGCAGCTAAATATGATTCCTCCTGCAAAGATCAAAGTGGCAAAGAATCTTCATTCTCCACTGAAATCAACCACTAATCACTGCCTCATCTTCTCCAATCATCACACTTGCCACAACCATTCAATCCACTTATCTGTTGCATGACTCCCAAGTCCCATAATTGCAAAGGTGACATGATACCTATGAATTAGTGTTCAAATTTGGATCTTACATACAGGGTGACAATTATTGAATTATATGAGGGGAAAAAAAAAACACTAGATACAAGCTGTGGCATGCACACACTTTATTCAACATGTAAACGTCACTACAGATATACAAATTTAGGTTATGACACGTTCGATACGCCTGCCAACATTGGCGTTGATGTGGCACAGACGAATAGTGAAATTCTGCGTGACCCGCTGAAATGTCGTAACACTGATGCGGTTGATGACCACCTGAATGGCTGTTTTCAGCTCACAACAGTTTTGGGGTTATTGCTGTACACCTTGTCTTTAATAAAGTCCAACAAAAAGGAGTCACGTGTGTTTGGATCCGGAGAATATTGTGGTCAATCAAGGTCCATGCCAGTGGCCTCTGGGTACCCCAGAACCAGAATGTGATCCCCAAAATGTTACTCCAGGACATCAAACACTCTCCTGCTTCAATGGGGTCAAGTTGCGTCTTGCATGAACCACATCTTGTTGAAATCAGGGTCACTTTGGATAATGAGGATGAAATCATCTTCCAAAACCTTGACAAACCATTCAGTAGTCACCATGCCATCAAGGAATATTGCACCGGTTATTTCAGGACTGGACACAGCACACCACACAGTCACCCACTGAGGGTGAAGAGACTTCACGATAGCGAAATGCAGATTCTCAGTCTCCAAATTTGCCAGTTTTGCTTATTGATGAACCCACTCCAAAGGAAAGTGGGCTTTGTCACTAAACCGTGCATGTATGTGCATGCTAATTCCCATCAAGCCGCACAGCCAACTGTGCAGTTTGAACGTCCTAATGCAAACAGTTCAGTAGTTATGACAATTTTATTTCAATAATTGTCAATCAATCCATAAAAAGCTGACACTTCTCTCCTACTGGAACACAAAGATGTATGTGGCTTTTAACCCAGATGACCCTATGATCCTTCCAGAAGGATTGTATGCATAGAGGTACAATAAATAAAGTAACTAACATTCTTGGAGTTGTTGAACATTTTTCAAACAATGAAATGTAAGTTTTAAGTAAATTGTTGACAGAGTGTAGCCACAAAGAGTGTCATACAGGTGCCACAGTCGTCTGTGTTGTGCTTTGAAAATCACTCTTCTGCAGCAATGGATGAACTGACCGACATAGTTTTGCATGAGTGAGTAAACTTTATTATGAATGTTTATTATTTATATTATTTTTATGTTAATAACATCTTACATGTTTAATCTTACATACAGTGGTAAAAATGTTACCTAAAAACAGTTTCATAGGTAGTATTTAGGGCCTTATTTCTACACGTCCTTCCAGAAGGACTGAAGATTATGTGACTACTTTCTTATTTACTTGCAGGAAAGAATTACATTAAATGAACTATACGAAATTCTGCATAGCAATGATGACTTACCAAATAATGGTGTAGATGTGGCCCTAACTCCTCTGAATGCCACAGGTGACATCACTGGCAAAGATTCAGGAGCTGAGGGTAATCCTTGTATAGATAACTTACCTGCAAGTCAGCTAAATACAAATCTTTTGATTACTGACCACCCACATATATTCGGACTTTGACTCTAGATTCACCAATGGAAACAAATTATTTTCAGAAAAAACAAATACCTGGAACTACTTCAGTGTGTAGCAACAACAGAAATGATACTGGTAATAAGCATAAGATATCTCAGTAGACATCTCAGTCAGCTACTCCTCCTTCCCCCCAAAAATATAAACAGGATTCTGTTTCAAAATGCAATTCTAGGAAAGAAGAAAGTTTTAACTGGACAAAAGACAGCATTCCTGAATCAACTGTAGAAAGGCCTCTAATGAATACTGTCCCTAACAAAAAAGGCACGTGTCCTTTGCTTAGTAGGAAAATTTTTTTGATGAAGAGGTTATTAGCCTGATGGTTACATATACCAATCAATATGCAGCGATAAGAAACAGATTGGGAGACTGAACTGAAAATGAAATGCGGGTTTTTATGGCTATTCTTCTCCTTAGTTGTGGTCCCTGGGAGGAAGATATACTGGCAAGGAGAAACTGACACCCGTAATGAACTTGTCTCCGATGCTATATCAAGGGACCGATTCGATTTTATTATGACCAAACTTCATGTTTGCACCAATGATGAACTGGATCCAAATGATAAATTTGCAAAAATCAGAAGATTGTTATCTATGTTCAATGGGAGATTTATAGCACTGGCACCATGTAAGTGCCATCATTCAGTTGATGAGTTGATGGTGCCGTATTTTGAACAACATGGGTGTAAACAGTTCATCAAAGGCAAATAACTCATTTTAAAAAATTACATTTTGTCTAAATAGTCTTTGCCTAAATGGTCTTCATAATGGTATATGTTTCAGGAAAACCAATTTGATATGCATATAACTTCTGGTGTGCATGTACCAGCGATGGATATCTAATATATGGCTGGAACCTTATGAGGGAGCTGGAACTTGCAGTGAAAAGTATGAGGGCAAGGGTCTGGGGTATGGACTTATATGTACATATGATGGCCAGCTGCTGCAAAATATTCCATACTGATTTTTCTTTGACAACCTGTTTAGCAGCGTTCGGCTTCTGCAAGATCCCAAGAAAAGAGGCACTGATGCTACTGGGACAATCCACTGGAACACAATACCCAAATGCTGCATTTTGTCTCCAACAGAAAAATTAAAGCAGGAGAAAAGAGGAAAACACGAGTCCTGTTCAGATAAAAATCCTGGTAAAAGTCTAAATGTACACATTAAAATGTTATGCTCTGAAATAAATCTACATGTTAATTAACTTCCTTTTGTTTCAGGAACAACATTTGTCATGTGGAAAGATAATAGTGTCTTTACTTTGGCTACCAATTACGACCAGGCTCTGCCACTGCGACAGGTAGGCCGATTCTACAGGGAGAAGAAAGAGAAAGTGTCAGTGCCTCAACCTAGACTGTCCCAAGCATATAATAATCATATGGGTGGAATAGATTGCGCAGAAGGCCTTTAATATGTCTGCTTGTGTCTGTATATGTGTGGATGGATATGTGTGTGTGCACGAGTGTATACCTGTCCTTTTTTCCCCCAAGGTAAGTCTTTCCGCTCCCGGGATTGGAATGACTCCTTACATTCTCCCTTAAAACCCACATCCTTTCATCTTTCCCTCTCCTTCCCTCTTTCCTGACGAAGCAACCGTTGGTTGCGAAAGCTTGAAATTTTGTGTGTGTGTTTGTGTGTTTTTTTTATTGTGCCTATCTACCAGCGCTTTCCCGTTTGGTAAGTCATGGAATCTTTGTTTTTAATATATTTTTCCCATGTGGAATGTTTCTTTCTATTTTATTTATACAGTAAACTTAAGTTTACCTATATTTATTAAAGTTAAAATAGAAACTAACCTGAAGTTTTTGCATGCTGGAGATTGGAAGGAATTGGCTCCAGAGTCTGTTCTAGAAATTCAAGTATGTGAGGGCTGATGATAGTTTCTTCTGGTATGCTTTGCAGAGTCATCCATGCAAACAAGCTTGCTTTTTTTATGCCACCTTTACGCTGCTGCTGCTGCTGTGGAGGTGTCATGTCACTTTGAATTTTTGGAGACAAGTTTTCCTCCGTTAGTGTCTTTGATTCGTAATGGACCTATGCAAAAATAATTACAATTATCGAAACTCTAGGAACGAGACAATAAACAAAACTGAGGAAACGAAACCACACTTGCAGTAGAATACAGTATGACACACATATATGTAACTGTGCAGAAAATTGTGTGTGTGTGTGTGTGTGTGTGTGTGTGTGTGTGTGTGTGTGTGTGTGCGCGTGTGCGTAAGTGACTGAGATTGCACGACACAAACAGTATACATACTGACCTTTACATCTAGACCAGGAATATGGAATATTGTTAGGTCCACCAATTGAGCTACATTTCCATGCAAATATCGAAGTCGTGACGCAGAACTAGTACCATGCTTGCTTTCCTTAGTACGCCTGCTTGTGTTGGGGCTAGATGGCGGAAAATCAAAGATTCCTCCAGAACAGCTTCGCTCCTTCTTCATCCGACTAGTTCTATAGAACATAGCAAAAATTAATGTTTTACTGCAGTGCCTGTATTTCACAGTATTATAAATCCTACTCAATTGCTTCTGTACCCATACAGATAAATGAAGAATTGCCACTAAAAAGGTACAAGTCAGCATAAAACAGTAACTCCTGAAAATACTCAACAATAATCTTTGTATCACATTCTGATACTGAAATGCCATAGTGAATCTAGAACAGAATGGAATTTAACACTTCATACTACATAAAGCATATTTTTTCAACAACAGTAAGCGAAAAATTAAAAATTTACTTACACTTTTAGTTCATCTTCCTTAGCAGGATCTTTGGTATGCAGCACACACTTTCCACTGTTTATGAATACCTTGACGTCAAGTTCAAAGTCAATATTTGGCTCTTGGGCCTTCTGGAATGTTGAGCTGAATGAAGCTGGACTGCTACCACCTGGTTCCTTGCTGCTGGGTTCAAGGAGAGGGATGCTAGTGGGAAGATAGAATCTTGGAATGAACATGCTCCAAAAAATCTTAGTTAACATACTACAGATACAAGAGCTTCCCCTCCCCCCTTTTTTTAAAAAAAACTGTTGAATAAAGTCAAAGAATTATAAATTGTAAACTACAGGAGAATGTTCCAAGGACTTATCAATTCTTTTCGTGAAGCACCGGCTCCAGTTACAAGCATACAGATATAGTTTATTTACAGTGAAAATATGCCAAACAAGAAAAGGCTAGATTACGCTCAATGACTGTAGGTTGGTTGATGCATAAACTTGGTATGCAGATTACAATGTAATGAAAATTACATTGGCTAACTGGGACCATTTTAAAACAGAACTAAAGACAACTGCAACCACTAACTATGTGGTTCAAAAACATTTATGTATGACTGCAATGAAGTTCTTGAAATAATAAAAAGTATAGTAGTGAAAGTGTCAGAAAAAGAGATAATCCCTGTTATCCAGTATTAACAACACAGATATAAACATTTTGTTCACTAAATGCCTTCCACGACTTTTTTTATACATAATACGAGGTTTATTCATAAATTAACCTCCAACCAACTATTAAAAATAAACTAATGCTTGTAGATTTATGACAATTACATGGTTAAAAATGGAGATTTTGAAAATCATGATGCCTCAGCCAGCTTTGTGTTACATTTGTCAGTTTGTAAGCAGCAAGAGATTGAAGTACATGGTGTTCCTGCATCTCCTATCAGTTGCAAGATATATTTTATCATTCAGTTCCTGCAAACAGAAACCAAGACTCATTATCAATTGTGTCTTGTGTATGGGGATGTAGTTATCAATGATGGTGTTTTGAGGGAGCGCTAGAAAAAATTCCAAGATGTGTATGATGAAAGTGACCGAGGAAGACCCAAAGACATTCAGATGTAAATGATTAACTTGCGTAAAATGTTGATGACATTGTGCGTGTCAGACGCCAGTTCACAATTTCTGATATTTCTGAACATGTGCCTCAGATTTAAAGAATAATACCCTTCAATACTGTCACAGAGAGGTTAGGTTACTATATATTTTGTGCATGAGTGGGTGCCAAAATCTTTAACCAACATTTACAAAACTGAAACAATGGGTTCAGCAACCTTAACACTCTTTCAGCACTGCAATATAAGGAGAGGGAGGGGGGAAGGGGAGACGGATTTCTGAGAAGGATCATGGCTGTGGCCTAGATATAGATGCAGTAAGTCAATTATGAAACTAAAGAGCAGCAGACATAACAGTGGCTGCCCAAAAAATTGAAGCAGATGCTGTGAAAATGCAAAGTAATGGTTAGTTTTTTGGGATCACAAAGGAATTTTGCCAACAGATGAGAGCAATGGGTGAGAATACTTTTGACATCACAAGTTTATTGTGAGACAGTTACAAAATTCTTAAGGGCAGTCAAAATGAAATGGCATGGGATGATTACTGAACGAATCATTCTCCTTCACAACAATATGTGACATCACAGTGCTATTCGAACACATGCAAACCTCAGACACTTTGGCTGGAAGATTTTTCAACCTCCTCCCTACAGACCAGATTTGGCACCATGCAACTTTCATCTCTTCTCCAAGATGAATGCCTGGCTGGCTGCTCAGCACCTCACAGCTGATGATGAGCTTAAGGATGCTGTCAAGAACTGACTGAAGCACCAGGTGGCAACATTCTTTGATGAAAGGACACAGAAGCTGGTGTCATGGTACGACACATGTTTGAGTCTGCTTGGCAACTATGTGGAGAAGTAATGACAACACCTAAGTGCAGGTCATATACAAAAAAGTCCACAATTTTTTTTCTATAAATAAGTAATTAGAGGTTAATTTATGACTAGACCCTGTAGTATCTGAAGATGACCAGTGTAGGCCACAACTGGTTATTATTGTGCCACAAAATCTGATTATGTCAGAAATAAAAGGAAGTTCATAAAATAAATATATATCACTGTTGTTTTTACCAACATAAACAATGTCAAAAGATATCAGGTTTACTGTGCTTTTGGTTTTTGGAGCCAATATTATTACCGATATACCTGGTATCTTTGTGAGGAATGTTATTCATTTACTATCACATAGACAACTGGCAATAAAGAATATAAATCTCTGTAGATGACCAGGATTGCAGGCACAGGTGACCTGCATTTCAATTAAAAATGAATGTAATCAGCACAGAAGAATGGTTTGGAAGTCAGCAGAGGGCAGCCCCTGTTGATCAGTTTTTCTATCTTACTTAGTAAGTAAGGCATCCAAACATCAGAAGGTCTTTAGCCTCACCAGTCAGCCTCCTCCATCTTCTTCAGTCCTTGTATTCTTCTACAGCTAATTCCATCACATTCATGTCCTCTCTGATCCCGTCAATTGATCTCAAAGGTGTTCGCCTTGGTCTGTCATCTCTGATGTCTTCATCCATCTCCCGCCTGGTAATGTAGCCTTCTTGACAAGTCTCCTATTTTCAATCACTGCCACAATTACCAGCAATTTATACAACTTCTGACACTCATGGGTTTTCTGTTTTTTGCAGTCGTGTCTATCCTTCTCTGGTCCAAAAATCTGTCTCAAACAGCATACACAAATGTCAGGAGTTTTCTGTGGAGTCCAGGTTCTCTGCTCCATGTAGGACCATGGGTTGTGTTATAATCCTGTATAGATTCTGATGTTCATGGATATCAATAGAAGCTGGGACTTGAGCAGCTTTCCAAATGGAAACCTTCACCCGCTTCCTGCGTATCTGAACTCTTTTACCCTTTTGAAGATTTTACCATCCACATCTATAAAAATCTATCATCATCATCTCTGCTCACTATGAAATATTTCATCTTATGTATAGTTACCTTCTAGCCTGTCCTCATTGGTTCTTCCATTAACACTTACCATTCCGTGTTATTAAAACAACAACATCCACACTGATCCTTCTACCAAGCTCAGTTCCTGTCTCTAGGCTTATCAGATTAAACAGAAGAGAGGGGTGGGGGGCAGTCTCCCTGCTGCACTCCAGTACTCATCTCGAACTTCTCAGACATCTTTTCAATCACTTTCACCATGCAATATTGTCTCTTGTATACAAGCTTGTGTTAGTTTTACTAGTTTTATGGGAACTTGGACCCTTTCCAATTCTTACTACATTGCTTGCCTGTTTGCACTATTGCACACTTTTGGAAGTCCACAAAAAGACTGTTAACATCTATGCAAATACCCAGCTCTTTGATAGCACTTCCCTTATTATATTGCAGTTGGTCTACTATTTATTTCCCCCTTCAAACCTCTGCTTGCTGGAATCCAAGTACTTCCTTGAAGAATGGTGTTAGCTGCTTCAGCAAGCAATATGCTCTTATGATATATACATAGTAGGGTAATTTCTCTGGATTTGCTACATCTCAATGGGTTTCCTTTCTTCAGTATTGGTCGGATGACAGACTGCTGCCATTCTCGTGGGATCCTTTCTCTCTTCCAAATTAAACAGATTGGGTGGTACACTCTCCCTTGTAGGACATGATATCTATTCTGTCTTCAATCATTCTGTAAGTATTCCATCTATTTCAGGGGTATTTCCTTTCTCCAGCATTTCTATGACACAAGAAGGTAAGGATACCACTGAGAGGCCAAACCTTCATATTCTGTTCAAAATTAATTTAGAATTGATAATTTACCAGGACTATGTAGAGCTGTGCACTGGAATTGCCACATCTCACATGGAGCATACAGGTAATCTTGTATTTCATTCACCTGGCTCTAACTCTCAAAAATTCGAGTTACAAAGAAGGAACTGGCCTCATTGTTCTGAAAGAGCTGCACTATGTTTTCATTGTTTTTGAATAAAGCAACAAATTTTTAAAAGATACACAAGAGGATTACTAGAATGTGTTTCTTGATGACATTACTGAATTTCTGACAAACATTACTGAATTTAGGTGAAAAGATTAAGAGACTGAAATTTTAAATTACATTATGTTTTACATAATGCTGGTCATAACCTTTGCAACTTGCAGTGGGTCATCTTTGCTATGTAGAAATCGGAATGGATGTACATTTTAATTTAGTGCAATATAATGAGAGACAGAAATTTCTTTGATGCAGTCTTAAGCTTCACCACAAACTACAAGATATTTAATATGCACTAGTAGGTTTCTTGATGAATGTGTACCCTTGTGTCTTACTACTCTTTATGTCAATGTGAAGCTTTTCAAGTTTTTGTTAAGATTTGTTTTGGTCCTAGAACTATAGTCACACTCTACACAATTTTCTGGAAAAGAGAAATGTTGACAGTGGCAAAAGACATTAAACAAACCACTATAGGCATACTCATCTACTGGCAAGTTAGCTGATAGGGGTAGCTGAACTGAAAGAAATCAAATAATATTGACAATTTTTTATTTTTTCGTCACAATATTTCATCGACTGTTGACTCCAAGTGTCATTTCTACTTTCACTAATGCAGGTGCACTGAACACATTGTTGTCTGCTAGCTAAAATGACAGGAAGTTATTGTATAATGACCAATGAGATTTGCCTTCTTTCGATTCTGTTACTCTCATCAGCTACCTCATTGAGAGCCTTCATATCTCTCTACAGTTTTCTTGGTATAACCAATTAATAGTGTACTTCTAAGTATTTAACAGATTTTGATACTGAACCTTCCTGATGTTCTTGGCCTCATCCTGATCAATCTAATATACCACCTACCATTTCATTATGCTGAGTTTATCCTTTTCATGTATTACTTTCATCATCTCTTAATCATTTACCAATAACCTATAATCAATTAAGTGTCTTAATTCAGTTACATGAGATTTTAAAAATGAGTAAACTACTTCAATTTTAAGGCCCAGTCTTGTTACAGCTGTGTACAGTATTATTGTGAAATAGTTGTCATAAACCACGTTTTTTTTTTTTTTTTTTTCCAAAGAGGTCTCTACAGGACATTCCACAACTAATGCCCGATCTAACTCTTATGTATGTAAATTGAGTTTCTCCAAAGGAACCCCACAATTCATTGATAAACAGAAACATGCAATGTAAAACAAATTTTTCATTTATAAAATCACTTACATTGGAACTCAGAACTTAATTAATTCTAGGTTGTTAGTAAATGATTAAGTGATGGTGAAAGTAATACATGAAATGGATAAAATAATTAAAGAAAATGGGAGGTTATAATGGTACACCTCCCCCTAGATTCATATGAAATGTCTGATGCCACCTTTTTTTATGCATATGGGTGGTTTTCAGATGATTAAGTGCTTCCTGGAGACTTGTGTGTGTTTTGGGTGCATTATTCAGTTCAATTTACCAACATACAATTTTTTATTCTGGAAGGACATATATTATCGTAATTGTCTATGGATTGTTGTCATTAACAAAATTATGTACAGGTTCCAAATCAAAAACCTAGTTGAGAAGTTGAAGTAAGAGATATTTAGTAACAAATGTTATGAGGCTGTGGAAATGTTGCCCTAAGTGGCTGGCACCTCTAATTACCTTAACTGCAGTTGATTGGTGGGTTGACAGAGAGAACCTCATTATCTTGGGAAATGGCTTAAAATTATTACCAAGTGATGTATTTTCATTTGTTATCTATTTTTATGTCCTCCTCTGTAATTAATATCCTTTGTAAATACATTTCTAATTAACTCTCCAGTTGTTTACATCCCACAACTTTACAATTTTCAGAATTTGAGGCCTTATTTGTAACTTTCTCATATGCAGTCGGATGAAGCACAAGATTTGTACTACCATTGAATGTTAGTAACCAAATCCAAACTGTAATTAATTACGTAACTAAAATAATACAGGAGACATTGTTGTAATTAAAGTTCAGATCGATTTTCATATTTAAAACTAGTGATGATACTATAAAAATTTATGTAGTACGATATTACATTTTATACCTATTTGGCTGTAACATTAGTTTCTTTACATTTTGTAAATTTTAATTGCAACATCAGAATTGTACAAAATTAAAAATGGGTTATTTTGATATTTATTGTTAAAATTCTATATAAAGCAAGTCTGCAAGTTAGTTGTTGAGTTGTTGTTTTGTCAGTCACTCAAAGAGATCTGTGAAGTATGTCAGTCAGTCAGTGTTTCGTTAATGTGACGAGTATGCAGTTCAATTGTCAATAAATTTTGTGAAGGTGGAAACTGTTATGTTCTTCCATCAAATGAACTCCATGCCAAGTTAAGTTAATTTAAGTAACATTCAAGAATATAGTATCGTTACACGGTGACGTAATACATTGGAGAAGATGAGGCCAAGAGCATCAGGAAGATACAGCAGCAAAGATGTTGAGAAATAATAATCCTAGATCAACCTCTCAACCCCTCACACTCATATACAAAAGGTATAATTGTACAGGGTGCAGCACATAAGACTAGCCTGTCGTACACAACGCTAATGTTCCAAAATACTGTCCAAATAGGTGCCCACGAACTACCCATTTCCTCTGATGTATGAACACTGTACGTAACTTTGTTGTTGTGTAGGGCAGCTGCAGAGACAGCCAGTGAAACTTGTCAAAACCATATGGGGAAAAAAGCTTCGTTGTGTGAAACCGAGTTAGTGTGAGTGTGTGATAACACCGTATTCGTTACCCGAGCAATTTGCCATTGTTGAAGTGTTCATTCACACTGGATCTTTAGTGTAAACAAAAAAAACTGTTTCAGGAGAAATTTTCAGGATTTTCTAAGCAAACAAAAAGCACCATACAGGAACTGATTGAAAATGTCAGAGTAAACGATTGGTTCAAAATGTTCCCGGAAATAGACTACCACCTTTCTGCACAACTGAATTAAAGAGGTACAGGTGCAGGAGATAATGACAAGAAGTCCTCGTAAGTCAACAGGTAGACTGAGTCAACAGGTTCATGCGAGTGAGAGAAGTTGCCGACATGTTTTAAGGAGACTGAAATTAAAACCGTACTGGATGAGTGTTGTGCAAGAACTGAAGGAGTCTGACATGTAGATGTAGATTTAGATGTAGATGTAAAGTGCACTTCTGTTCATGGCTTTTGAGAAATGTTGCCAGTGGCGTCTCGGGCACATTAAGGCTCATCATGAGCGACGAGGTATGGTTACACCTCTATGGGTACATAAATTCGCAAAATAACTGGTACTGGTCGACAGAAAATCCATACACAATCCACCAGGTACCCTTGCAAGATGAGAAGATTGTGTCATTTCTGTCACAAGTGTTATGGGGACCATATACTTTGAGATGACAGTGAGCAGTGACATGTATTTGGGAATCCTGGAATAGTTTTATTCAAACTTGACAGAAGAGGAGCGCTAGTTATATTACAGGTCAGTTTTACGTGCCATACCCTCTATGTGCTTGAGGTTATTCAAAATTTCCTGCAAATGTAGTAACCAGTGCACAATGCTTGTGTGGAATTTTCCTGTACCAGCACCAGAACTACTGAACATGACCAAGTAGAGACAGCAGATAATTCGACGGAGTCTTTGTCTGAGAGGGGTATTTTAATTATGTCATGAAGCTCTGAGATTATACATTCTGGTCAGTGTAATATAAGACACATCGCATATTCAACTGGTCCATATCAATGCTGAAACTTTTCTCTTTGTCAGTGATAATCACTTCATTTATGTTTCTTTAAAATATTTTGATGATGTTGCTTATTAGTAAATCAATGAACTTTTTAAAAACCAGATATTATAAACAACTGATAGCCTACACCCCATTACATTACAAATGAGCTGTGTACATTCTGGCATGTTCTTAGATTGCATTATTATTTAAAATCTGACATTTTGGGCCAAAATTTTTGGAAATTTAACTGACGAAACCTTAAAGGAAGTATATCTTGTTTTGGAGTTAAAATCTTATGTTGTCACACGGTAATGACTTAATGTACAAAATGATTATGCACTTCATGTAGTAACATACGCTATGGTGGTGTGGTGAGGTGTGGTACTACTATGGAATAAAAACAAAATAAATAACTGAAATGGATGATAATCAAGAAATGGAGAATACACAGAGTAATCATCCTGGGACAACCTGTAAGTACATTACATGCACCTTTGGTCTGCAGCCCTTTTGGTTTCATCTGTTATCTCTTATACCACAGGGTCCCATTCAGTCATATTGCTGGAGTTATTAGTAAAAAGTAAACTTCCAAGGTTTTCGGCAGTCCTGCTTTCATTCCACCAGATATTATTAATGTAGCAAGTAAGTAATAGATTATAATGCAAGATGGTATTTTGTACTGATGAAATGAAATGTAAGATTCAAAATGACTTGAAATTTCTGTGTGTGTGTGTGTGTGTGTGTGTGTGTGTGTGTGTGTGTGTGTGTGTGTGTGCGCGCGTGCGCGCCCGCTTTGGCACCCAAATGTGCATATAAATCAGTTTCTAATGTTGTACACACCTGCCTTCTGAGAGATCATAGCTTCCAGAATACACAGATGATTTTGGTCTAAGCTCCACCATTTCACCATCAACTTCAATGTGTTCTGGACGTGGCCACTCAAAATCTCCTTCCGGAAGACTCAAGTCTGAGCTGGCACTTGGTAATGAAGATTGCCTGTATATTGTCAAACATACCATACACTTAGCTGATGCTACAATAACCACAACATGTATAGTTTCATAACTATGGATTTAAGACTAACCAGGGAAGAACTACTAGCTGGTGGGACATGTCAAGTATGTTACCAATTACCAATTCTGCACTTAAAATTAAGTACCAAACAAAAACAAATTAATTAATACTACAAAAATTACAATTTTATCAAATTACCTGAAGAACCATAGTGTGGCTTTGCTGTGAAATAAATAAAGAGCAATGCCTTCAAGGTTTATCATAAACTGTCACAATTACTACAATAGTATCACTTCATAACCTGAATTATTGCTTTTGCCTGCGAGAGCACAGCATTGTAAATAATACGGTTGGCTTGTTAGCATTCTGTGATTTTTAACACATTTGTGTATTCCGTGAGTTTACAATTTTTTTTTTTTGCCATAGACTTGACTACGGAAGGACGTGTACTTCTAATGTTAAAAAGGAAACGACAGCTGCCATTCCTGTGAGATATAAGAAAATATTAATTTTTGTCAGTATATGCCCTTGTAAGAAAATGAATCTCGTGTTTTCTGTATACAAGTGCATTTGCCTAAGGGGAAGGATAAAGGAGAGGGGTTAATGCATTGTTATGATCACAAATAAAAAATTGATCTTTGATGTTATTTCTGAGACAAACAGTATTTTGACTTCTAGCTTTTTTTGGAGGGGAGGACGTGGAAAGCCAACGAATTGCAAATAATGGTTTATTATCCCCTGACCATGGTTTCGATATTTGCAAAATATCTTCTTCAGAAGTAGTGGCCTTATTACATCACATGATGCAATAGACACCATGAGATAAAATATTTGCGTAAGTTGCATGTACTTTATGTCAGAGACTAAGACCAAGCAATAATAAGCCTTTATTTGCAACTGGTTGGCTAGTTTTTTCAATCTGTTCTGCCTTTTAACACCTTGTCAGTCCATATCAGCTGACAATTAAGATCAAACCATCCTGTTCTATATACCTACTCCAGCGACAGTTTGGAATTACAATCACAGTTCAGAGATAGACAGTATATAATCACAAAAATGTATGATATTCACTCCACCATCTGAAGAGATGATTGCAGTAAGAATTACAATGCTGATTGTTTCTCAAACGTGATGGTAAAGATGGAAAACCTGCAAATAATCAAAGCAAGTCAGTACGTGCACATTGCCAACTATGTAAAGTCGTTGTCTTTGCTTGTTTCACTGCTTGTATTCTATCCAGGATTTTTCAGTAGTGTGTTGACAACTTTGCTATTATTTTAAGTACTAAGCACAGAATAGGAACAGGATAAACATAATTAAACATACAGTCTGTAAAATGACAGTTCTATCACAGAAATATTACAGAATTCTAAGAAAATAAATATTGCATCATGCGGAGATATTCACATCCCCCCCCCCCCCCTTTTTCATCTACTGGAACTTCAAAGAATAATGATGAAAACTCAGTTAACTGATAAAATATATAAGAACAAATATATATTACAGAAAATAAGAATATAACAATGAAAACAATCAATTATTGATAAAATTATTTAATTGGATAGATAAAAAATCACTCAATTAGCAGTGGCAGAACACACACATAAAAGGCTATGGTGACCGTCAGACAGAAGGGTTGAAGGGGAAGGAAGAAAAATGAAGGAAAAGAACTCAAGAGGTCTGGGAAAAGGGATGGATTTCAGGAAACTCACCCAGAATTGCAGGTCTCAGTCTTTCCTTCTCATCCTGTACGGTAAGTCTCTCCTGACCCATGGTTCTGAATGACTTTCCTGAAATCCAACCCCTTTTCCTACACCCTTCCAGTTCTTTTCCTTCACTCTTCTTCCTTCTCCTTCAAGCCTTCCACCTGAAGAAGGAGCCACTGGCTCTGAAAGCTTGCCAATCACAACAGTCTTTTGTGTTCTGCTGCCACTTAGTGAGTAGATTTTTTATCTATCCAATTAAGCAAATAGGAGTAGCTATTTAATAAAGAGTCTAAACCAGGAACAGTCCCACATCAAAAAATATGAAATCGGTGGAGAAGAATATTTCACGCAACTGCAGTACCAACAGGTAAGAGTATTGTACTGCTTCCTGCTTAAAGTTTTAACATGAGTAGCTATTTAATAAAGAGTCTAAACCAGGAACAGCACCACATAAAAAAATATGAAGTCGGTGGAGAAGAATATTTCACGCAACTGCAGTACCAACAGGTAAGAGTATTGTACTGTTTCCTGCTTAAAGTTTTAACACACATAAATTCATGTAAATGCACCTAGAGCAGACGATATGTTTTAAACCCTGATGCAGCCTGCCATGAATTCCTCACCTATGTCAACCTCTTCATCTCAGAGTAGCACTTGCAACCTATGCCCTCATTTATTTGCAGGGCGAATTCCAATCTCTGTCTTCCTCTACAGTTTTTACTTTCTACAGCTCCCTCTAGAGCCACGGAAGATATTCCCTGATGTCTTAAAAGAGGTCCTACCATTCTCCATGTCAGTGTTTTCCATATATTCCTTTCCTCTCCATTTATGTGCACGACCTCCTCATTCTTTACCCCATCAGCATTTTTCCATAGCACCATATCTCAAATGCTTCAATTCTCTTCTGTTTCAGTTTTTGCACAGTCCATGTTTCTCTACCATACAATGCTGAGATCCAATTGTACATTCACAGAAATTTCTTCCTCAAATTAAGGGCTATGTTTGATACCAGCAGACTTCTCTAGGCCAGGAATGCCCCTTTTGCCAGTGGTAGTCTGCTTTTGATGTCCTCCTTGCTCCATCCATCATGGGTTCTTTTACTGTCTACGTAACTGAATTCATTAACTTCATCTACTTCATGACTATCAATCCTAATGTTCAGTTTCTCGCTCTTCTTGTTTCTGCTACTTCTCATTACTTTCATCTTACCCCGATTTACTTTCAATTCATGTCCTATATTCAGTAAACTTTTCATTCAATTCAGCAGATCTTCAGATCTTAGCCTCATAAAATTATTTACAAAAGGAAAGCTATAAATTATTTGTAACTTATGTCCACTCTCCCCCCCCCCCATGAACCATGGACCTTGCCGTTGGTGAGGAGGCTTGCGTGCCTCAGCGATACAGATAGCCATACCGTAGGTGCAGCCACAACAGAGGGGTATCTGTTGAGAGGCCAGACAAACGTGTGGTTCCTGAAGAGGGGCAGCAGCCTTTTCAGTAGTTGCAGGGGCAACAGTCTGGATGATTGGCTGATCTGGCTTTGTAACATAACCAAAACGGCCTTGCTGTGCGGGTACTGTGAACGGCTGAAAGCAAGGGGAAACTACGGCCGTAATTTTTCCCGAGGGCATGCAGCTTTACTGTATGGTTAAATGATGATGGTGTCCTCTTGGGTAAAATATTCCGGAGGTAAAATAGTCCCCCATTCGGATCTCCGGGCGGGGACTACTCAGGAGGACGTCATTATCAGGAGAAAGAAAACTGGTGTTCTACGGATCGGAGCGTGGAATGTCAGATCCCTTAATCGGGCAGGTAGGTTAGAAAATTTAAAAAGGGAAATGGATAGGTTAAAGTTAGATATAGTGGGAATTAGTGAAGTTCGGTGGCAGGAGGAACACTACTTTTGGTCAGGCGAATACAGGGTTATAAATATAAAATCAAATAGGGGTAATGCAGGAGTAGGTTTAATAATGAATAAAAAAATAGGAGTGCGGGTAAGCTACTACAAACAGCATAGTGAACTCATTATTGTGGCCAAGATAGACACGAAGCCCACACCTGCTTTAGTAGTACAAGTTTATATGCCAACTAGCTCTGCAGATGACGAAGAAATTGAAGAAATGTATGATGAAATAAAAGAAATTATTCAGATACTGAAGGGAGACGAAAATTTAATAGTCATGGGTGACTGGAATTCGGTAGTAGGAAAAGGGAGAGAAGGAAATGTAGTAGGTGAATATGGATTGGGGGGAAGAAATGAAAGAGGAAGCCGCCTGGTAGAGTTTTGCACAGAGCACAACTTAATCATAGCTAACACTTGGTTCAAGAATCATAAAGAAGGTTGTATACAAGGAAGAACCCTGGAGATACTAAAAGGTATCAGATAGATTATATAATGTTAAGACAGAGACTTAGGAACCAGGTTTTAAATTGTAAGACATTTCCAGGGGCAGATGTGGACTCTGACCACAATCTATTGGTTATGAACTGTAGATTAAAACTGAAGAAACTGCAAAAAGGTGGGAATTTAAGGAGATGGGACCTGGATCAACTGAAAGAACCAGAGGTTGTACAGAGTTTCAAGGAGAGCATAAGGGAACAATTGACAGGAATGGGGGAAAGAAATACAGTAGAAGAAGAATGGGTAGCTTTGAGGGATGAAGTAGTGAAGGCAGCAGAGGATAAAGTAGGTAAAAAGACGAGGCTGCTAGAAATCCTTGGGTAACAGAAGAAATATTGAATTTAATTGATGGAAGGAGAAAATATAACAATGCAGTAAATGAAGCAGGCAAACAGGAATACAAACGTCTCAAAAATGATATCGACAGGAAGTGCAAAATGGCTAAGCAGGGATGGCTAGAGGACAAATGTAAGGATGTGGAGGCTTATTTCACTAGGGGTAAGATAGATACTGCCTACAGGAAAATTAAAGAGACCTTTGGAGAAAAGAGAACCACTTGCATGAATATCAAGAGCTCAGATGGAAACCCAGTTCTAAGCAAAGAAGGGAAAGCAGAAAGGTGGAAGGAGTATATAGAGGGTCTATACAAGGGCGATGTACTTGAGGACAAAATAATGGAAATGGAAGGGGATGTAGATGAAGATGAAATGGGAGATATGATACTGCGTGAAGAGTTTGACAGAGCACTGAAAGACCTGAGTCGAAACAAGGCCCCGGGAGTAGACAACATTCCATTAGAACTAGCCTTGGGAGAGCCAGTCCAGACAAAATTCTACCATGTGGTGAGCAAGATGTATGAGACAGGCGAAATACCCTCAGACTTCAAGAAGAATATAATAATTCCAATCCCAAAGAAAGCAGGTGTTGACAGATGTGAAAATTACCGAACTATCAGTTTAATAAGTCACGGCTGTAAAATACTAACATAAATTCTTTACAGATGAATGGAAAAACTGGTAGAAGCCGACCTCGGCAAAGATCAGTTTGGATTCCGCAGAAATGCTGGAACACGTGAGGCAATACTGACCCTATGACTTATCTTAGAAACTAGATTAAGGACAAGCAAACCTACGTTTCTAGCATTAGTAGACTTAGAGAAAGCTTTTGACAATGCTGACTGGAATACTCTCTTTCAAATTCTGAAGGTGGCAGGGGTAAAATACAGGGAGCGAAAGGCTATTTACAATTTGTACAGAAACCAGATGGCAGTTATAAGAGTCGAGGGGGCAAGAAAAGGAAGCAGTGGTCGGGAAGGGAGTGAGACAGGGTTGTAGCCTATCCCCGATGTTATTCAATCTGTATATTGAGCAAGCAGTGAAGGAAACAAAAGAAAAATTCGGAGTAGGAATTAAAATCCATGGAGAAGAAATAAAAACTTTGAGGTTTGCCTATGACATTGTAAATCTGTCAGAGACAGCAAAGGACTTGGAAGAGCAGTTGAACGGAATGGACAGTATCTTGAAAGGAGGATATAAGATGAACATCAACAAAAGCAAAACAAGGATAATGGAATGTAGTCGAATTAAGTCGGGTGATGCTGAGGGAATTAGATTAGGAAATGAGACACTTAAAGTAGTAAAGGAGTTTTGCTATTTGGGGAGCAAAATAACTGATGATGGTCGAAGTAGAGAGGATATAAAATGTAGACTGGCAATGGCAAGGAAAGCGTTTCTGAAGAAGAGAAATTTGTTAACATCGAGTATAGATTTAAGTGTCAGGAAGTCATTTCTGAAAGTATTTGTATGGAGTGTAGCCATGTATGGAAGTGAAACATGGACGATAAATAGTTTGGACAAGAAGAGAATAGAAGCTTTTGAAATGTGGTGCTACAGAAGAATGCTGAAGATTAGATGGGTAGATCACATAACTAATGAGGAGGTATTGAATAGGATTGGGGAGAAGAGAAATTTGTGGCACAACTTCACTAGAAGAAGGGATCGGTTGGTAGGACATGTTCTGAGGCATCAAGGGATCACCAATTTAATATTGGAGGGCAGTGTGGAGGGTAAAAATCATAGGGGGAGACCAAGAGATGAATACACTAAGCAGATTCAGAAGGATGTAGGTTGCAGTAGGTACTGGGAGATGAAGAAGCTTGCACAGGATAGAGTAGCATGGAGAGCTGCATCAAACCAGTCTCAGGACTGAAGAGCACAACAACAACAATGTCCACTCTTGAGATGGAAGAATCAGGGTGCCTGAAGTGCAAAGGGCTAGTAAAACATAATTGAAATTAATATAGTAAATGCCTTAGAATAGTGGGGAATCATTCTGGTTATTATGCCTCTAATTCATTTAGCTTCTGATATTAACACAATGGTGTTTGCTCTTGGCAATCTGATGATAGATGAGAGCAGGGCACATATGACCGCCAACTCCAGCAGCTCAGGCCAGAAAGGCATTTCAAGCATTTCAATTGGTTGGCAATCACTTTTTTAAGTTAAACAAGTTTCACCACTTCTTGTCATTTAATTTCTTCCTCGGTGGTTTGGCAACTGCAGTTTGCTTACAAAAATTTTGCTAACACATTGCCCTCTTAACTGTAACTGCTCTTATGCCACACTGTTTCCATATTTTCAATATTCTTCTCCAATGTTTATGAATTGAACATGTTCTGTCTCCAACAACTTATTTTTTCTGATTTTACTGAATAGTTAATGCACACTGCGTGAAGAGTTTGACAGAGCACAGAAAGACCTAAGTTGAAACAAGGCCCCGGGAGTAGACAACATTCCATTAGAACTACTGATAGCCTTGGGAGAGCCAGCCCTGACAAAACCCTACCATCTGGTGAGCAAGACGTATGAGACAGGCAAAACACCCTCAGACTTCAAGAAGAATATAATAATTACAATCCCAAAGAAAGCAGATGCTGACAGAAGTGAAAATTACCAAACTATCAGTTTAATAAGCCATGGCTGCAAAATACTAACACGAATTCTTTACAGACGAATGGAAAAACTGGTAGAAGCCGATCTCGGGGAAGATCAGTTTGGATTCTGTAGAAATGTTGGAACACGTGAGGCAATACTGACGCTACGACTTATCTTGTGAATAGATTGAAGAAAGGCAAGCCTACGTTTCTAGTATTTGTAGACTTAGAGAAAGCTTTTGACAATGTTGATTGGAACACTCTCTTTCATATTCTGAAGGTGGCAGGGGTAAAATACAGGGAGCGAAAGGCTATTTACAATTTGTACAGACACCAGATGGCAGTTATAAGAGTCGAGGGGCAGGAAAGGGAAGCAGCGGTTGGGAAGGGAGTGAGACAGGGTTGTAGCCTATCGCTGATGTTATTCAATCTATATATTGAGCAAGCAGTAAAGGAAACAAAAGAAAAATTCGGAGTAGGAATTAAAATCCATGGAGAAGAAATAAAAACTTTGAGGATCGCCAATGACATTGTAATTCTGTCAGAGACAGCAAAGGACTTGGAAGAGCAGTTGAATGGAATGGACAGTGTCTTGAAAGGAGGGTATAAGATGAACATCAACAAAAGCAAAACGAGGATAATGGAATCTAGTCGAATTAAGTCGAGTGATGCTGAGGGAATTAGATTAGGAAATGACACACTTAAAGTAGTAAAGGAGTTTTGCTATTTGGGGAGCAAAATAACTGATGATGGTCGAAGTAGAGAGGATATAAAATGTAGACTGGCAATGGCAAGGAAAGCGTTTCTGAAGAAGAGAAAATTGTTAACATCGAGTATTGATTCAAGTGTCAGGAAGTCGTTTCTGAAAGTATTTGTATGGAAGTGAAACGTGGACGATAAATAGTTTAGACAAGAATAGAATAGAAGCTTTCGAAATGTGGTGCTACAGAAGAATGCTGAAGATTAGATGGGTAGATCACATAACTAATGAGGAGGTATTGAATAGAATTGGGGAGAAGAGGAGTTTGTTGTACAACTTGACTAGAAGAAGGGATCAGTTGATAGAACATGTTCTGAGGAATTAAGGGATGACCAGTTTAGTATTGGAGGGCAGTGTGGTGGGTAAAAATCGTAGTGCCATACCTTGCAACTATACCACATAAATAGTTGATGAAGATGATGACAAACTTACCTGCAGATGTTGTGTGTGTCACTAAAAGTCACCCTTGGTCCAGTTATACCACGCACTCTTAGTGATGCTGAACGTGAGGGACCTGTGCGTGGTGAGCTTTCAAAGCTTGCAGAGCTCCCATTAGCAACCAAAATAACAGCTGCATCATCTGGGCTAATGAATTACAAAATCATTTTCAAAATCCAACACAAATAGATGAAAAATATTGATTAAATTATAAACAAGATTTATTCATTTTGACATAAAAATTTTTCCAAGGTATCAAACACAAGGTGATATTTAAACTGTTAAGTCCTTCTCTGGTGCTCAAAGAGAAATGGCACTACTGGTTTTATTAAATAAGAAATTGTTATTTTATGACCTTATGAGTTCAATTCCACATACCACAAATTAATGGGCTGTAAATGGAAGGATAATTTGTCTGAAACAGTTATGTTTACTGACATTAAAAAGCTGCAACGAGAAACAATGCTCGTGGCACTACAAGCAATGTGCAGAGGAGAAACTATCAGGCAGCATAGGAATGTATCCTCTTTTACAACTTATTTATATCACTTATTCTTTTTGACATTTCTTAGAGCTTTTTCAAATTCTTGGAAGAGGAAAATTTGATTCTGAAAGCAATAGCAATGTGAACAATGTAGCATTTGTGATTATTCTGACTTGTCCTATGTATTAGATGCCACATATGAATAAATAAAGAATTGTAAAGCTACTGATAAGTAGTGTGTCACAAACAATTTTAATAAATGTTTACTTGAAATCAGCAGTTCTTAATGGAACAATGTGAAATCAAATCTTTTTATGAAAGTCATGTATTTTGGTAATTTCCTGAAGGTAACTGTTTACTAATATAGGCAACTGATAGTTATTTAATGTTGAAATTGGATTTTCAATTTTCTTCTCAAGGCTGAGATTCACACATCACCTTAAAGTGAACATTCATTACCTGACAAATGAAGTTGTGCCCTAGATGTGATGTCAGATGAAGCCATCCAATGACAGTATTATTCACCAATGCCACTTTTCCCCACACTTTCAGACACCAAATCATACCAAAATTGACATGTTTTGGCTGGCTCTGAGCACTATGGGACTCAACTGCTGAGGTCATTAGTCCCCTAGAACTTAGAACTAGTTAAACCTAACTAACCTAAGGACATCACACACATCCATGCCCGAGGCAGGATTCGAACCTGCGACCGTAGCGGTCCCGCGGTACCAGACTGCAGCGCCTATAACCGCACGGCCACTTCGGCCGGCGACATGTTTTGGAGAGACCTTTAATGCAGTGCATCAATTAAACTGCATATGTTTTTAGTATGTGAGGATGAATACATAGATCAAATACTGTACTGTACTTAGGCAAACACACAAAACCAACATAGTACTTGCTCGGTTTGAACTATCACCCAACAACACCATAGGGCACATGATGTCATACATCACTATCCTCATATGATGCATGAACGCATGCATGCTTGAGAAGTACGACAGGTTCTTATGAAACAACTCAAAACCAAAATAGCAACTTTCTACCTAACCTAGACTTGGGCTATCATAGCATGCTTCATTTCACAAAAGAATAAAGATAATTTTGAGGGAAATAAAATCTGGTGTCCTGGCAGAAAAATGTCCAAATGACATGATATGTACTTTGCTGTGATTGTTGACAGCAGCAAACTGAGCAGTGCCATGTTGGTTTACATGCTTACGAAGCTGGAGCGCTGTATTTGGTGGTTTTTGTATTTATAAATGCACACTATGAAAATATGCAATTTGATTGATATATCACACTGCTGCTCTCTCCAAAAAGTGTCATTTTTGGTTTGTTTTCTTGTCTAAGAGAGTAGGTAAATGTACACCAACAGATAAAACTGTTAGCTCTATTCCAAGTCAAACACCTTGACGAGGCTTTACTATTTATATTTGAATGGCTGTTTTGCAGAGAAATTTAAAACAATATTTTAATTTTTGATGCATGTATTCTGCTTCCTATGTGTACACATTTGTTTCATATGTTTCAATCTCTGCTAACTGAGCTCTTTGATGGTATGGGACCATTTTTCTTTTCCTGTCTTGTTTCTCCCTGAAGACCACTTTTTGAACTTTGTTCCTAAATACATTCCTGTCACCCCAAGTGTCAATTATGTTTATGTTTGTTTCTCTGAGGTCATTTGATGTGTGTGTAAACCAATGCTGATTGTCCTTTCACCTTCATCAACCTGTCATCATCCATTCTAGCCAAATGTTCCAAGAATGACCTTCTTTTTTGCTTGGGGCGTAGTATGTTCTCTGCATGTTCGTAGATTTCTTTGTTAGGTCATGACCTCTTGTTTACTGCTTCTGTTGCCCTTAGGTCAAGTATGTCTAGCAAACCGGGTATGCGGGCTTCCTAGACACTACAAGATTGACGATGAGGTTAACGAATACCACAGCAACAACCCAGAGCCTGGCTGCCACAGTTTTGTTTGTTGTGGGAGTTTGTGTTCTGCTAGCACCTTAATTCTTCGTTATCTTTTCTTTGTAGGGGTGTGTTTACATGTTTTAACATGATCTCTTACAGTGTTTTTTCTATTCAATGTTTTCAGGTGGGCATTGCAGAAATTTTCTTTGCTTGTGTGCTTACTTTTATTGCTTGCATTATCTGTTTATTGCATTTGCCTACTCCAAAATGAGGAACCCATCTCTCCCACAGCCTGCTCAGGCACCTCAGCTGCAAGCGATTAATGCAACGCAGCTAACACAGATGTTTCAGTTTCAGATGCAGCTGATTGAAACCCTTTAAACACGGTACAGCAGTTATTGGCGAAACACACACCTAACACAGCCCAACAAGCAACAACTGTAGCTCCAAGTGCCATACCGCCTTCTCACCAGGTTAACGAAAAAGAAGAGGAATGACTCGAGTGTTTGCAACAGTATGAAGCTCACATCATTGCTCTTGAAGTATCAGCTACTGTGAAACTACATTACTTTTAGTCAACAGTACGAAGTGCAGTCTTTCCCCGCATTCAGAAATTGTTCCCTAATGCCACTTTGAGTGAATTGTCCTATGATCAGGGTATAGGGTCTCTAACTAACTATTATGACCAACAAGTGACTGTGGTGACAGCTAGGTACCAATTCTTTAGTTGCAAGAAAAGGTCGGATCAAAATTATCATGAGTGGGTAACAGATTTACAGAGTATGATGAGGAAATGCAAATTAAAATGTGCTTGTGGTGCTTTATATTCAGATTTTATGTTAAGTGATGCGATTGTGTACAATGTAACTGATTTCAGACTCAGAAAACAGATTTTGAAACAGTCAGATCCATCATTTCAGCACATAGTGCAAATTCTGGATCAGTGCGATTCAGGTGCCATAACGGCCGATAAATTTGAGCAGCCACCAATTTGTCAGGGTAAGTCGTCCCTTGCTCACGACTGGCCCAGAAGGCAGCAACAGCAAATGCACACCAAGTCGCGTAAACAGTTCTCTGAACAGGTGAATAGAATTACGTCAAGCACTCGGTGCTATTCACAGCACAAATGCCAAGAGTGCCCGTTGAGACAAGCACAGTGTTATGGTTGGCACAAGAAGCACCGCGCACAATCTGTATGTTTGCAATGAAACAAACATAATAATTCTGCCCACTCACACAATTCTCGTCACAAGGCCACGTAATCAGTGCAGTGTATTCAAAGCCTGTTGCAGGCAGTTTCTCCTGTGCTATGCCAGTCCAACAAACTTTTTTTCATTTGCATATTAGTGGAAAATGTGTGAAATTTCAGTTGGACACAGTGTCTCTGTTACATTACTGAAGCATAACACATATGAACTGTTAGGCTCCCCATGCCTGTTTGAAACTAGCGTGCACCTGACGGCTTAAAATGAACAAGGCATTCCCATTCTCAGAAAATGTATTTTGCCCGTCATGTATTGCTTGCATACGTGAACTGTGACTTTCACTGTGCTACAATCACGTGCCTGTGAGAACACATTTGGCCTTGATTCGTTTGATTTGTTTGGCTTTCGAATTCAGGACAATGTGTTGCCAGTGATTGCATTTGGCCTTGATTCGTTTGATTTGTTTGGCTTTCGAATTCAGGACAATGTGTTGCCAGTGATTGCATTCAATACCAAAGACAGTGTAGGGCAAGTCTACTGGTTTTGCTCTCCAAACCTTCAGGTCGCATTCGCCTCCATGTTGACTTTTAAGTCTACAGTCAACCCACAAATTGTGATTGATACTTACCCACTGCCACACCCAAAAGATCTCATGGACAGATTAGTCACTGGTCATTACCTTTTGAAAATTGATTTGCACAACGCATATCTTCAAATACAGCTAGATGAAGAATCTCACACTATGTGTGTTGTGATCATCATTTGGGTTGTTTACATATTTGTGTTTGCCTTTTGGCAGTGCTTTCACACCTGCCATTTTCCAACGGTATTTGGAACAGCTAACTGCTGAAGTACCAAACTGTTCAAAATATTTGGACAATATTGTAGTAGCAGGTCATACACCTGAAGAACATATCGCAAATTTGCATGCTTTGTCAAGCGCGTTGTCTGATGCGGGACTAAAGTACAGACTGGACAGGTGTGATTTCTTAAAACCTGATTTGCAGAATCCTGGTCATGTCATAAACAATAAGGGTGTACATCCTCTTCAGTAACATATGTCAGCCACACGTGACCTGCCAGATCCTCGCAACATCACAGGATTGCAGTCAGTATTAGGGAAAATGAATTATTATATTCAATTCATACCCAATGCTACACAAATTGCAGCTCCATTGCATTGCAACAACATCCCCTTTGTTTAAACTGATGAGGGCCATGTAGCTTTTCAAAAACTTAAAGCTGCATTGCTCAGTGATCGAGGCTTGGTTCACTTTGATCCTGATGGACCAGTTGTGTTGCAAGTTGATGCTTCCTCTTACAGAATCAGTGCAGTGCTTTCGCACAGATTTAGTGTTAAAGACAGGCCTACTGCTTTCGCATCAGAAGTGTTGTCCAAAGCTAAGTGTAACTATTCACAAACAGAGAAAGAGGCATTGGCTATTGTGTATGGTGTCACCAAATTTAAAAACTATTTTATGGCAGATAATTCGACTTTGTAATGGATTACAAGCCATTGCAGTCCTTGTTTCATCCGATGAAGCCAGTTCCTGTCCGAACTGTCCAAAAATTGCACAGATGGGCTTTATTGTTGTTTCAAAACCAGTATGAGATTGTGTATTGTCCGACAGCTCAACATGGTAATGCGGATGCACTTTCACATCTTCCCATTGGCCCTCATGCAGACTTGGACGCTTTTGCTGCATCTTCTTGTCACATCCATGCTCACGATTCTGAATTGCTTCAATCCTTTCCTCTGAACTATAGGAAAATTGCACAGGCCATGGAACCTGATTCATATCTGAACATTTTGCTAAAATACATTTGCACATTTTGGCCTCACTCATTGCATAGCATAAAGAACTCTGTAGTGCGCCAATACTTTGCACTTCGGCATAGCCTTGCTGTACAGCAATGTGTAATTCTTTTCAAAATGAGAGTTGACTGTCACATCTGTTGATCCCCAGGGCTTTACAAAAAAGAAGTGTTGCAGTTACTTCACCAGAGACACTGGGGGACTGTTTGTACAAAACAGTTAGCACATCGACACTGTATTTTGCAGGGTATGGACACCCAAATAGAACAGATTACATCACAGTGCCATGCATGTGAGGAAAATCAGTCTGCTCCACCAAAAAAATTTTCTGCTTGGCCTAAGTTGCAATCAACATGGTAACGTGTGCACATAGACTTTACGGGACCTTTTTGGAACATTTGTTGGTTGATTGTGGTAGACTTTCATAGCAAGTCTCCTTTTTCCATGCCAATGAACTTGGTAGTGTCACGCAACACAATTCAGGAGTTGTACTCTATTTTTTGCCTTGAAGGTTTGCCTGAAGTCATAGTGTCGGACAACGGTCCTCAGTTCATGTCAAATAAATCTGAAACATTCTGTGAATGCTATGGCATACAGTGTCTGACAAGTGCACAATTCCATCCACAATCCAGTGGCAAAGCGGAACAATTTGTCAGAATCTTCAAGCAGCAGATGGCCAAACTTCACATTGCACACACCAGGGATCAAGCACTGCAACTGTTTCTTGCCTTCTATCATTAGCACCCATGAGACGGACCATCACTGGTGGAATTGCTTTATCGAAACTGCCATCGGACACTGCTCCATCTGCTCCACACTCCTCAGCATCCAGTGCCAAAGGAAGGTTGCAAGTGGCTTCTTCAGGCACAGACAAATTGCAGCACTGACATCACAATCAAATTCGCCACTGTCATGTACATGGTAATCCTTCTGTATCTATTCACCAAGATTCACAGATCCCGAGGACAGTGCAGCCACAGATGCCACCTGAAGGTGTCATCACAGCACCGCGGGACGACTTCATGGAGATGGTAACATCGCCTTCTCTTGTCCTACCGATGGAGCTGGACCCTCCCATGCCGCAGCGGCCAGCATCTACCCTTCCGAGTGTTTTTCAGGGGACACTTCCACCAGAGCGAAGGTCAGATGATGGGGTACAACCGGAAATCTGATGTCCCCTGCAGCCACAGCTTCCGGTCCAACAGGGCATCAATGCTCCTACCTCCCCTCCCATTGTCATGCTACATACACAATGATGGTCTGCTGCTTTGAAGGGCAGGAGGGGGAGGGAGGAATGTTACAGTGTAAAGTCAAGCCCTGGCACACCAGTTGGGAATGACAGGGAAGAGAAGGCTGGGAGAAGAACTCGGCCAATTGCACGCTGACAGGACTTCCCTCCAGCACAACAGCGGCCCCTATGTCAAGAGGACATAAGCGCTGTGACCGACTGGTCATGGTCCACTTCAGCTTCACAATTAGCCACTTGGATAACAGTGTCAATGTTAGACACTTCAATTGTTTCATATACTGCCCTTTGCTTGCAACACATCTGTGTGATAGCCAAAGTTAAGTATTGTATTTGATTAATTGTAATAAAACTCATTAATACGGCTTGTTTGATTGTTTGTCTAGTGAAACAAGTATGTAGGCTTCATTCACACTACAAAAATAAAGAATAAATGGTACTTCAAACTAGCAAAAAAATCTGAAATTGGCAGAAAATAACACTGAAAGTGGTAAAAAATAACATTGAAAGCAGCAAAAAATAACACTGAAAGTGGCAGAAAAATACAGAAAGGAGAAACTTTTTTACCTTAACGTAAAAAATTATTACTAACAAGCACTAATGTTTTATTTTCCATGCCTGTTTGCAGACTTTTACACTGTCATTTAGCTATGTCATGTAACATTATTGAACTCATTGCTTTAGTAAGTGTTCACTGTATGTGTAGAAGGACAACACTGTCTCTCACACCCTTTCATAAAAGTCCATGTTTCTCACATATGAAGAAAATTATGGTACAACTGGTGCAAACTGATCATCAATAGGCTCTGAGAAAAGTTCAGTAGACAGAAACAACTACTTTGGAATAAGTGTACATGATTATTGATTCATTACTGACAGTATAATGCAACTTTCATAAGCTTTCAGAGTCAGTGGCTCCTTCTTCTGGCAGAAGTGTTGAAGGACAAGGAAGAGGGGTGAAGGAAATGGACTGGAGAGGTTTGGGGAAATGGGTATAGTTCAGAAAAGTCACCCAGAACTGGGTAACAACTGAGACTTACCGGACGGGATGAGAAGGTAAGTCTTTATTGATCCGGGGTTCTGGGTGACGTTTCTGAACTGTACCCATTTTTATTGATACAGGAGAACACAAATCTGTTACTTAAAAATTATTTTTTCAATGTAGGTCAATGGTTACTTCTTGCTCTGTGAATATCTCAAACATTGCCACATTTCCTGAATTAAAATATGTTTTGTACAAATTGCTGATAATACTACTTCAGTGCAGTCTACCGATAATTTATTTAAGTCTAAACCAAACATGCAGTTGTTCCTCTTTGAAAACATTTTATAGAACAACTGTATATTGATGTACAAATTGTTAATGCAATTGCAGCCCTGACATCTCAATGTTTTGATTATTGGCAGACAAGTTATTCCACTCATCACTGACACTTCCAGAAGTATGTTATTTTTCTTCCAAATCTTTCTTTATAATGACAACAGCAAAAACTGATTTAAAAATGTTACATTTCGAAATTATTTCTGCTCACAAATTACCTGTCTGTCTCCACCTGGTGCTCTGGTGTAGGAGATGGAACAATGAATGATCGAGAGCGGTAGGTACTTGCTTTTGACCCAAGACCAAATTTGCCTTTAATTGATGATGCTTTCACACTCTGCCTCCTTAACTTCTGTATCATATCCCTGTAAAAATGATATTTGTAATAATAATTATTATTTTCAATACAAAATCTGGAAATACAATACATTTTGCTAGATGCAAAGGTATTGACACTGATTTACCCATCTTCTAAACATCCATTTTTCATTATATTTATCTTATTCTTTTATTGGCAATGACATAATGTGAGAAATAGTTTTTTCAATTAATGATTAAAAAGTGATTTCTCTAACTAACTCAGTTGATAGAGTAGAATGGTGCCGATAACAAAGTGAGTGGAAATAGATAATCATCACACACACCAATCAGGCTCCATTTTCAACCATTTACAAAACCTAAGTGGATTCAAATAGTTTTCTACTGCAACATTAAAAACAAACATGCCATGAAGCTTAACTGATTGTCCAGGCCACAGTTTAATTTAAAAAGTGTAATAACCTAAAATTAATCAATACAGTTACTGCAAATACAGACTATAACTTTGATATGATTCTGAATAATGTGAAAGAAATGTCTTTTATGTAAGTCACTAGAAACTCTCATTGAGGTAAAATATAGAATTGAGTAGTTTACATTCCAATGGTACACAGTCTTCTGTGACTCAAAAAAATCTACATAAGGTCATCACATATTAGGTCTGCTTAGATACCTTCTGAAATCCTTGAAAACCATTGCTTCAAGTTCTTGCAGTCTTTTCATTTCTTGTTCAATTGTACCATGAGAAGCACCCAGTGATCTTAAGTCATTTATTATTTTTGCCTGCTCATTCATCTCCTTTTCTATTAACTTCGACCTTTTCTTAGCATCAATTGATGGGTCGAACACAAATGCAGGCAAGCTGTCAGTTAAATTCCGACTTCGCTTGAGAGTTATGCTCTCCTAAATGAAAGATAGTACATATGAGCAGACAATTATAATAGATAATAGATAATAACTACATGTAAAATACTTATCTCAACAGTAAATAAACCTCCAACAGTAGAACCATTTTGATTAATTAAGCTTAATAATAAAGCAAAGTTCTTGGTAAGTCTCCTATGAAAAAAAGCTAAACAGCCAGTGTATCAATAATAAAGTAACACAGAAGTTGCTGAAATTCTGAAAATTATATACTTATTTGCAATACCGCTGATCAGCTCACATTACTTGAACATAAACCCACTATCAACTACCTAATGGGCCCCCTCTCCACCCTTCGGCTTCATGACTTTTTCACTTGCTAAAATTGAGAGAAAATGTAGTGATTCACAGTGAGTCAAGACTTACAAGTGAAGCTGTATTTCCATCAACCTGATCAGTTTCATCACTGTCATAGCTTGTTGCATTTGCTTCATCTTCTTCTTGTGAGCCTGTGAGCATTGTTAATGTATGTCCCAATGCTGACAACTGTTTTCCAACATTAACGTCAAGATGAATATCTACACCTTCCATTTGCCACTGCACATTTAAAAACCATTTTGCATTCTCTGAAACAAAACGAAAAGAATGGAAATGTAATTTCTTCTCAAAAATGTTTAAACTTATGTTATAGATTACACTATACACGCATTTTATACTGTCAACTACATATACAGTGGCATTAGGGAACTTTATATATACAAATACTGATCAAATTACTTATTTTCCTTCATGTGGAACACTGCTCTCAACTGAAAACAGCTCATTTAAGGCATTTTATGATTTGCAGTATGTTCAGTTCTGAAACCATTTCTCTAAAGAGCATAGGAAAATAAACACACCAGTCCTGCAATCCTTGTGGACTTACTGTAGTAAATGAGATAACACGAAGGGAAAAAAAACATAAAAGAAGAGACATTATTTACCCTACAGACATTGTTACTACTGTTGAACTGAAATAACAATCAGAATCAATGTTGTGCATCAGCCTTTATTATTGTTTCAACACACTATATGCTTCACTTGTGCAATGGCGTAGCCAGCACACACAATTGGGTGCTGCCTCCAGTCCTTTGAATGGTTATATTTTTATACACGGGCGTAGAATTTCCTGGCACTTCAGAAAATGAAACACACAGAAGAAAACTCCTTTTGGAAAGATTTTTGATGAGCAGCAACATGTACGCTGCATTACAAAAGTACATGCGGCTTATGATTAATTCAGAAATCAACTTACAGAGTGTGTTTAAAAACCAACAGGGATGTGCATCAAAATCATATGAGTAATCGATAGACCAATGTGCGCTGGATGCTAGGCGCTTTGTGAAACAAGGTATTTTCTCCTCAAGGATATGAATTTGCCTCCCCCCCCCCCCCCCCCCCCCCCAAGATCCGAGCCTAATGCACATACGTGAATCTGGCAGCTTGGGCGTGGCAGAAAATTTTTCCTGGTTGCATCCAGCTGCTTGCTGTGACTGCTTAGACAGCCAACAGCCACATTTCTGTAGCCAGAAACTGGAGAAGGTACTACTCACACATCACTCAACTGCGCATGCGCATGAGCCCACTCGTAACTGCTAAAATGAATCTAATGTAAACAGTGGTGACGTCACGCTCATCGGAGGCAATTTGTTGTTATGAAGCATCGCATAGTCTTCCTAAAGCCTTTGACACATTTTGCTGTTGGCAAACGCTTGTATGAGCACTGTGTTTTGTTTTGCATATGGCACATTTCCTTTGCAATTTATGTTTTATTTTCGTTTCCCCCCCCCCCCCCCCCCCCCATTCATGTTTTATTGTTGCAGTATTACTCTGCAGTAGTGGGTTACAGTAATATCCTTTGTTTGAGTATTGATTCGTCGTACAAAAATTTAACTGAAAACTAAAACAATGAAAAATTCCCGGAATTCTACAAAATTCCCGGGTTTTTCCCGGTTTTCTCCCAAATGAAAAAATTCTACAAAATTCCCGAGTTTTTCCCGGATCTCCCGGTCATCCCGGGTCATATACACCCTGATTTACCACCTTAAGTTGGACCATGAGGCACCGAACACCACTAAAATTGTATTTCTAACCCTTTCATGAGATGTTCAGTTTCAAAGAATGTATTCATTATTTTGGGACAACCTGTAATCAGAGCCATTCATTTCCTTCTGCTTTCTCAGTAAGGCCATCTCAAAAAGCAGGAGGAACTTCCAGATGAGAATAGTAACTATATACCAAAATACCAAAATACAATCAAAATGATACATAAGCAAAAAGTACAAGAAGGCAATAAAGTTTGGTACATTGGCTACTGGTGTAAACACCTAAATAGATGAAGTAGTTAAAATATATCACAGCAGATGGCATCTACAGATAGTGTGTAGAGAACATGAGTTATCTTGAGATCTGTTCATAATGCTTGGCACACAAAACAGAAGTAAATCAGGATCAGTCTGCAATGTGATAGAGACACTATCCATTCAGTTCAACTGATCTTCCAAATTGTTTGCTGCCTCTGACAAAATTACAGTACCATCGATACATCTTAAAGTGTTAATTCCTTTCTCTTAACTTTAATGCCTCTTCCAAATTTCTCTTTACTACTTGCAGGCATTTGCAATGACGAAAATGTCTCTGTGCAGAACTATAGGAGGGGCCTTCTCTTTCATTCTTGTCGTCCAAGTCCATGTCCTATAATTTTTTATCCTCTTCTTTTCCCAACAATCGAATTCAAGTCCCCCATTACAATCAAATTTTTAGCTATGTTAACAAACTGAATAATTTCTTTTATCTCATCATTCTTTTTTCAATCACTTCATCATCTGTTAAATATTAGAATATTTAGGGAAAATTTAGAGGAAGAATATTCTAGATGAGAAAATTAATTCCTTCTTAGATATCCTCTCTATAAAACTGAAAACATTATACAGCATGCCCCCATACAATGTGAAAATCCATAATATTGTATAATCAATTAAATACATGAAAACGGTTCGACACAAAGATTGAGTACTTTGTAGTACAGCTAATACTGGTAACTTCTTTTTGTAGTGAGACATTGCTTACATAAAATTATGTCTTTTTCATGGCATTAAAATGTTTTTGGAAAGAGCAGTGCAGTTATATAAACATTTATACAAAAATTTCACTTCAAAAATTTACAAAATTTACATCACTTTAATTATCTCTTCTAAGATCTCTGCATTTCTGTACAGTAAGATTAAAAAAGTCACAAGAACTGATCACATAGCAAAGTACTTGTCTCCTTTTGTGTGTTATTTGGGAGGCCAACATGTTGTCTTATCACTTTGCCAACATAGTTTGAGCCTTCAAATGTTGCCTTGTTTTACTTAAATTATGCACGAATCCCTATTTAGCTCATGTGTTAATTATGAGGTGAGTAAACCTGATCTGAACAAAAACACTTCTAAAAGTGTGATTTATCATATTTATCAGATGTATCACTTGTTTGTGAAACAGTGCAGCCACTGTGGAATGCCTATCAAATATGAAACATTCCTCATCATTAAGAAAGTTGCAGTTGCCAAAAGAAGTTACACAAGAAATTAAAGAATTAAAATAGTTAGTGTTATCACAATAAAAGCTTAAGATGTCATACCACTGCCTTGTTTCTGTGCAATTGTGCGACTGCAGACTTCATAGGTTCCCTCAGACACCACACACAGATTCATTATAGTGCTGTCACTCATATCAGGCTTCCAGTCATCAAGGCTTGTTTCAAAATCATCTGCAAAGCGAAGACACAAGCCCACAAATCGCCCTTTGCTCACAAGTGAACCAGAGCTACAAGCTGAAATGCTTGTGCTTTCTAGAGTCACCACTACAGCTCCTCTTGAGTCACCATCATACAATGTGCGGTTCATCCCCCAAGAAGTCTGTAAAATAAAGAGTATGCATTGTAAAACATTGGTTTCTTTTTCAATTAATGTTTTCTGACAAATGTTTTAAATTTTTTTTTTTATCAATAATCAAATGAGAAAATTCTTAGTACTTGTACATGAAGTATATGACATACAATTTAAGATTACTTCATTCCAATAGGACAAGATTGGATGAGGAGAAAAAGTATAAGAAGAAGATAACTATGGCAGGGCCAGCATAAACTAGTAAGAACTCTAGGCCTTAGCTATGTGATGTGTTATACAGAGTTACATACTCGTCAAGGCCTGCCAGAATTACAAACTACATAATGATAGGTGTCAGATGATTTAAAATTATGCTGTAGTGTCAGTTTTACAACCATATTCTTTAGAAATTCAAATCTGAACAAGTAGATATTAATATAATATTATACATTTCCCCCCCCCCCCCCCCCCCCCACACACACACACACACACACACACACACACACACACACATTACTTCAGAAGTTTAATGACATAAAACTACTGACCATGTAAAGTATACTTAAAGTTTCAATAACTAAAGGAACTGGAAAATGGTTTGCTAAAAATTGAGGACTTTTTCCTAGCACCAGTTGCATACACTCTTTAGGCATATAGGGCATCTCTCCTATGAGGCCTTTCTCTCGTGTTTCTTCAGATATTTTCAAATCTGTTTTTTTTTTTTTTTTGTTTGTATAGACACAGTCAGCTGAAATAAATACTGCACATCAAGTATCGTGGGATGCTCAATGTCACTTTGTTTCCTGTGACTAATAATATTATTATAGTATTATTATTATTATTATTATTATTATTATTATTTCTTTCTTGTCTCAGACGTTATGTCTGGTTAAAAATGGAAGGTGACGCGGAACTTGATCAAGCGTGACTTCCTTTTAACTGTACGGTATATGTTACATTGCATTTAGGAACTTTCGGGTAATTGAACAAGTGTCAATAATTACAGATTTCTGTAGTTGTATATATAAGTTTGGATGTAGCTGTATTGCATTGATGTGCTGGTGGATATTGTGTGGTATGACTCCTGTAGTTGATAGTATAATTGCTATAATGTCAACTTCATCCTGATGCCCCATGTCCTTGACTTCCTCAGCCAGTTGGATGTATTTTTCAATTTTTTCTCCTGTTTTCTTTTGTATATTTGTTGTATTGGGTATGGATATTTTGATTAGTTGTGTTAATTTCTTCTTTTTATTGGTGAGTATGATGTCAGGTTTGTTATGTGGTGTTGTTTTATCTGTTATAATGGTTCTGTTCCAGTATAATTTGTATTCATCGTTCTCCAGTACATTTTGTGGTGCATACTTGTATGTGGGAACATGTTGTTTAATAAGTTTATGTTGTAAGGCAAGCTGTTGATGTATTATTTTTGCTACATTGTCATGTCTTCTGCGATATTCTGTATTTGCTAGTATTGTACATCCGCTTGTGATGTGATCTACTGTTTCTATTTGTTGTTTGCAAAGTCTGCATTTATCTGTTGTGGTATTGGGATCTTTAATAATATGCTTGCTGTAATATCTGGTGTTTATTGTTTGATCCTGTATTGCAATCATGAATCCTTCCATCTCACTGTATATATTGCCTTTTCTTAGCCATGTGTTGGATGCGTCTTGATCGATGTGTGGCTGTGTTAGATGATACGGGTGCTTGCCATGTAGTGTTTTCTTTTTCCAATTTATGTTCTTCGTATCTGTTGATGTTATGTGATCTAAAGGGTTGTAGAAGTGGTTATGAAATGGCAGTGGTGTAGCCGATGTATTTATATGAGTGATTGCTTTGTGTATTTTGCTAGTTTCTGCTCGTTCTATAAAGAATTTTCTTAAATTGTCTGCCTGTCCATAATGTAGGTTTTTTATGTTGATAAATCCCCTTCCTCCTTCCTTTCTGCTTAATGTGAGTATTTCAGTTGCTGAATGTATGTGATGTATTCTATATTTGTGGTATTGTGGTCGTGTAAGTGTATTGAGTGCTTCTAGATCTGTGTTACTCCATTTCACTACTCCAAATGAGTAGATCAATATTGGTATAGCATAAGTATTTATAGCTTTTGTCTTGTTTCTTGCTGTCAATTCTGTTTTCAGTATTTTTGTTAATCTTCATCTGTATTTTTCTTTTAGTTCTTCTTTAATATTTGTATTATCTATTCCTATTTTTTGTCTGTATCCTAGATATTTATAGGCATCTGTTTTTTTCCATCGCTTCTATGCAGTCGCTGTGGTTATCCAATATGTAATCTTCTTGTTTAGTGTGTTTTCCCTTGACTATGCTATTTTTCTTACATTTGTCTGTTCCAAAAGCCATATTTATATCATTGCTGAATACTTCTGTTATCTTTAGTAATTGGTTGAGTTGTTGATTTGTTGCTGCCAGTAGTTTTAGATCATCCATGTATAGCAGATGTGTGATTTTGTGTGGGTATGTTCCAGTAATATTGTATCCATAATTTGTATTATTTAGCATGTTGGATAGTGGGTTCAGAGCAAGGCAGAACCAGAAAGGACTTAATGAGTCTCCGTGGTATATTCCACGCTTAATCTGTATTGGCTGTGATGTGATATTATTTGAATTTGTTTGGATATGAAGTGTGGTTTTCCAATTTTTCATTACTATGTTTAGGAACTGTATCAATTTAGGATCTACTTTGTATGTTTCCAATATTTGTAGTAACCATGAGTGGGGTACACTATCAAAAGCTTTTTGGTAATCAATGTATGCATAGTGTAGCGACCTTTGTTTAGCTTTAGCTTGATATGTCACCTCTGCATCTATTATCAGTTGCTCTTTACATCCTCGTGCTCCTTTGCAACAGCCTTTTTGTTCTTCATTTATAATTTTGTTCTGTGTTGTATGTGTCATTAATTTCTGTGTAATGACTGAAGTTAATATTTTGTATATTGTTGGTAGGCATGTTATGGGGCGATATTTAGCTGGGTTTGCTGTGTCTGCTTGATCTTTAGGTTTCAGATAAGTTATTCCATGTGTAAGTGTATCAGGGAATGTGTATGGGTCTGCAATGTAACTGTTAAATAATTTATATATAAAAACAAAGATGAGGTGACTTACCGAACAAAAGCGCTGGCAGGTCGATAGACACACAAACAAACACAAACATACACACAAAATTCAAGCTTTCGCAACAAACTGTTGCCTCATCAGGAAAGAGGGAAGGAGAGGGGAAGACGAAAGGAAGTGGGTTTTAGGGAGAGGGTAAGGAGTCATTCCAATCCCGGGAGCGGAAATGACTCCTTACCCTCTCCCTAAAACCCACTTCCTTTCGTCTTCCCCTCTCCTTCCCTCTTTCCTGATGAGGCAACAGTTTGTTGCGAAAGCTTGAATTTTGTGTGTATGTTTGTGTTTGTTTGTGTGTCTATCGACCTGCCAGCGCTTTTGTTCGGTAAGTCACCTCATCTTTGTTTTTATATATAATTTTTCCCACGTGGAATGTTTCCTTCCATTATATTGTTAAATAATTTAGTTAGATGTGAATGTGTTGAGGTGAATTTCTTTAGCCAGAAATTTGCTATTTTATCTTTTCCAGGGGCTTTCCAATTGTGCGTAGAATTAATTGCTGGGTGACTTCATGTTGCAAAATTATCACTTCAGGCATTTGTGATATCATCTTGTATGTATCTGTTTCTGCTTATATCCACCGTGCATGCCTGTTATGTTGTACCGGGTTTGACCATATGTTGCTCCAGATGTGTTCCATGTCTGTTATGTTTGGTGGATTGTCTATTTTAATGTGTGTGTTATCTATTGTCTGGTAAAATTTCTTTTAGTTTGTGCTGAATGTTTGGTTTTGTTTCCTTCTATTTTCACTTTTTTTGTATATTCTAAGTCGTTTGGCCAATGCTTGTGATTTCTGCTTCTTTTCATCTAATTGCTCTATCCCTTCTTGTTGTGAGATTTTACCTAACCTTTTTCGTTTTTTTTCTGACATTTCATTTCTTATAAATTGTGTTAGCTGTCCGATGTCTTTTCTCAGTTTTTCTATTCTGTTCTGTAGCCTGTGTTGCCATGCTGGTTTTGTGGGTTTCTTCTGTGTGCTGGTTGGTTCTGATCTCTGCCTAGTGTGTATACTTAGTGTAGTGAGTGCTCCTATATAAACCAGTAGTTGTAACTCTTCCATAGTTGTGTTTTCATTTATTTTGTTGTGTATGATTGTATTGATAGTTTTTATTGTTGTTTCGACTTGTGGGTTATTTGGCGGTCTATGCAAGAATGGTCTAATGTCTGTATTTGTGTCTTTGTATTCTATATATGTCAGCTGAAATTTTTCTTCTATATCTAACATGTGTGTCACTTCGTGTTCTATTTGTGGTTGTTCTGGTGGCTGTCTTAAGATTTCGTTTTCCTCTGACTGTTTAACTGATGCGTGTTGTTCTTTGTTTGTTTGCTCTGGGATGTTTGAGTCCATTACTGTATTTTCTTCTTCTTCTGATTGCACATTATTTTGTTCCAGTATTTGTTGTACTTGTTGTTTGATGTTTTCTAATTCTGACTGGGGTATCCTGTTATTTTTAATTATTACACGGATCTGATCAGCTAGTCGTTGTTCTGTTAAAAATTTTAATTCTGGGTATCTGGTAATAAATGTTGTGTATACTTGTGATCTGTATCCAGTTGTGTTGGTTCCTAGGTTTGTTGCTTGGTAATAACAGAACATCAGGTGTCGATTAACTTCATCTGACCATCTCATCCTCTGTCTTTGTTTTCCTTCTAGGGTGGTTGCAGGAAGCATATCCTGCAAAACACCTCTATTTGGATTTCAATCATTTTCCAGTTGGCTAGCAGTGTCGTTACCATTGTGGGCGGGCATAGGGTTCAAGCGTCATCCCCGACCATGACAGCGCTTGTCCGAGGCTTCTTTAGTTCTGTCCTGAACCAACTAATCACATTAAAAGGGGGGTTAGCCCTATTAGTGGTTTGTTCTTTTCGTCGCCTTTTACAACTGGCAGAACATACCGGAGGCCCATTCTTTTCCCGGGCCTCCATTATTATTATTATTATTATTATTATTATTATTATTATTATTATTATTCATTCTTTCTTTACTTTCTCAGACGTTAAGTCTGGTTAAAAATGGAAAGTGACGCGGACCTTGATCAAACGTCACTTCCTTTTAACTGTATGGTATGTGTATTATTATGTATGGTATGTGTATTATTATTATTATTATTATTATTATTACTATTATTATTATTATTATTAAAGCAAGCTTTTGTATGCCCATTCAATGGAGCAGTCCCAAATTAGTCTAAGGTGATATTCAGTTTAGCGATATGTATAAACAGGGATAGTAAAACATGAAAAATAATGAATTCTACAGCAGCAACTGAGTATCTGTGCTGCATGGTGGTAGAAAACAGTACAGGTCAGGGCAGCACACAAAATGGGGAATGAAGACATAACGAACAATGGATTTATTGTCTCTGGTAATACATATCTCTAAACTGAATATTGTATTGACTAATTTCGGGTTCACTCTATTGAATGAGTACATAAAATTCTGCTCATAAGCATAATTTTGATTGTAATGGGACACACACTGACAGACTGGGTACTGCACGAAAGATATAATCAGCAGTATTTGTATGTGCTGCCTCCAGCTATATATTGCAAAAACGAAATTGCAAATATCTGCCGAAAAGTGCCCAATGACTATTGGGAGAGACACCCAGTATAAGATTACTGCAGTACTGGTCTTCTTCATACTCTGACTGCACATGACACTTAAGTTGCATGGGCAGCCTGATTCCTTACAGAAGATATTCAAGGGCAGCCACACCACATTCAACCACCAGACAGCAACCAAAGTGCCAGCAGACGTTGCTGGTGCCATGGACCTCTTTCTCACGCCAACAACATAACAGGATGCAAGAACCGACTGTATCCTGGCACTGAAGACTGTTCTTATGCCGGCGCAAAGTCCCTGAGAAGCAAGTTCACTCTGAGCGGGCTTCCTGGACCAGGTGCCGAATGTTTATGCATTTCTTCAATCGGGAGCTCATTCTGGAGGCACCACTATACTGTCACTGCTGTCCGAGACAGCCTTCTTGCACTGGATATTGCAACATGGTCACACAGAAGAAGGCATGGTCCCAATGTGGTGATCGACAGGCGGATATGTGATATTTCTGTGTTCATCTTTGCTCATCTGATGGTTGACGGTGCTGTCCGGGAATTTGGTCCTCTTTTTTTTTTATCCACACCAACTCTTCCCATGTGGCAACATCCATTCGTTCCGTACATCCATAACACAAAATTTTTAAAAACAATATTTTTTTTATTTTTAATTTTTATTTTTATTTTTGCAGTCGTCTTATGTTCAACTGAAACAGTCACGTATTAAACATAGTTCCACATTTCAAACATCAATCCCAGCTCAACTCCACCATTTGTAATGATGTTATATTCTTGAACGATACTTAAATTAACTTAACTTGGCCTGGATTTCATTTGATGAAAGAATATAACAGTTTCCAACTTCACAAAATTTACTGACAACTGAACTGCACACTCGCAACTTTAACAAAACACTGACTGACTGTACCCACAGAGGTGGAACCATACCTCATCAGTCAGATGAGTAACAGTCTATTTTTTGTGTGTTTTGACTATGACAAACAATTGTGTGGAAAGATTTTACTGTTACTTCATGAACAACTCACCAAGCATCTTTCATCTTTATTCAGCTTCACCACACTTAGAAACTTTCTCACTGGGACCATCTTAAGTGTAAAATGGCCAATTTGCTCTTATCTTACTGACATAAATACAGATAGCTTTAACCAATAAGGTGATAATTTATTGTTAATCAAGTTATGGATTACATTTTTGACTTGCTTCTCTTTTGTTACACTAAGCATTGACAGAAAAACTACTGTTATCTGTTGGTTGTATGATCCTCTTATGCTTCATGATACTTCACCTCTATCTTAAGTGTCCTACAAACTTTAATTCAGAAGTTTTGTTTTCTCCATTGTCAGGAAACAGTTGTGAACCTTCGTTCATAGCTTTTGTATCTCCATTACTAGGCCTTCTGCCTGAAGTACTGTTCGAGTTCCCACAAGAACAGTTTATTTTGGACTTTGTCTAAACTAAGATTTCCATGAGCTTTTCTCCACGGTCTATTAACAATCATCCAGGCCGTTTGTGTGACATTCTGTTTGTTGTCCAAAGAAGAAGAGTAATTCTGTTTTCATAGTTGTTCCAAGAAGGAAATTTGTGTTTTCTTAACTCAAACAAACTTTGTGTTCATTGCATTCCTGGGCCTCTATTTTTGGTCTGCCTGAAAAGACACTTTAACTGGCAAGCATCACAGCTTGCACTCATATTGGTATCTGGCAGCATTCTGTGAGATTGTATCCCGGGCAACTCAAACACAGAACTTCTAAACAATGTGCATTGGAAAAGCCTTATACAGGGGCCATTCAAATTCAACCTACATATTTTTTACTGTGAAGAAGTAACTGTTGCTGTGGAACACTGAATAATTGCTAACAGTCCCTGGCACCTACAACATTGCAGATGTGTCAGATTGAGCATTGTCTAGTTTTTACAGGGAGCATGCCAAACAATTGTAGAAAACATAAATCACATGGTCTATTATAGCCATCTAAGTGAGTAACTTTTATCACTCAACACTTTCATTATCCACATGTCACATGATAACAAGATAAATCAGTATATATTGGCCCACTGAAAAGACTGGCCACCAAATTTGATTAGCACTTTGTCACAATGTCGGCTAACGTTGTACCTGTTAATAAATATCGAAAGTACCTTGGCAAACAAGTTTACAGTACTGAGAGCCAACGGTATGTAAAATACAACCACCAAGGAGATTGGTATTTCTATCACAGTATTGACACCTTTTAATGATTTGGAAGAGCACTCATTGAGCTAATCTTGAAATTGGTCAATGGCTCAATGCATTTTTATAGAATATGCAATGGTCATATACAGTAATTCAATAAAAACAGAGACAGGTAAATCAACTCTAACTACATATTACATTTCTGCTCATCCAGTCCTTAAAAATTGAGACAATGGTATATAACAAAATACTGACAAATTTCTAAGAGCTTGTCTTTGTAAATATCTCTCCATTGTCTTCTGTAAAGCATCTTTTGCAGAAAAAAGCTGTCCTATTGATGTAGTCTATGACCTTGCCTTGGCCTCTGACTCTGTGGGCATATACTTCTATGTGGTGCAGACTTCATTGCTGTTTTAAACCTATGTAAATGACTATTCAGAAATTTTTCAGAACAATTCAAAAAAACTTTAATAGCTGCTGATGGCATAGACATACTAATCAAGGGCACAAACTCAACCATACCAGTAGCAGAACAGGGAAAACTGATTATCTGTTGACAATAATACTTAATAATGGTCGTAAACTAAGTGTAGCACAATCTGCAAAATCCATTGAAGCCTGGTTAACTAAGAATCTAAAATACATTCAGCAAACAAATAAATTAAACAAAAGGCTTCTTGTGCCCTTCAAAGCATCAGTCGATTTTGTTTACTGGAAGGTAAGGTCACTAGTTTATTTGTAATACTTAAACTCACTGATGCCTTACAATGTTATCTCGAGAGTAACTGACCAAAAGTAAAAAATAATCATTCATGGAAAAGTTAGCAGTCAGAAATAGCATGCATTAGATAATCACATACCTATCAGACGTCTCTTCAAACACTACAATTCATTTATTTCTCAATGGACATTTGTCCTAATAATTAAAATCAGTTTCAATTGAATTTTGATTTATGCAACTACAAAATGAAACACAAAAACAATTTTCAAGTAGACTGTGTGTCCTCATCTAGGGCTCAGGGCGTGGCTCTACTGTCTAATGTTCAACATCTTCAACAATTTCCAAACAGATATAAGGCAAGAAATCAGGAGGCCTTTCAAATTCAAAAGAAAATTAAAAACAGGTATTAACAATTGCTACACATTATCCACACATACAGATCCCAGGATTAACCCTGCGGCGGGCGCGTGGCGGTATAGAGTGCCGCCAATTTTGTTTTCGTTCAATAATTACGTCGGCGCGCTGAGCACACAACAGTGGTGCAAGATATGCTTCCATTGTCTAGTCACGCGCCAAACTGCGTTACTGCACCATCATTATACCCACCACACCAGCTGTGACTCACTTGTGAAGTGGACGACTGCACCGAGACGGCACTGCGTACCGCTTGCGCCCAGTAATGTAAGTACATGTAGCCGTACCACTATCGAATGTTTTGAGGATTAGAAGCTTTGTTTTACAACTCTGTGGGTGAATGATGATGTAGTTATTAACATTGCTTTGGTATTAGAACTATTTTATTGTCTCCCAAGTCCGCACAAAGGAAAGGACTAACACCAAAAGAAATTGAGCGTCTTCTTCTGCAATTATCTGACGAAGAAGATTTCGCAGATTTCTCTGACAGCGATGAGAAAGCAGAAATAATTGAAACTGCAGATCATTCCAGCGAATCTGAGCAGTCATGCGTTGATGGGAATGAAGTGAAAGGAATGCCACATGATGACTGCCATTTTTATATTGGTAAGGACCAAGAAACTTTGTGGATAAATAATCCATTAGCACTACCAGGGAAACCAAAACGGAAGAATATAATCAAAGTCCTACCTGGCCCAAAACGCAATGGTAGAGAAGCTAAAACTGAAATTGAAAGTTTTCTCAATTTGTTTGATCCTGAGATAATTGATTATGTTGTTGCAAACACAAACAAGTACATAAATAACAAGAGATCATCTCTGAATTACTCAAGGGCTAGAGATTGCAAAACTACTTCTGCTTCTGAAATAACGGCTCTTTAGGAGCAGTGTTTCTCATTGCTGTACAAAAAGGAGGACACAAAAATGTATTAGAAGTGTGGGCATCAAATGGAACAGGAATGATTATTCTAAGGGCAGTATTTAGCTACAAGGGCTTTCTGTTCTTGCTCCAGTCACTCAGGTTTGACGATATTTCTACACGAAAAGAATGACTAGCAACTGATAAACTTGCTGCCATCCGCAATCTCCACTCAGCATATCTGAACAACTGCAGAAATAACTACAGTCCAGGGGAGTTCACAACCACAGACGAAATGCTTGTCCTATTTCGCGTACGTTGTGGTTTTGTTCAGTACATGCCAAATAAGCCTGCTAAGTATGGATTGAAGTTGTATGCATTGTGCGATAGCAAGACTTTTATACTTTTAATTTTGAAGTATACTGCGGTAGACAGAATCCTGGACCATATGTTGCATCTAAACAGCCAATCGATATTGTGAAGAGATTGGTTGAGCCAATCAAAGGAACTCACAGGAATGTAACTACGGACAACTACTACAGTAGTTACCCTGTAGCCCAGCATCTTTTAGAAAATGGGCTAATGTTAACTGGAACATTGAAAAAGAACAAGAAGGAAATTTCTCCAGAATTTTTGCCCAACAGATCGCGAGAAATTGGTAATTGTCTTTTCGGATTTCAAGATGACTTCTGTCTTGTTTCGTGGCAAACAAAAGCGAACAAGGCTGTGCTTTTCCTGTTGTCAATGCATGAAACTGCTGAAATTGACACCGCTACAGGCAAGTCTGTTGTAAATTTGGACTACAAAAGGTGGAGTCGATACTGTGGATTATATGTGTACATCCTACACTACACAAAGGACCACAAGAAGATGGCCCTTAGCATAGCTCCCTACTCTACCACGAGATATTCAAGGATTTCTGTCACCTCATCAATCAATTCCCGCCAATCATGAGGAGACTGTAAGAAGGTGTGGGAGGTGCCATCTTTGTGGTGGTAAAAGAAATAATAAAACTACTGTCATTTGGAATAGCTGCAAAAGATTCGTTTACAAGCAACATTGCCACAATTTTGTCACATGTAATGATTGCAGAGCTTCTCCGGAGGAAGAGAGTGTGTGATTCTTGATATGTATTTACTGACTGAATTATTCTTTATTATTACTACAAAGTTTTTATACATATTACACATTTTCGTAAACTTGCTTTAACAATGGTGAACAATCGAATCATATCTGTGGTTATAATTTATTTAGAATTTGTTATAAAAGTAGTGCTTAGGAAATATCCTGTCAGATATTCTGTAACAATTTTAATTTTCCCATGCACCTTGGATATATGTATACAGATCATATTAAAAGTTGCCATTAAGAATGATGTTATAAACAATAAACAATTAATTCCACCTAAAAATTAAAAAAACTGCTTTTTTATGTATTTAAATGTAGGCGGCACTGGTACCGCATGCGCCCGCTGACGCAACAACCTTAAGCCTGCTGCAGGGTTAAAGATTTCTGTTGCCTGTGTGACAAGCAGAAACGTCTCTTAGTAAATAGGTCTCTATTTTAACAGTACATGGGTAAGCATTTTAGGAAATGCAACCCAGCAAAAAAAGAATGCATTTTTAAAACATCTTTGATGTGTGTCAACATTTTTGTTTTACGAAAGAATAATCACGAATTCCACCTATTACAGCATGGTGGTTTCCAAGGTACTGAAATCGTGACAAACTTGCTTTTATCAGCCAATCATAGCTCATGTCGCATGATCTCACCAGCCAATAACAGCAGATATTCAAAGCATAGGACACGTTATGCAGACAGCCAATTACATTATCATCATTAATTAGCACATACACACAAACAGAAAAAGTTAATAGTTTAAATTAATACACATATAGTATAACCACAAGAAAAGATAAGCTCTCACATTTAATATAGGTCGCCAAAAATTTTTTGCTGTTTTGCTCAAGGTGTGGTTAGGCGGGATGCTAAGAGCATCAGCTTAAATTGCAACAGCTGAATATTTATCTTGGTATTATTCCATTGATTATGTTTTATTGCTGCAGTATTATTCTGTAGTAGTGGGCCAAAGTAATATTCTTTTTTAGAGTATCAGTTCTTACCAGTCAAAATTACCATTCAAAATAACAACAGTTCATCTGAAAACTAAAAAAATGAAAAATTCTAAAAAATTCCTGAGCTTTTCCCAGATTTCTCTCAGACAAAAAAATTCCCAGGTTTTTCCTGGGGCACGTATATCCCGAAATTATAGTCACAACACAATGACTCTCTTCTTTGAACTAAAGTTTACTTACCAAAGGTAATGGATTTAATGGCAGGCAAATACCCATGTCATCAACAGTTAGTTGCAAAAATAGTGTGCCCAAATGCGGAGTGCTTAGCTGACTTGTCAGTTGTCCAAAAGGCACTTTTTCAAAAACCTGAAAACAACAGCCAGGCATTACACACTGTTTGCACCAAGATAAAACTTACCAGTTAAGCAACATATGTTCTAAACAAAGAAACAAACAAGTGAGAGCAAAATGAATAGAGACTGTAGCTCTATCTCTAATAAAGTATAATACCTATTTACTAACTTTTCCTGACCTGCTTCTTGTCACAAGATATACAGGGTTACAAAGCACTGTTTATTAACAAGTGTACAATGTACAAAGAGGGGCGATACATGAAAAGAAAGATGCAGTCATCAAGTTTAAAAAGTCCATCTCGTGGGTCATGTGCACTCTAGCTAGCAGGCCTCTGCAGTTCTCTACAAGATCAGGTGAAGGGATTTTTGTGTTAGAATATGTGAACTGTTCCATGCAAATACGAAAACCTTGCAACTGGTCACCAGAGCATTTTGTGTTTGTTGTTCCTAGTTTTGTGATACGGGTTGTCTCTGTAAAGGATAAAGGTATGGGGGCGACAACGTGTAACAGAGCTTTGAGTGCAGACCACAAAAATCAGCTGTTCGTGCAAGCTGTCAACTGGACATTCTGCAGAAAACAGTGTGGAATGTTTTGTGGCAGTATTCGCATTTCAAACCCTACCATTTATAACTGTTACAAAACCTGACTCCAGATGATTATGCCCATTGACTGAAGTTTTGTGCCTAAGTGCAGCAAGCTACAGAAGATAATTATGACTCTGTGAAGACACTAATATTCAGTAATGAGGTGACTTTCCATCTGCTGGAAAATGTAAATTGTCACAATGTGTATGTGTGTGGTCAGAAAAGGATTTACAGAAGTGAATGTCTTCTCTGCCATATTGAAGACAAAGGTGTATGGCACTTTTTTCTTCATTGAACAGTTGGTGACAGGTTCCGTCTACCTGGTCATGTTCCAGCTGTGGCTGCTGCCACAACTGTCTGCTGACTCCTCAACTTTCAGTCTTCAACATACAGGGTTCCACCTTACTGGAGCATAATTTCCATGCCTTTCTCAACAATGAACTGCCACAATGCTGGGTAGGGCATGTAGCTCTGGGTGACATTCCTCTGTTGCTATGCCCCCCCCCCCCCCCCAACTCCACGTTACCAAATCTCACTCCATGTCTTATGAACAACAACGTTTATGTGCCACCAATGCAAACAGTGCTGCAAGAACTGCAGGAACACTGCAGGAACTGCTGCCATAATGGACACTGATAGAAACATGATAATGAACATATGGATGAGTTGGATTATCATTTGGATGTGTGCCATGAACTTGGTGGGTGTATATGTCTTTTCATGTATCACTTATCTTTCTACAACCTATAATTGTAAATAAACAGTGCGCTGAACCTAACAAATCATTTAGGCCAGATCTGATATGTCCATTATTTGGTATTACAGGAAGTTCGTTGTGGATATAGAATGACTGGCCAGTACTTATCTTCAAGAGGTGAATTCCAGTAGTGCTGGTAGGTATGCTACAAATATAAAAATCTATACCTTGCATTGAGAACTGTTTTCTTTGTCACAAAGAAAAGAGGAATAGGTCTGGGAAGATTTGAAAGAAAGGGCAGGCTACTCTGACCTCAGCCTTAAAGGACACACCTGTTTTCTACTTTTAATGTGTCTATCAGGAGTACTGGAATTTCACCTCCTGAAGTTAAATACTGGCTGGCTATTTCATCTGCTCGTATTTTAAAAGTATTCTCAACTAAATTTCCCTCTTGATAAATCTCAATTAGGAATTGTTTAACTAGTAAAAACATTTGTGGCATAGAGTGCAGACTTTACTGTCACACTGTCCGAATTGTTATAGTATTGGCATTTCTATTTATTTTCACATCACTCATGCATATTTCAGTTAAAAGAAACTGAGCAAACTACAAAACTTTGTTGTCAGTTGAGTGTTTACATATTAATGACATCTTAACTTGGTCTTGATAATGTAATCACTTTACTGGCAAAGAAAAAGTAGCTTTTAGCATGAAGAATTTGTAGTGTTAACACAATGTTTCAATGTATTCAACACAATCAAATATATTCATCAAATACTAATGAATTGTCTGACTTTATGGCTTCATATGAGCAATTTGCTTCATGAACAAAAGTGTAAACAACTACTGCCTACTGCATTTAAAGCATCCCTGCAAATTAATGTAAATCAGTTAGAAAATTCTGTAGATGGCCAGTTTTAAACATACGATATTTTTAAATATCTTTGAGAATATCCATGAGAGGATATTGTTCAATGTTTATTGCCTTTTATTTTACAGAGCAATATTACTTCCGAGTATTTTAATCTGTTTGTACGACCCACTGCATGAAAGACACACTTGCTACAAAGCTTCAAAAACATGTTAGACACACTTCATGACCTGAAATTTCAAAGATACCTACTTGAGACAACAGTTATGGGTAAATTTACTTTAAAAGGACCTTCACTGTTGTAATAAGACCACATCCTGAGTGGGTAAAAGTTTTACAGAGAATGGGAGTCCATTTTAAATGGAGAATTTAAATGAGACTGGGTATTGCTGTGGGCATTTATGGCTAAAATACAGTTGGAAAAGGAGTTAAAAGGTAGGCCTACAAGCATTATATTTGTTGCATAAAATGGCAGACTCATTGATAAGCCAAAGGATCAACCTCGATTTGACTGGTCACAATAGCATGTATACACACAGATGTGACAGACTAAGCATGTTACAGTTATTTATAAGGATTTGAAAAATTTGCAATAAACACAAATATAGATGAAAATTCTGCCTCAAATTGCAAAAATGCAAAATTACTTAATAAATGCTGTTTTGTGGTGAACTGCATCCAGATGAACTATTTTATTGGAGACAATTTGAAGCAGCTTTACTTTCTGTATATAATTACTGAAATGTACTCAGATTTCGGTTACTGGTATTGCAAATCATCTGGCAAAGCCCAATTCCTAAAGATAATTTTTTAGGAATGTGTTTAAAAAATAAAAAGGGCATAAACACAATGACATGTGTGTGCTTGATGTTCTGGTGTCACCAGCTGAATGGTTTATAATTAAGATACATTCAGTGTAATGCAAAAGAGAATTCAGTTGTGGAACCTAGTGTCTTATAACAAAGAAAAGTATTCATTCATCAGCTAATTAAAGTTCAAAAGTTGATATAATGCAAACACTTTAAGGTCATCACACATGATCAAACAACTTTTTATTTTTTATTTTTTTAATTTGCTGAGTGACTTACTAATTTAAAAACTAAAGAAGCTTGCACAGGATAGAGTAGCATAGAGAGCTGCATCAAACCAATCTCAGGACTGAAGACCACAACAACAACAACAACAACAACAACAACAACAACCTTAACCATTTTCAGAGTAGCATAGAGAGCTGCATCAAACCAATCTCAGGACTGAAGACCACAACAACAACAACAACAACAACAACAACAACAACCTTAACCATTTTCAGACAATGATGAATTTTTAAGTGCATTAGAATTGCCCAAGTGTGTACATTACTGCTAATATTCTATAAATAATATTAATTACGTGATTTCTTTTTAGTCTCATTGTATAGAAAGCTCACCTATTACTGCACTATGTAAAAGCAAATGAATACATACATCTTTCCTTGCAGCTTCTAAACATGAAAAAAGAGAGCAACAAATTTTAAAATATACATGCAGTAACAATCTGGAAATGTCCAGTTTAAATGTCAAGACTAAATCGTTGTCTAAGATCAATACTACATGGTTGTCTACGATAAGCTGCTATTCTGTAAATGCATACCTGCTGTGTGGCTGTAAGTACTTCCTTGTTAAGATTTGACCTCTGTTCATTCCAGTATTCATAAGCATTTTTGTAATTCAGCCATACAAGAATTGCTTTATCCACAGCTATAGGCTGAATGTAGATAAGTGGTCGTCTAAGCGTGATCAGTACCATCTCCTTGTCCTCCCCTTGAACCATTTCATCCTGGAATGCATTCCTCAGGCCTGCAAGTATGATAAATTGTGTTGTTACATGACAAGAACACCATTTATAATAATATATTATATTCTTTAGGTGGTTAAATTACTTTAGTTACGTATCATGAATACATGTCAGTCACTTTATCTTTACAGAGAGTAAATTAAAAATGAACTCCAGACAAAAACAAAGAGATAAAAAGATAAAGCAACTGTTAATCAAAAAGTCTGATTTTATTATCATAGTACTTTTGAAAGGCTTTAGCTCTCTCATCTTCCTCCACTTTGTGCACCAATAATACAGCGGACAGCACATGATTTAGCATGGTATCGAAAACACCAAGCAAATTTTTCACAGACAATTATCTGCTTGGTTTATTAATCCTATACGTAAACAACTGAACAAGCAGGTCACATGCTGCAAAATATAAACAAATGAATTTTTCTGTCAACCACCAGTAGGTTTCAAACAACATGGTAATCAGGTACTTTAACTTTATCAATCTGGTCTCTTCAGCTTACAAATTAGTTGAAGTACTGAGTCACGGATAGTGATATATAAAAAAGGCTACACACTTCCCTGGAGCAAATTCGAAGTTATTTCTACACCTGTTGATGACTGTTCATCCAAAATAACAAGAAATCCTCAATACAGTCACAAATTTTGTTTTGGTAGAAGCGTAAATGTGGCACTAAGTCAAATGCTTTTTTAACTGACTGCCTTGACACAAAGCCTTCAGCACGTCTCGTGAGAAGGATGTAAGTTGTGTTTCACGTGATTGACTTTTTCAAAATACATTCTGTTTGCTATACCTCATTATGTTTGAGGACAGAATATGTTCTAAGAGTCTACAACAAATCAGTGTCAAGGATATTGGACAGTAGTTTTGTGGATTACTTCTACCACCTACCTGACGACAGGCATGAGCTGTTCTTCCAATTACAGGGCAGCGTTTTTTGTTTGAGGAATCTATGATAGGTAGTAATTAAAAGAAGGGCTAACTCAAACACAAATTCAGCACAGAATCTGATGGGTATTCCATCGGGTCTTGGAGCTTTGTCCAATTTTAATAATTTCACCACTTTCTAAACAATAATTAGTCATTATTTCTAAAAGTTATCTGAGTATCTAGATTCAATGACAGAAATGTTCTGTTAGCTACATGGCACGTAGGCTTTCTTTTTAATTTACTTGATTAAATTTAGTTGCCATAAGCACAAATAGCACTAAGCAGTACAGTGGCCATTTATTGTTAATACAGTATAGAGACTAACATTCTGTGATTTGTTTGTCTTTTGTTAATACATAACTTGACTCACACTACACCCCTGAATGTTATCTTTTTCTATAGACTCCATGGAACATAATGGATGGATGGATGGATGGATGGATGAACACAGATGTACTCTAATGGGTGATCACCATTAACTGAAAATATTTGTTGTATGGACAGATATTGCATAAGGTCACACACAATATATTCCCACGGAATTCATGACCAAGTTTAATCACTTTCGCATAAGACCACAGACACTATGTTCCCACAAAATACATGACCACATCTACACTAAACTGCTTATGCACTACCACTAACTTGATAGAAATCTACAAAACTTGTCACACCACAAGGGCAGAGTTCTAAGCTGAATATGAGATCTATATTACTAAACACAATCCCAGCACCTGGCACCAGTTGCAGCATAGGAAGAACATAAATCCGATTTTCAATATTTTACACCATTATCAACCAAATTTAAAAAATTTAAAATACTGTCATAATATACTCATTAACAGGTATAATTTTATGTTAAAAGTTTAATGTAATGAGACAAGTATTACAGTTAGAAAATGTGTGTGTCTGTCTTGAGGCAGTGTAACTGACAAGAGTGCAAATACCCGGCTTTCATTCATACTGAGTTTAAGAATGAGAGCACTTAGCGATTTCCAACAAACTTTACACACAATTTGAAACCTTTATGAAACTTTTCCTTGCTCACAACCACACAAAATGATAACAGGAAAAAGTTTCTAATTTACTACATTTTTTCTATTCCTGCAGTCAAACTTCAGCATGATGTTTTAATTTATTACTTCTTTGCTACTAAATTTGTTTGCAACACAGTTTTCAGAGAGTATCCACATATACCTCTGAATGTACCTGCAAAATTATACCACCGTACAACACAGAGTTAAGGAAATGTGACACTATAAACATTGAGTAGTGTTAAAACTAACTTTTACTTAAAATGGAGCACAAATTGCCAGACTATATTCATGAGAGCACTTAGTACTTCAAACAAACTTCAAGCATAATTTCAAACCTTTCCTAAACTTTTCCTCACTTGCATACCTAAAGGCAAATATTTAACACACTGACTCACTTGTAAAGTAATCAGACATTTGAAGCTATTTTGCACATGGGGATTTGATTTATTAACAATCAGATGTATAATAGTATGTATTACTACGCTAAGCCAAATATTTCATTATCTGTGCAGGAAGTATTTTTGTTTTGAAAGAGCACAAATTTGTGAAAGAAAATTTAAGACAATGCTCAGAAACAATATGGGAGATGCAGCTGTGAAATCCAATTAGGCCTAACTTGATATAAGAGAAATTGCACATTGTAGTACAAATCAGGAAAGGTTCAATTAGTGATACGAGAGGTCATGATGAAAACAGAGAGAGACATAATATGAACATTTCACAGCTAAACTGAAACAGAATAAGAAGAAGAAAAGAAGAAGGAGAGGTGGAATACATAAACAGTAAATAGCAGTGATAACCAGTTGTACTACCTGAAAATATAGCAGATATAGAAGAAATACACTCCTGGAAATGGAAAAAAGAACACATTGACACCGGTGTGTCAGACCCACCATACTTGCTCCGGACACTGCGAGAGGGCTGTACAAGCAATGATCACACGCACGGCACAGCGGACACACCAGGAACCGCGGTGTTGGCCGTCGAATGGCGCTAGCTGCGCAGCATTTGTGCACCGCCGCCGTCAGTGTCAGCCAGTTTGCCGTGGCATACGGACCTCCATCGCAGTCTTTAACACTGGTAGCATGCCGCGACAGCGTGGACGTGAACCGTATGTGCAGTTGACGGACTTTGAGCGAGGGCGTATAGTGGGCATGCTGGAGGCCGGGTGGACGTACCGCCGAATTGCTCAACACGTGGGGCGTGAGGTCTCCACAGTACATCGATGTCGTCGCCAGTGGTCGGCGGAAGGTGCACGTGCCCGTCGACCTGGGACCGGACCGCAGCGACGCACGGATGCATGCCAAGACCGTAGGATCCTGCGCAGTGCCGTAGGGGACCGCACCGCCACTTCCCAGCAAATTAGGGACACTGTTGCTCCTGGGGTATCGGCGAGGACATTTCGCAACCGTCTCCATGAAGCTGGGCTACGGTGCCGCACACCGTTAGGCCGTCTTCCGCTCACGCCCCAACATCGTGCAGCCCGCCTCCAGTGGTGTCGCGACAGGCGTGAATGGAGGGACGAATGGAGACGTGTCGTCTTCAGCGATGAGAGTCGCTTCTGCCTTGGTGCCAATGATGGTCGTATGCGTGTTTGGCGCCGTGCAGGTGAGCGCCACAATCAGGACTGCATACGACCGAGGCACACAGGGCCAACACCCGGCATCATGGTGTGGGGAGCGATCTCCTACACTGGCCGTACACCACTGGTGATCGTCGAGGGGACACTGAATAGTGCACGGTACATCCAAACCGTCATCGAACCCATCGTTCTACCATTCCTAGACCGGCAAGGGAACTTGCTGTTCCAACAGGTCAATGCACGTCCGCATGTATCCCGTGCCACCCAACGTGCTCTAGAAGGTGTAAGTCAACTACCCTGGCCAGCAAGATCTCCGGATCTGTCCCCCATTGAGCATGTTTGGGACTGGATGAAGCTTCGTCTCACGCGGTCTGCACGTCCAGCCCGAACGCTGGTCCAACTGAGGCGCCAGGTGGAAATGGCATGGCAAGCCGTTCCACAGGACTACATCCAGCATCTCTACGATCGTCTCCATGGGAGAATAGCAGCCTGCATTGCTGCGAAAGGTGGATATACACTGTACTAGTGCCGACATTGTGCATGCTCTGTTGCCTGTGTCTATGTGCCTGTGGTTCTGTCAGTGTGATCATGTGATGTATCTGACCCCAGGAATGTGTCAATAAAGTTTCCCCTTCCTGGGACAATGAATTCACGGTGTTCTTATTTCAATTTCCAGGAGTGTACATGTCAGTCTCCTGGAAAAGATAGCCAGTTGAGCAGGTTTAAAGATCTCCACAGCAAAAACTGACTAAATTTTTTCCTAACATAAAAGTGCACCATAATTTTTAGTAAGAGTCAAAGGTCAAATAGAAAAGGTTCAAAATTCAAGAGCAGCATCTACAAGAAACAATTTAAGACAATGGGTTAGTAAAATCTGTCAGGGATAGAAGGATACACTAAAACAGAAGGAATATCTGGAATAGCAAAGAACATTTGCAATAATAAAAAAAAAAACACATTACAAAATGGCAATGGGTATTAGGGAGAAGAACTACAAGAAAAATTTTAAGCACAAGAAATACAAAAGCCTTCAAGTTAAGAAGTAATGATGATAAATATCGAAACAAAGACAAAAACAGAATAAAATAAGAAAAGAAGACTGTTTTGGATATTTTTACAAAAATAGTGACTCAGGCCACTGTGAGATAACTTAATACTAAATTGGTAGTCTATATAACTGCAGCAAAAATTCATAGCTGTACAAAGATGTGTAACATTTTAGGGCTCTATCAATACAAAACATCATAATATAATACCTAAAGACACTCTGAACAAATAAATCTTATATTACAATAAACACAAATATTAATTCTTATTTCTTTAATGCTTCAAACATTTCAAACATTTTAGGGACTCTTTTTCTTGATAAAGAGACAGCTTAAAAAGCAAATAATTAGGAGCAAAGGAGACCAGTTACCAAATAGTAGAAGTGTTAAGTTGTCAACAGGCACATAAAAAAGGATGAAACATTTCCTAGCTTTCAGACGAATCCTTTAACACACTATGCTAGAGAAGAGAGTGTGTGTGTGTGTGTGTGTGTGTGTGTGTGTGTGTGTGTGTGTGTGTGTGGGAGGGGGGGGGGGGGGGGGGGAGACCATGTGGATGCATATGTATGTCTCTCACTTGATAAAGGATTCGTGCCTTTTTTGTGTGCCTGTTGATGCCTCAAGCTTCTTCTATTGGATGAGTGGTCTCCTTTGACATTCTACCAGAACTTTCCCTACCCCACAGATATCTTAAAAAGTTTGAAAAGAAATACATTCCATTTCCAGTTTCAAACATGTGTGGCCTGTAAGTTCAACACAAATGACTCCTCTTTCAGAAATAATTGTTACAGCTTATTCAGGGATACAAAGGTGACTATCAATGACCATAAAATATTTCGCATAATTTCTAATAATCCCTAGATTTTTTTATGATACTGGAAAGTATTAGGTGGAATAAAAGTAATGGAAAAAGTAAAGGTTATCACTCACCATACAGCTGAGGCACTGAGAATCTGTAGGCACTTAAACAAGACTGAAAATGTTGCTGAATTTTTGAACAATGTTCTTCTTCAGAGCAAAGTAACAAAAGGCACACTCACATACACATGTATGGCAACAATGTCAAACCCGACTACAATGGTCCAGTGCTGCTGACTGATTGGGGCAAGGGGCTATGATGGATGGAGTGGGTGAGAGCAGCAGGGCAGCCAGGAGGGAGGATGATAGCTTGGAGGAAGAGGCTGCATGACAACATGGCAGGAATGATGCATTCATCGGTGCAGGCAAGGGAAGTTTGAAGTGGCATATGATGTAATGGAGGAATGAGATGAGAGCGGGAAACGGGGGGAGGGGGGGTTTACAACAGAGGAAGAGGGAGATGGCAGAGAGGAAAGTGTAAGTGTACATCAAGTGTGAAGGATGTGATCCAAGGACAGTACTCCACTACCTAATCCAGAGGATCACTGTGTCTGCTGCCTGATGCCAGATTCAGAAAATCTGGAATTTGGGGGGTGGGGGCGAAAGTGATCTAGATGTCAGAGTTATGAAGCAGCCATTGAAAGCTGAAAGAAGGACTAGCATAAGGAAGGACAACAATATTTCACTGATTAGATGGGTGCCAGTCTGTCACTTTGGGAGGGTAGCAATGATTTCTGGTAGGATGATCCTCATTTTAGTACATGATAAAAGGTTAAGATCTTATTTATATGAAACGGTGTACCTATTCTTGTCTTGAAGAAGGCATACTGTTGAAATTCGGGTTCTGCTTCTTCAAACATGACATTTTTCAGAAGCTGCCCTAGACTCAAATTGACATCAACCTGTGCCTTTCCAAATATTTTCATGTAAGGATTTGGTTGAGCAGCACCCGAGACATTTTGTACTCTGTTAGACAGTTGGAATTCCACAGCTCCTGTCTCAAGGCGAACAGCAGAGTTAGTTGGTGTGGTTGCTGTTAACTGAATACGCTGTAATAGATTAAAGAAATATGTGAGAAAATAATGTAAGTCTCTTTGTTTTTTTTATTAAGACATCAATAATGAAATGCACACAGAGAAAATAAAACATAAATTTCCTTACGAAAGATCTGTAGGATTTCTGAGAACGAAGAATATCCGTAAAAAGTTGTTTATGTAAGTTCCAATAAACTGTTGACCTAGAAGACCTTAAGTAAAAGATGTGTTGAGGAAAAATTGAAGGTGAATGTAAATTAACAATTTATTTTATCCATAAATTTGAGGAAAATAGTATACTGTCAATAATAATAAGATTTAAGATGGATTACAACCCCAAATGGTCAAGGATTGGGCACAAAACCGTATATGGCCTTGTTTCAATTATTATTTTGGTATATGTCTGATGTCATTAAGGGAAATAACCGAACCTATGTCTCTATAGGGACAGGAACTGTTTCTTCCAAATCTGAGTCCAACATCGTAGCCACTGCATGCCCTCGCTAGGGGAAAAAACAGGAAGAAAGAAAAATGGGGAATGCAAAAGAGAGAAAATACACATGTACATACATACAAGCAAACAAAATGAAATAAAATAATTTGTTTTTAAGTTATATTTTGATTGTAATACTGTCAAACATATATTCACAGATTGGTTACAATAATCAATATATTTAATAAACAGGGAAGAAAGGCAGATTTTGTTTCTTACTTTTATCCTGATCACTAAAGAGAAGAGTATTCTTTTAAGAGATGAAGAATTTGTCTCTTCGCTTCCTTCAAGCCACAGAGGAACAGGCTTCTCCCCACCATACACTTTCTGAACAACTTCATTTACTTCCTGCAAGCAAAACAAATGAGTTACATTACAATTAGTAACAGATAAAACCTTCCACATTCCAATAAACGTATACTTGCTCATTATATAAGCACTATCCAAATCAAACTATAATTATAGAGGCAAAGTTCATTCTCTACAATCTGGGACTACCAACACACACAAACTACTGAAGTATGAGGAAAATTGTCTTAAGAAAGAACAGTATTAATATAAGACTTACCAAAAGGAGAAGTCTAAGGCCACTAATTAGTTGTTTGGGGTGGGGGCAGGAGGATTTCTAAAGCGGACTTTACACAACGATCCGCCGTGAATGGTACTGGTCTAGCGCGACAGCCATCTAGTGGTAGAATGGGTGAAACTATGAAATTTAGCAGACATATGATCCGTGTGCCAGAATAGAGAACAGTTCTAAACTACCGTCAATCCGCGCACACGCAGTAAGTAGCAATAATGCGCGCATGCGCAGAAGGGTGTACCACAGTGAGTTCTGCTTGTTGTTTGGCTGTTGTTAGGCAGCTAGTGGCTAATTTCAGATTTTAATGTTGGGGATCTTCCGGAATTTTTTTCAACATGCATGTTTCATAAATGCAGAAAAGAAACTTTTTTTGTAGTAGACACTTTAACACTAGCTGTTCCTCTCTGGGGAACACCACATTGACGAAGCACTGTCCGTGCAGGTGGAGAGGCTTATGTATCCGCATGAAGTTTAGGTATATGCCGAAGGTAAAGGACCTACTGCTGGAAAGGCCTTAGCTGATGTATCAGACTAAAGAGTGTCCCACAACATCCCATCTTTCCTATCCACTCCTAGTCCTTACCCAATTCCCTTTCCCAACCCAAGGTGTGATGCGATCTGTGTCGAGGGGTGCTTGGCACAAGGGAAGATGTGTTGCAAACGGAGCATCAGGGATACCGAGTGACCTCCTTGAGTAAGCAGCCTTACACTGTGTGGGGGACCTGTGGTGTGGACCGTGTAGATCCCCAAATTTCGTGAGACGAAGATGGACAGAACTAAAGAAAATAAATTAAAACAAACTGAGACCTCAGCCCCTAACATCAGGGTCAAGACTGGTGGAAGGCATTCACACAACTGAATCAGGATCTAGACCTGAACCAGAAGTGGGACCTGTAACCAAGAAGTTGGACCAGATAAAGATTAAAGCCTTGTCTGGGGCCCAGAGGAGGAAACTCCTCGGGGAACAGAGACGAAAAGAAGGGAAAGAATGGCTTACCAAAGACAAGTGGAGGGAATTAAAAGTGCTTGAGCCTAAGACCCCCAAGAAAAAACTGTCTCAAGTTGAAGGGGATATGCAGACCCCCCACAACGTCAAAGACAAGCAGCAAGAGGATAAGGGAGGAATCTAAGACTCCCTCCTACGTGGGAAAGCGTGCTCAAAAAAAGCGGAGGCAAGAAATAGGGAAACAGACCTATAGTACTGCAGTCTTGGGTTTTAAGATGGCAGTTATCCAGGAAGGCTATCCACTGGTAGCCATCACCAGACAGCAGGAGGAACTTGTATAGATGGCCCTCATTGAAAAGACTGGGGGGAGGGGGGGTGGACGCTGATCCAGGACTCAACCTCAGGAGGGTCTATCTAGATCGTGGTGCCCTCATTTTTGTCTGTGAGGGCATGCACACAGTGGAATGGCTTAAGGACAAGGTGCCCATGATATCCCTATGGGAGGATGCGAAGCTGCTGGTCAAGACGGTAGCACAGCCCAGTGTGGGGCAGCAAGGACACCAACAACAGAGGTGAGTTCCTTCTTGAATTTCCCTTAGCTAGCAACTTGGAGGTCCTGAATACGGGCACTGAATCTACATTCAGGAAAGCCAGAAGGTAAGAAGTAATTGACATAACCTTCGTTTCCATGATGATGGGCAGATATGTCAAGCAATGGCATGTGGCGTTAGAGCCATCCTCATCGGACCACATGTACATTAAATTCAAGGTTGACATGGGAATCAAACAGACCATGACCTATTGGAATCTAGGAAAAAAAAACTGCGAGATGTATAGGAGGGACCTCGACTTAAGCTTTTTGGAAATTAAAAGTTAGGTAAGGAATCTAGTAGAGTTTGAGGAAGTAGCAGAGGCTGTTACCTCTGCCACAGTGACCTCATATCAGGAGAACTGCACAATCACAAAGAAGTGCACAAATAGGAGTGTGCCTTGGTGGAATAATAACTTGGGAACACAAAGAAATCAGGTATGAAGACTGTTTAATCTTGCGAGACGTAAAAGACAATGGGCAAAATATTGTGAGGCTCTTGTCAAGTACAACCTTGCAATAAGACAAGAAAAGGAGGCATACTGGAAGGCATTCTGTGAGGAAGTGGAGAGCATGGCTGCTCAAGCCAGACTTCACAGAATCCTCACTAGAGTACCAACCAATCCAGGACGTATGTTGAGGAAGGAGGATGGGGAATACACAAAGACAGCACTTGAGACATTGGAACTGCTCCTCAAAACTCACTTTCCTCAATATGCTCTGCTGGACAACACAGACCAGAATGTGATCCCAGAGAGACAATGGTTCTCAAGGCACCTCAAGGCACATGAAGAGAGGACTCGGAATTTGCCAAGGTGTGTGTGGACTTCAATAAAATCCAACGAGTGGTGGGAACATTCCAAGCATTCAAGTCACCTGGTCCAGATGGAATCTTTCCTGCTCTCCTGCAACAGGCAGGAGAGGATCTCATGAGTCCTATGCAGGTTATTTAGGGCTAGCCTAACAGTAGGAATCAATCCCAATGCTTGGGGGGGCAGTGAAGGTTATCTTCATTCCAAAGCCAGGGAGAATTAATCATACCAAGGCCAAGGATATGATACCAACCAGTCTGTCCTCCTCCATTCTCAAAACACTGGAAAAACTGGTTAATGTATACGTTGGGGAGAGGAGGCTAATTAGGACCCCTCTACATTCAAACCAACACACATATCAACCAGGTAAAGTGAGACAGCTCTCCATCAACTCACTGGGAGGGTGGAGAAAGCACTTCACTTCCAAGAAATAGCCCTCTGCATCTTCCTGAGAGGGCCTTCAGTAACACGACCTTCAATTCAATTCAATGGTAAGGGCAGCAGAGGTGCATGACCTAGGGATCACTATGTGTAGGTGGTCCAGGGCCATGTTAGTGGAAGGAAGGTAGAGGCTACCATGATGAATGAAAAGTTGGTAATTAACACCACTAGAGGTTGCCCACAAGGACGAGTTCTGTCCCCTTTATTGTGGAATCTAGTGGTGAATGAACTCATTGAGGAACTAAATTCCAGACAATGCTTTTGCCAAGGACACGCAGATGACCTTGTCATAGTAGTACTTGGCAAATTTACTGACAGAGTTAGAAATATGGCACAAGGTGCATTGGACTTGTGCTAGACTGGTGCATTACACAGGATTTAAGGGTTAATCCCAAGAAGACTGTTGTGGTGCCATTCACGAAGAGGCATATCCAACACTCAAATTGGAATCTAAAGCTCTTCAACAAAACTCTACCTGTGAAGGGGATAGTGAAATATCTAGGGGTAACCTTAGATAAGAAACTAACATGGACACCTTCCATTAAGGACATCTGCTCCAAGGTGAAAGGTACTCTAGTGAGTACCAGAAGGGCTTGTGGTAAAAACTGAGGCCTAAGCCCCAGAGGTATGCTCTGGATATACACTGCAGTGGTTGGACCTATGATTTCCCATGGGGCTGTAGTGTGGTGGAAGAAGGTAGAACAGCAGGTTGCAGCTAAGGAGCTTGCTAAGGTGCAGAGAGTGGCCTGCTTAGCCATAGCAGGCAGAATTAGCAGCACACCAACTGCTGGGATGGAAGCCATGCTGGACATGCCTCCACTACACCTTTGGGTCAAGATGGAGGCAGCAGCTGGGGCATGCAGACTTAAAACTGGCAAAAACTGGATCTCATCGGGATATCGAGAATCACACACTAATATAGTGAGTGAGGTAAACATAGGAATGGCTGGAAAATACCGGCTGACTATATAATAACTCCCAACTGCTTCAACAAGCCTCACAATATATTATTTGGAAGCAGGGAGCAGTGGGAAAAAACCATTCGACACCATATGGGGGACATTGTTTGGTTCAACGATGGGTCGAAATCAGACCAAGGCATTGAGGAAGGGGTATATGGGGTTCAGCCAAGACTGGAGGGCACCATCTCTCTAGGAAAACTGGCCTCACTATTCCAAGCTGAAATTACTACAATCAGGGCATGTGTAGAGGAGAATATGCATAGTTGCTACAAGGACCGCAGCATTCAGACAGCCCGGCAGCACTGAAATCACTGGCAGCTCCTGCAACGAGATCTAAGATTGTGGCAGAATGCCACAGGGCTCTGGTGGAGCTAGGGGGAAGCAATAGGGTAATCCTAGTGCGGGTCCCTGGCCACTCAGGGATCTGTGACATTGAAAAAGCCGACAGATTGGTCAGGATGGGGGCAACAACTCCATTTATTGGACTGGAATCTGCCCTGACAATCACCAAGGCTATGATCAAACTAGAACTACGGAACTGGCTTAGGAAACTGCACATAGAATATTGGACCAAGGTCCATCAACAAAAACACGATGCCTGAGCCGTGTTTTAAAAGAAGCTCTGTAATCCTAGGATTGAACAGGAAAGAGATTAACTCATGACTGGACTGACGACCAGCCATGGGAATTTCAAAAAACACCTACACACAACGGGTATAACGGAAGAAGACCCTAAATGTAGGTACTGTGATGAGAGAGAAGAAACTGCATCACACCTAATGTTTGAATGAATGGCACTGGAGAACAAAAGATACAGAATCTTTGTGACAACTACACCTGATGAAATTGTGCATAACAAAAAACTGGTAAAGGGACTCCTTTCACTATTTAAGGGCATTGGTTGGCTTTACTAGATATAAGGGTGAAATACTGCACAATTAACTTGGTTTCGGTGCGAGCAGTGGTGGGTTAGACCAAAGTTGTTTAAGCTTCCCTGTCAAAATCAAATCAAATCAGTACTAGCTGTTTGTGAAAGGATTTTTTTTTCTATTAACAGCTTCGTGTTCTAGAAATGAAACAGAGCAAAGAGGCGTTAAGAGTCTTAAATCAGGCATACAGTGAGGAAATGTATGTATGACCCACTGTATCATAATAAGGTAGTTGGGAATTGTTTTTTCTGAGTAATATAATGTTACACGGTGTATTTTTGATTTGTATAGCAATGCCTTAGTTTGATTTGATTGCATCTCTTGCTTGATTTCAGCATGCCAGAAAAGAGAAACTGGCTGTGAAAGGGAGAAAGTCCTTGCAGTTTTGCCCAGTGCAACAGACGAGGACTGCAAGACTCTGAGTAGCACATATATATAGTCAAAACGTGGAAAAAACACAAGTACATCTTTAAGTATCGGTCCCTTACAGTGTTGCAAATTGAAGTGCATATATCCACAACAACTTTTGAAATGGTGGGCTTTGCTATTCTGTGGCTAAAAGCCAGACTTAAAGGATTCCCCACTTGCCAGGAAACGTACGGTTACATCCAACCTGCAATGTAACAGGGCATTTACCGGTATTTTATTCATGATCTAGGCTGGTATACTCACAAAACGTATGAACACATGACTTAATTCTTACTTTCGAGAATATGAGACAGCCTCCCTCATGACTGTGTCAGACTTGTTAATTCCATCTTCTGTAATAGACAGCAGCTTCTCAAAACAGGCCATGTCCATCCTCACAAAGCTCCGAAATTCATGCAGATCTTCGAGCTTCAGTTCTTTCATAAGCAGTGCATACAACCCCCTGTCTTTGTCCCTTCTTTTCAGCCAGGATCAAACTCAATGTCTGGCTTTTTGTTTTCGTCATCGTTCAGCCCTAATCCGAAGATTTACTGTCACTACCAGGGCAATAGCTCCAAACACAAGTGGGTCCTCCATGTGCAAAATGCTGTATAAATACAAGTACCTGTGTAACCAAGCATCGTAATATAAAACTAACTATTCAATCGCATTTTCTTATGACATAGGAACCCTGAGTGACATCAATAAATTCAAACGGATGACGTTCCAATATGCCACACGGCCCCCTTGTGTTTCATGCGGTAGCACGAATGACTTTACAAGAGATCAAACAGTTCTGTCTGCATTATGTGCATTATCACTGTCTACTGCGCATGTGCGCCAGGTATATACCGCGTGGATGGTGTAATAGGTCTACGTGAACCAGCCTTAGTTTCAGAGATACATGCTTGGGGCACTGGTGCATGGTCTACAGTTTAGGCGCATCATGTAATATGGGCTTAATGCTGCAATATGTTACTGGTGAGGTCTTAGTGAAGATGGTTTATCACAGCTTCCTCTGACATATGGGTGACACACAAAATTTGCAGCTGCAACATATATGAAGGGCGGTCAAAAAATTTTAATCATCATCTCAAAAAAAGTGTGAGGTAATTTGTTTTCTAGAACTGAAGGGGGATAACACTGCAACAGTCCAAGATGAGTTGGCGGAACTGTACAGCAATGACAGACAGAAATGTTAAGTAGCACGGATGCTTCCAGTGTTGTTAATCCAGACCGAATGGAAAAAAATGAAGTGGCAAACCATCTCTCTGCGAAGAACCAGGGATCACAAGAGAAGTGGAGGCCCCGGTGTTTGAAAAAGCATCGTATCACAATCAAGGTAATAGTAAAAAATTGAAAATCAGTTACGTATGACATGTCAAACATGACAAAGGTTGTTGTATGCTAGGTTTTTTATAACTACTAAAAAAGGTTGTCGAATTAAGGCAGCACAGGAAATGTTGCTGCTTTTCAGGCCATTCCACGTGCCTATAGTCACATAATTACCACAGACGTAGTGAATCACTCTAACTCTGAGACAAAGGCACCAAGCTTGCAGTGGAAGCATGCAGATTTACTATTGCCAAAAAAGACAAACACAAAGCATTATCAGAAAAGGTGGTCTTCAGGTTTACTACCAATATCTGCTGATGAGGTTACAGGTAATTGCCAAGATGACATTTTGTAGGAAGCTGTCCAAGGGGGTGTTTTCGCTCCATGACGAAGTCCCAATTCAGTCTGCTCAGGATGCAGTTAGGGCTCTCAAAATTTGTGCCCACCTCCCTCACCCCCAAGGGCACCCATACAATAGTTTGTAGGGAAGGGCTTAAACCTGGAGGTATGGAATATTTTGGAAGGCAAATCACAGTTTGTAAGTAGCCATAAAAAAGTTCCATTCAGAACCTATTACAAACCTGCATAATACTGACTTTTAAATCATTTTCTTAAAAGAAACGCACCTAACTACACTATATTTTTTCCTCTCCCTGAGGGCTAGACAGGGCCACGGAGTCCCCTTGCCTCCCTGGATGTGGGCACCCTTGTCCACCCCATATTCTCCTGATATGACACCCAATGCTGTCTTGGTCTTTCACTAGATGAAGAAGGCACTGTGTTGCAAGCATTTCCAGAATAGTGACAAGGTAAATTTTGAGATGGAACGTTTCCTAAACAGCCAAAATACCGGTTTCTGCAACCAAAGCCTCCACAAGTCACACAACATAGAGAAAAATGTGCCACACCGAAGTGTGAATACATTGAGTATGACTAATTTTCATGGGTGCAGGTATGTTTATTGTAAGTGATGATTAACATTTTATAAATACGCCTTGTTGTTGTCTACAATAAATATTTTGGAGTGTAATATTGTGTTTGTACTCTTGTAAGTGAACATGAAAAGAAATGAAGAGCGTGTGAGAAACTTTGTGAAAGTAACATTTGATTCCACGAAACATATGACTGAAGCTGTTCACTTGAGAGTTGTATTAACACAGCATTCCCCCTCCTTACTCTGCAGTAAATTATGATAGAACATGAAATCTAACCTAGGGCCTTGTTTGGTGATCATATGTTTTATATTAATTTCTCCACTTTCATTGCCAACCAAGTTCAACAACAATGAAAATTCTTTCATTACTGCGATTCAAAACCACTACTGCCAACATTGTCAGAATTTACGACAAAGTGTGAAAACAGGTCCATGTACACAAACGTATACTGGTTGGTACATAAGGAATACATGCTTTTAAAGGAGCCAGTATAAGACAAATAATGTCCCATGAAATATAAATATTTCAGGGAGTGCACCCTGACAGTTGTGGCACAATGGAATAAGGAGCAAGGAGCACGACGTTCATAATGTTGAGCAGTCCTTCAGAAATAAAAATTATGATATTATGCATTGGCTCTCCTTTCTTTAGACTAAATTTTTGCATAATAGTATCACCCATAATAACAACACTACAATTCAGTGAAGGCAATCATGGAATAATTATGAAGAAAAAAATGAATAAGACAGTTCTTGCCAGATAAGAACCTAAAAATTATTGTGAGAGGGAGACTGGAAATTTTTGAGAGTCACTGGCAGTGAACTACGTAATGCACTACATCTCTGGGTCTGCCTCATTGCTCGTTACAGGAGGGTGTACACAGCAAGTAAAAATCTCATCCAGATGAAATCATAACCATAAGCTCTCTGAGGGCAAATTTGAACATCATAAACAGTTACATGAACATGTAAGCCTGCAGCTTCTGTGGCCATTGTTATTGAAGTTAAAATCTCCTAGGTTGTTACGTCTAACAACATAAAAGATTTTTACTTCCAAATATATGAATAGTTGCTTGAAATTCTAAATTCTGCCAGTGTTGTTTTGATGAACATGCCGCAAATGCAAGACATAAATAACAATGCAACCACAACTAACCAAAGTTTAGTCATCCACATACAAATGAGCAACAAACATAGAAGCTGATACACATGAACAGTAAGCACACGTCTGAGAGTGAATGTCTGCTGCACTGTCCTTTTACAGAGGAGGAGTAGACTAGATGGCACAGCAGCTGCCATGCTTGTCCACAAGTTCAGTGACCCACAAGTCCAAAGACCCACCACAGGCAGCATCTGGTGGCCAGTCCGCGCAGACGCGGTTGGTGGATGATGTGAACTGTAGCATGCCGGCGGCCTGGTGCTAGGGGAAAGGGCACTCCTCCAACGCAGGTGTTGGAGCGACTGACAACTGATGAAACATCCATGGCCTCTGCAGGTGGCACCACAGGTGATGATGGCAATGGTTGAAGGGGAATCCAGGTTGGAATAGATGAGTAGGGGGTGAAAGTGGCACTCTGTGGACATGTGTGTGTAGCTGCCCCACTCCCACACAAAGTACAATAAGGAAGGACTGGGTGAATTACTATGAAGTAAAATCTGCCATGACAGAAGTTGTGATTGTAGAGAAGACTGCCATCACAGAAGTTGTGGTTGAAGAGAAGAACTATCTCAGATCCTGGCTTCCCACGCTGCAGCTAATGACCATCACAGGTAGCAAGAGAACTACACTGGAAATGACTGCAGAGAAGCCCTTGGACTCTGGCACGCCAGGTACGTATAGTTTGTGGCTGTGAGCTCAGCTCCAATCCACCACCAGCAATTGAGGGTGAAACTCTGACAAGGCCAGCCACTCATGCTGGTGAAACATCAGAAAAATTATCAGAAGAACGTCGGCCAAAGAACTCGTGACAGAGGCCGACAGGCAGTTTGTAAACTGTGAACCATTATCCATCACAAGCGTATAAGGCAATCCTTCAAAGGAAAAAAAATTGGAGAGGGCCCAAATCTTAGCTGTCGCTGATGTCTAAGGACACTGGATAATGTATGAAAAATCAGAGAAAGCATCGACAAGAAAAAAACCGGTAAGACCTGACGAAGGGCTCAGTGAAATCAAAATGGATGTCTTCCATTGGACACTGCAGTGCAGGCCACAGAGAGAGCATCGCCCACACTGCGTCCTGTTGGGTAGCACGCTGAGAGGAGGAGTAGGAGGTGGCGGAGGAGGAGATTAGTGTTTTACGTCCCATTTACAATGATTTCATTAGAGACGGAGCACAATGTCGGATTAGGGAAGGATCGCGAAGGAAATCGGTTGCGCCCTTTCAAAGGAACCATCCCGACATTTGCCTGGAGTGATTTAAGGAAATCATGGAAAAACCTAAATCTGGATGGCCAGACACGGATTTGAACTGTCGTCCTCACAAATGCGGGTCCAGAGTGCTAACCACTGTGCTACCTACTTGAGCACATTTAGAAACAAAATGCGTAATGCTGCCATTGATGCCAGGCCACAACACATGCTGACAGGCCACCCTAATGTCCCTGAGGTATTAGTGGAAGCACATCCCACTGTAGGACAGCTGGGGTTAAAAATCCGGGTTGACAGCCTGTCCATAGCTAAGAGAACACCACCATCAAATACTGAAAAACAGTGGTAGATGACAAAATAGTTACGTAAAAGATTAGATGCCCTGTACAGAGGCCTGCCCAATGAACCATGCTGAATGAGGTGAACAAACTGTTGCAAAACCAATAGCAGCTGCGATCTGGGAGCCTGTAATACTAAACCCTTCCACTGTACGTTGCACCACAACATCTAAGTGAAAACAAAGGAATTCATCCTGATGAAGAGCACAATCTGGTCCCGTTAGAAGCCGGGACAGTGCACTGACATTGGTGTGCTGTGATGTAAACCAAACATGAATTTCATAATTGCAGTGAGGCAGAAATAAGGCCCAATGCTGGATGCAATGTGCTGTCTTGTCAGTCAATGAAGTAGAAGTATTAAACAATGAAACCAATAGCTTGTGGTCAGCAATGAGGTGGAGGTTATGTCCATTCACGAATATATGAAACTTTTTGAGGGCATAGATGATAGCATGTGCTTCCTTTCCAACTTGGGAGTAGCATGGGTGAGCAGAGTTGAGTGTTTTCGACACGTAAGCTATTAGATGTTCAGAACCAACCTTATATAGACATATGAGAATGACACTGAGTCCCTATAGCCAAACCCAGGTGCTGGTCAGGATGGAAAGTTGCCAAACAGGGAGAAGATTTCAAAAGCATTATTGTGTGCTTGCAGGTCTGCAACGACTGAAAAGAAACGTTCTTGTGGATCAACTCATGGAGGTGATAGGTCAATGTGGCCACACCTAGAATAAATTTGTGATAGTATGCCATTTTACCTAAAAATGCTTGGGGTTCTTTGACATTTGCAGGGGAAGGCAGAGCTATGATGGTGACATGGTGACAAAAAGACTTAAAACCATTCCAAGAAACCTCAAACTCCAAATGCACTATGAATGACTGACAAAAGAGTGACTTGGTCAAGTTGAGTTTCAACCTTGCAGTATATAAAATAGTGAACAAGGTGCATAAATTACATAAATGCTTATCCATGGATACATTCGTAATGATGATATCATTGAGACAGCTGATTTGCCCCAGAACTGACACCATTAATTTTCCAAAAAAATATTGAAAAACTGCCAGGCCACTAGCCACACCAAACAGAAAGCACTGATACTGGTGTAACCAGAAGGGTGTGATAATCATAAACAGCCATTTAGAATTCTCAGCTAATGAAACCTATAAAAAGCCTTCATATAAATCAATATTGGAGAAAAACTGGCCCCTGGTGAGTTTAGCCAATAACTCGTCCTGATGGGTGAAAGTGTAAGTGTCAATGATAGATTAAGCATTACATCACTCGATATAATCAGCTGTATAACCCCCAATAACTTCAACTTATCCAGTTCTGACTTTACTTCACTGGAATAGAGCAAGCACAGAAGAGGTGTGGCCATGGCCTAGATTTCAGGGTAACATGGGCCGCAGAATTAGTGGCACAACGTAACCCATCCATAAAAAAGAGACAATAACTCAGAACAAAGAGAATCTAAATGCTGGTAAGGGACCTGAACTGTAATGAGGAGCACCATATCTGTAACAGAAAAACCAAAAACATTGAAAACATCCAGAGCGAACAAACTGTCGGCATCAGTATGACCTGTTACCAAGAAAGTCAAGGAACGAACCACAGATTTATACACAGAAGAGCTGTAAATTGCCCCAAAATTGCAATATGCTGCTTGTTGTAAATCATCAAATGTCGAGTATCCAGAGACAACATCACAGATCCCAAAACTCCATGCATTTATGAATTCAATAAAGTCATGCTTGCACCTGTGTCCATTTGCAGTATGAGCACTTTGTCCATCAAACGGACACAAAATTAACATCCATGCGCACGTCTGCAGAAGGGGGGCTGTGAACAACACACAGACATTATATGTCCTTTTCTACAGTTGTTGCAAGTTGCCCAGCACTTAGGGCATGCGGCCCTGTCATGTTGTAAAAAACAGTGCGACGGTTGTTATTTTTATCATTGTTGTCTGGTATGGCGCTACCCAGGAGGGCATGGAGGCCATGTTTGTATGTTGCCATCCCCCCCCTCCTGCCGCAAACTAATTGATGCTGGACAACCAAGAATAGGAACCAAGTTTGAGCAATATTTAACACTTCAGTCAAAGACCGGTTCTCACACTGCATGCACACTGACACACATCTTTGCTGGGAACCAACTGAATGATAGCATCGTGGACCACAGAATCAGCACAGGGATTGTGATGAGCATTGGTAAGAAAGAAACTGACATTTGCGATTAAGACTGGTGGGATGTTTCTGACAATGATACAAATATACACACGCTGCTGTGACATGCATGTGTTTACTATTAATTTGACAACCTACACATTTTGTTGAATGAAAGCGATGCAGGTTCCTGGAGTGGGGCTAACTGGCACAACATCTGGCAGATCAGAGGAAAAATCCAAGAAAGGAACAAGGCCTTACACATGTTTGCATCAGTGACACCAAAAGTGATAAATTGTTGCTGAAGCCATTTCTCATAAGCCTCAAAGTCTTTGGCTGCAGAGCCATAAGCGAGAAAACCTGGCAGGTGCGATGTGGCTGAAAAGTTTGTGATAGCAACTGTAAGAGCCTGCTGTTGCTTGAGTAGAGATCTGAGCACTGCCTTCATGGACATGAGAATTGTAGGAACAACTAAATAGACTGAGAAGTAAGTGAACACCACACTCATTGCCAATTTTGTTGTAATACAAGACACAAATAACAACGTGGTCACAATTAACTAAAATTTATTCATACATGTAAAAATGAACAACAAACACAGAAGCTGATAAAGTAAACGCTTAGTACACATCTAAGAGAGGGTGTCTGCTGCACTGTCCTTATATAGAGGACATCCCCACTAGACACCACTGCGGCTGCTGTGCCATGTGCCCATGTAGTGTGAACCACTGAAAGCAGTCTCTGATAGCTGGCCGCACAGATGCTGACGCTGATGCTGGATGATTTGAAGAGTAGCACGCAGGCGGCCTGGTGCCGTGGTGTATCCAGGTATTGCATACAGTGTTACAGGAAGCAACAATACACATTTCCATTCCTTAAAACTACCATCGTAATCGGCCATCCTCGTACTACAGTGTATGAGTTGTCCATCTTATTAAACAATTATGTGTGTACATGTCCCAAGTGAAATTTGCAAATTTGTGTGAAAACTTTTGTTTTTGTGTATATGTAATAAATTCAAATTGATTATATACACTCTTATAACAATTCACGATCTGCTGTTCCTCTTCTGGTAGGAAAGCAGGTGATGTAGCAACATCCCTACACTGCAGTCCCATTACTTTGATGATCTTGCTTTGGATATATATCAGTCTCAAAAGTTTGAAAGGTCCTCCATCAAACCAATGTCTGTGTGCAACACCTGGGTTATCTGATGGTATTTGGCTTAACATGGCTGCCAAATACAGAGAAAATAAGAGTTGGTGACAAACCTGTGCCAGTGAAAAAAGATGTGCCCTACACAGTCATGGAGAATCTGAAGTTGACCAATATAATGATACTGGCAACCAAAGGATTTGCATTGCCTACACAGTGGGAAAAAAGTTAGTCCAGTACACATGGGTTCTAAGGTGCATGCCATAAGAGCTATGAGTACTTGTTCATCTTACTATTGTGAAGCACATCTCTTCCATTGAACAAGTTCTCACAGCTTTTAAAGTGCAGATTTTAGAGCCTATGTTTATAAACACTTTTTCTTGCTTTGTTCCCCATCACCTTCTTCTCTCAAAATGGAAAGCAAAGAGCGTGCAATAAAAGAGATGCATTTCACAATATCACAGATTAACAAGTGCTCATAGCTCTTAAGATATGCATTTTAGAGTCCATGATAACTAAGACATTTTTTCCTTCTTTGGACCATACTACCACCTTTGAAAGTTTGGTGATGGAGTTCTGGTCCACCCAGTTTAATAAGAGATGAAGTATAAAGATTGTAGCTGCTTTCTTCATTTTTATCAGAGTTGTCTCTCAAAGATCATCTTGGTTGCATTTCTGCATTAGGAAAAAATCTGACTAGTATAGTATTTTTCATTAAAAAAGATGTCAATAGTGCAAAACTGTATTTAACCTGATTAAATTTTTTATATTACCTAGATAATAGCAATGAATGGGTTGACAATGATATATTTTGTTTTAAATGTTTTTGTTAAACCTTACATACATTAAAACGCAAAAACTTTTCTTTAATTTTTATTGTTGCAACTATGACAACTTATGGGTCAATAAAGAGGAATGTTGACATGCTGTACTACTGAACTATACAGCTGGAATGTTAGAGTACCCAAACAGGTAACCGCACAGCATGAGTAAAAATATCTGTATGCACCAATTTATTCATACGGTGAAAGAAACATTTTTTTAAATTCCATGCTAAAAGTAAATTAATGATGTTGACTTTGATAATCTGTATAAGGTATATTCTATGATATATTTTGTGTGAAATATGGAAAAGTATCTTTGTTGGTTTGACGGAAGAAATGGATATTTGAATTAAAATATGAAGTGCATTTTCTTGTTTGTAACTGACACAGTCATCAGATACTTATTATTTTTCCTCATTGTTAATAAATTACAGTTAATATTTACAAAGGAATAGCAAAATGCCCTGTGGCAAACTCCCATGTGAGAATTTTGGCTTCTTTTCTTTCAATATTACATGATCTCTGACAGTAAAAATCTTGACATCATCAAGAGAAACTACAGTACAGAGCCATTTTCATTAGAATGATTATTAATACTTTTCCATGTGTCTTGGCTAGCCTCAATGTACGAACAAAAACAAAGAATTTCATAGTTCGCATTGTTCAATTTATTTTTCTGATTCTACATTATGAATAGCAGAAAGTGATTTACTTATTTACAATTACTAGAAAGATTTTCTGATTGCACTGCACTGATGTAATCAAAATGCATTTACTTAAATCACTGGTATATTAAGGTAAGAGCTCAGTATAAATATTTCTTTATTTCTCTCTCTTAGAGGTACTGTTACTTCCCTAAATAGGAGACAAATCTGATATGATCACGTTATTCCAAGAGACAACGATAGATTAAGAGTGCTATCCTGTGGAATATACAAATGTGAATGGAAGTGTAATTTAAGAGCCAATCCACAACTACGCAACACAAGATGTGGTGTCTTGTTTGTGTAGTAATGGACGAACTGTGTGACAAATGAAATGTGTTACAAACTCTTTAATTACGTAAACTGGCATCTGCTTTGCAGACAATATCTGGATCTGCATTCTGCTGACACAAAAATATTGCAAAGTCTTCTGCAACAGTAGAGCATCTGTTTAGAAATGTTGCTTCAAACAATCCAGAATTTCATAACTGTCTTTCTCTCTCAGGATGATGGAGTTGTCAGCAGCTTTCAAAGTTCTCACTAAAGAGTGAGTTAAGCCAAACACCACCTTTATTTCGACACAGAAGTTTCTTCTTTCAGTTATTCACATCTTTGAAGTTCAAACCTTTAAGTTGTCTTCATTCATTCTTTATTTCTGTTGTCACTGTCTGGTCATTATGTGAATTTTGGAAAATGTTATTTTTTGGTGCTGAGATTGAGTCTTGGAGAAGTGATGGTGATGTAGGTTTGTGGGGAGCTCAGCTTCGAGGTCATCAGCAACAATACAAGTTCCCAATCTTTCCAGTTCCAATCCCGCCACTTCCCAAATGATGATGATGATGATGATAATATGATGAGGACAACACAAACGCCCAGTCCTCAGGTGGAGAAAATCCCCGACCTGGCCGGGAATCAAACCCGCGACCCCATGATCCAGAGGTAGCAACACTAGCTTGGAGAAGTAATTGGTACAATTCCCATTTTTCATTGATCAGTCCCCCCCCCCCCCCCCCCCCCCCCCACACCAATCAATCTTGGCCATTCTTATCAATGCAAGCTGAATTTTCTGTCAGTTAGTTCCATTTTTTATTATGGAATTCTGTGGCAATTGATTCATGGAAGTTTAAAAGTGTTGGATATTTGTTTGTTTATTTTTTATTTATGAGTTCGAACACTCGTTAGTTTAGCATCCTTGGAGAATGGAGCTCCATTGGGATGATAAAAGCAAGAGTGGTAGTCATGTAGTTATTCACTTTTTGAATGTGTAAGCACTAATGTGGCTGAATTTCATCAACAACAGATGGAAGTCTGTAGAGTGTCATGCATGGAAGTAAAAAACATTTGTAAGTGGGGTGCAGAGTGTTTACAGTTGATCACAGTGAGATTAATGATGAACAAACAGGGTGCATATGTGGACAAGGAAAAAAAAATTCCCGGATTTTTTTCCGGTTAAAAATACAGGGTGAAAATACACTTTTTCTGTGTTTAAGTGGCACACACATCATGTGTTTTGGAAAGATCTTCTATGTGCAGCAACATGTACTTTCATACTACGAAAGTATGCATTGGAATTCCACGAAACACAGCATGTTACTTTCCGCAGCATTGAAATCAAGATTGTGATGTGGTTTTCTAAGCCAGTCATAGTGCTATGATCTTGCCAACTGATGATAGCAGATCTTCAGAGCATAGGGCACGTGATAAAGTCAGCTAATAGCAACATCACTGTTAAGAAGCACAAACACACAAACAGGAAAAGTTAATGTACTGTAGCTACAAGAAAAGCTAAGTTTTTACATATAATATTGGCCTTTTTTGCATATGTTTTACTTTAAGATACCGCACACAAATGCGCCAGTAAAATTTTAAATAATGTTGTAAATGTCTGGTCTTTTGGGCTCAAGATTCTTCTAAGTGGCTGGTCTTCAAAGTGTTAAGCTTTAAATGAGAGTCAAACACTCTGTGATTTAAGAAATTCAAAGGACATTCTCACACGTAACATAATTCATCTTGTGTAAACTGAAATTTACTTTGAAAGTAATGTTTTTCAAACCACCATTCGCAATATTTTCCCACAACCTGTTAGAATTCATTTCAGCAACTGTCAGAGAGCACCAGAAAACGGGTGTTACTGCACGTGCACAACTAAGAAGACGTAAGAAGCCTGTTTGTTCATACATATATAGCATTAAGAGATCGTACATAGCATTAAGAGAGCTTAAATTATGTCATAAACGAAACAGGACAGCAGATGATACTCCAAGGACACCAGAATTTTATAATCATACTAAAGTGTGTAATTCAGCTTAAAGTGCACATTCATAAGTCCAGATTCACAAAGATGTAGGTCCCAATCTGATATTAATCTTTTCAGTCTGGTTTGTTGGATGCAAATTTTCTTGGGGTACCAGTACTGTATTATCTCATGTTTGTTTCTCTATTATGGCATAATGCCATGTGTGCCAGATGATGAAAACATGCATTTGAAATTCAGCTAACAGTTGAAACTAGCCAATGGTGTGGAATGGAATACTTCGTGAAATAAATTAACTGCCTCTGGGAGAAAGATAAATAAATGGCAAATTTCTTAAGCAAATCGACAAAAATAACTTCACTGTTCTGTAAGATGAATAATGCTTGACTGCCAAAAATGTGTTCATAAAATAAAACTAATAACATATTTTAGCCTTCCATAATTATGTGAACGTATTTCAATTCACTTGACAGCTCCCAGCAACAGGATTCTATTTTGTTTTCATTTGACCTGAGAGCTGCAAACAAAGGGGAAACAGCAAAATCACTAAAAGTAAAAACTACTCACATGGAAACTACTCCCCCTCTCCACTATAACTCAGACTTCTCTGCGCATGGGCGCATCACATAAATTTTTCTGGTTAGCGTCTGGCTGCTTGTTGCTACTGCTCATACGTGTCTCAACTGTGCATGCACATGAGCCTGCTGGCAACTGTTGAAGCAAACCTAATGTGAACACTTGTGATGTCACACTCATCAGAAGCAGTTTGTTGTTATGAAGGACTGCATAGTCTTCACCCTAAAGCATTTGACACATTTTGCTTTTGGCAGACGCTTCTGTGCGAACTGTGTTTCATTGCTGTCAATGGCACATTTCCTTTACAGCTTTACTTGTATTTTGGTTTTTTCTCTTGTTTAAGTTTTATTTTGATTTTTTTGTCTCTTTATGTTTTATTGCCACAGTACTGTTCTGCAGTGGCAGGATACAGCAAAATTCTTTGTCAGAGTATCAGTTCTTACCAGTCAAGATAGCAAAAATTCAACTGAAACTTAAAACAAGCACCATTCAAAGAATTTTAAAGGAAAAGGTGCAATATCGGAAGGTGCGCGAAAAATGAGCATCATGATTGCGGAAGGAAGACCAAAAACAGCAACAAGCTGATTCTTCCCGTAGATTTCTTCACCACTATGCACATGACAAGGACAACTTTATGTCCTTGGTTGTCATGGCTAAAGAAAACTCGGCATCCCACTTTACACCTGAGATCAAACAAGTGGCAGCATTCCTCTTCACCCAAGCCACAATAATTCAAATGCAGCCTGCCAGTAACATCTCAACAACTGCCCTCTGCCACACACCGTCGGGTGGTTTGCGGTTTATGGATGTAGATGTAGAACTGTGGTGTGGAATCAGAAAGCGGTATTATTAGTTGTCTTTATGCCTGCTGGGATCACAATAAACACTGAAAAGAAGTGTGAAACAATAAACAAACTCAGCCAGGCAATTAATTTCCATTAAAATGCTGTGAATGGTGCTTCGGGAAATCTCAGGAACTAAAATATAGAGCTCATCCAGAGTAATCAGCCAATCTTCACCCATGGTTAGCTCAACCTTCACGATTGTTGAGCAAGGGCATACACATTCTCCTTGACTATGCTCATCCACATGTCACCTATCAAACCATCACTCTCTTGCAAAGGTATGAATGCAACATCACCACCAACCCAACCCATAGTCTGGAATTGGCAACAGAGATAGCAAGTATTTAGAAAAAAAATAGATAAGTGTTCAATGTTGAAAATGTTATAAATGTAATGGAAAATAAATTTTTTGTATTTCTACAAAAATAGGAGCTCTTGCATTTGGGATTAACCTTGGATTTTCAGTAAAAACCTTTAACCTTAGTTCTTTATCATCAGGTGTGTACCCTCTCTGCCATTTTATGTTCTGTAGTCCTAAGCTTCTCAGTGTATTTTCCTAATTATTGAATATTTGCTGTTCTCAATTCTTGTCACCTTTCACTAGAATTACTTCTATAAGTAGGAATTCTAGCTCAAAAAGCTCAAAACATTTCACCTAATATTTTCAAATAAGTCTGATAAGGAGCACTGTCTATGTGATTTAAAAGAATGTTTTACACATTTTTTTTTAATCTTTTATAGTCAGTTTGTTTACAGTTTATTTTCTGAGTGCTCCTTTTGACTTTTCTCTTAATTTAATGGACTCACAATTCACTGTCGCATAATTCCTCACTTCTGGATGTGTAGACACTATCAGAAGTAATGTAAAACATTAATATAACTCAAAACATTTCCTTTTATTGCTCTAATTGATGGTTTATTTCAATCTGTAATGTAATGTAATGTTACTCATACCACCTTTCTAAGTGCGCCATTTCTACTGTTATCATCTTCCGCAAACCATATCGTTAGTTTTAACCTACCTCTTTCCAACACAGTCTTTGCCTGGATGTAGGATAATCACAATTCACCAATCCTTGTAAAATTCACATTTCCTTATGTATAGCTGCACAAAATGATGTACATAACTCTAAAACAGCCAATATAAATACCTTCATAAAAACTTTCTGCACAAAAACAAGATGATTCAACAGGTCTGTTGTTAGTGAATGCTCAAATTCCCCAATTGCTGCAACAGCACTTAAATAGCTGCCTTGCCTCAGCACAACACCATCTGTAAGTGAAAGATAAAAAACTATTAATTCATATAATTTTACCTTTGCACGTATTTTCTATCATATTTTATATGATGAATGTAATTATAGCCTATTCAGATAAGTTAAACAAAGTGTGTACAGTGATTAAACTCTTATTTCTAACATACAACACCCAACTATATCACTTATATAACAGTGATGGAATTTTAATACACAGGTGAAGTGTGTATAACCACAGCAAAGAATCAATATAAAATATGGTGTCCATGCATATTTTAACAGGAAATCTTCTGTTACTAATATCTTGTTCGATCCACAGCATGCCACGACTAAGAAATAACATCTTACATGTTGAATGTTTGTAATGAGGTGGGTTCTGATGAATGAAAAATTTGAGAGGTAGCATAAGGAATATAATGTCTTGGGCTCAGTGTAAAGAAAAAATTAAATCTCAGATCAATGAAACAAACTAACAAAGCATTTATTTGCATGAAATATAACGAATTTTTTATTTTATAACTTGGTTTCCTAGTATTTTACTATCTCCCTTTTTGCCACATCATCTTATAAAGACTTTTTAAGATGTCAAAACTGGGTGTGATACCAATTATGTGACCTGAGGCTGAAAAGAGTGGCAATCAATTTTGTTTACAAGATAGATGCTGTGTTATTCTAAGACAGTGTGCCTAGTCTGTATATACTGTCATGTAATCACAATCAAGTCCAAATCCGTATGCAAATCTGAAATCAGGATCAGCAATGAACACACAGCAATGAAAACGTGTGTATTGTGAACAGCTATGTACAGACAGAACACATCGCATATTCCAGAATATGCGAACATTAAATTTCTAGATAATTCCAGAAATGATAAATCCTAAAAAGAAAATAACTGCTGATAATTGGGTTGACCCACAGCATTCTACCACTGATGCTAACCACTAAGCAAAATTCCATGTAGCACAGTTCACGGCATTGCACCTTCTCTTAAACAGTGACCCACTGTTTCAGCAGTTCTCATTGGAGCTCGTGATGTGGGCAGGGCAAATACCCAGTGAGCAGGACATTCATAAATGGGCATTGGCCTGGGAATTTCCCGAAAACAGTTTTAAATGCCAAAAGCTGGAGAATTTTTATATAAAAAAAAGTATTTTTTAAAGCTTTTACTGCTACAATGTATAATTCACATGTTAAAATACGGGATGGGATGATACTCCCGGCACCAAAAGTTAGTAAATATTTATGCTTAAAGCTACGTATATCTTTTACTGCCTTTACTACTAAGAATGAAAGGAAAGAAGGGAGAAATGTGTTGTTTAACTTGCCGTTTCAAAGAAGGGCACATGTTGCTCTCTCTCACACACACACACACACACACACACACACACACACACACACACACACATTGCTGAACAGCTGTGTAGTGACAAGCCAGTACAAAAAAAAAAAAAAAAAAAAAAAAAAAAAAAAAAAAAAAAAAAAAAAAAAAAACCACACTTTACAATCTGTGTCAAATCTCTGAATATTATTAAAGAATGATTATTGATATGAATACTATTACTGAATGTATTAAACAGTAGGCAAGTGTTTCTTGGTGATCATTGTATTTTTAAATGTTAAACTGTTTTCAGTGAAAAAAAGAAAAAATGCTTTACTGTAAGATGTAGTGACATTTGAGGCAGACTAAAGTTTTCTATTCTGCTCCTTTCCTTATTTACTTTCGTATGACTGCACTGTTATGTAGATAAAATGAGGTCAACAACAACAAAAAAGAAAAAAAAACTTAATAACAAAATATCAATGCCCATATGCAATTCCTAGATAATCGGAAATTCTTAGAATCATGGAACACGAAAGTAAAAATACTGCCTATACACTACCTACTTAATATAAACTATACTTTATATCAAAAATTATTTTTAAATTTCAGTTGTTCTCTTTTTTTTTTTTTTTTTTAATTATGTACTACCCCAAGAATTGACCTCATTCAAGATGTAAAAAGTTACGTTTACATCCAATTAATAGCTTTCCTCTAACTCTCAAGTGGCTTTTTCAACTTGGTTATGCAATCAATACTGAAGTAGTGTTGTAAAATACCGTTTCCCATACAAAACATCAGCTTAAATTATTTTTATAAGCATCACTTATTGATACACCCCCACTGCCTCCAAACCACCTCCTGTTAACTTTCCAGAATTTATTAACCTCGAACCTTTCCTCAACATCATTGCCCAAATCCCTCAACATGCAAACTAACTTTACATCTGCAGAAAGAACCGCAGTCCACCATCTAAAAACAGATCCTGACCTGCTGACAAAGGCTCCACCACCGTTGTTTTGAACTGCAAGGATTATGTGGCAGGACTCCGTCAGCTGTCAGATACTTCCACCACAAACCATGCCACAGTGATCCCATTCCAGTAATCCAGCAGGATCTCCAGTCACTACTCAAATCCTTATCCATCCCAGAACCTCTCCCCAAAGTCCATCTCTCTGCTCACTCCTACCACTCCCCACACTCCCACCTACATGTTTCCTGAAGTACATAAACCCAACCATCCAGGACGCCTCATTGTGGCTGGTTACTGTCCCCATTGAGAGAATCTCTGCTCTCATAGACCAACACCTTCAACCTATTACCCGGAACCTATCCTACATAAAAGATACCAATTATTTCCTCGACCGACTCTCCACAGTTCCTGTACCTTTACCGCATGGTGCCCTGCTCGTCATTATTGATGCCACCTCCCTGTACACTAACATTCCTAATGCTCATGGCCTTACTGCTATCAAACACTACCTTTCCAGACACCCTACGGATTCCAAACCAACAACCTCCTTCCTAGCCTCCATGACCAACTATATCCTCACCCAAACCCACAATTACTTCTCCTTTGAAGGCGTTACCTACAAACAAATCCGCGGAACGGCTATGGGCACCTGCATGGCACCATCCTATGCTAACCTATTCATGGGCCATCTAAGACGAATCCTTCCTAAAAACCCAGAATCCTAAACCCCTCACCTGGTTTAGATTCACTGACGACATCTTTGCTATCTGGATTGAAGGCAAGGACACCTTATTCACATTCCTCCAGAACCTCAACAACTTCTCCCCCATTTGCTTCACCTGGTCCTACTCAACCCAACAAGCCACCTTCCTAGACATTGACCTTCACCTCAGAGATGGCTACTTCAGTACCTCCGTCCATATCAAACCTACTAACCACCAGCAATATCTCCACTTAGACAGCTGCCACCCATTCCATACCAAGAAGCCCCTTCTGTACAGCCTAGCCACCCGTGGTCGTCGCATCTGCAGTGACAAGCAGTCCCTCTTAAAATATACCGAGGGTCTCACTGAAGCCTTCACTGACCGTAATTATCCTCCCATCCTCATACAAAAACAAATCTCCCGTGCCTTATCTTTCCAGTCTCCCACCACCTCCCAATGTCCCACAGTCCGGCCACATCGGAGCATTCCCCTCGTAACTCAATACCATCCGGGACTGGAGCAACTGAATTACATTCCCTGCCAGGGCTTCGATTACCTCTCGTCATGCCCTGAAATGAGAAATGTCCTGCCCACTATCCTTCCCACCCCTCCTACCATGGTATTCTGCCGTCCACCGAACCTACACAATATACTCATCCATTCTAACACAATCCCTGCTCCCAAACCCTTACCTCATGGCTCATACCCCTGCCATAGACCTAGATGCAAGACCTGTCCCATACATCCTCCTACCACCACCTACTCCAGTCCGGTCACTAACATCACCTATCCCATCAAAGGCAGGGCTACCTGTGAAACCAGTCATGTGATTTACAAGCTAAGCTGCAACCTCTGTGCTGCATTCTGTGTAGGCATGACAACCAACAAGCTGTCTGTCCGCCTGAACGGCTACCAGCAAACTGTGGCCAAAAAACAAGTGGATCACCCTGTTAAAAATCTCATTCTGGGACCACCCTGTTGCTGAACACACTGCCAAACATGATATCCCTCATCTCAATGACTGCTTTACAGTCTGTGCCATATGGATCCTTCCCACCAACACCAGCTTTTCTGAATTGCGCAGGTGGGAACTTTCCTTGCAATACATCCTACGTTCCCGTAGCCCTACTGGCCTCAACCTTCATTAGTCATTGTCCTCATCCATCCAGCCTCCTCCCTGTTCCCATTCCAGCACTACACAGTCATCATTTCACCACCACATCCAGTCTTTTAATTTCTTTTATTTCTCTCCTTTCCGCTACTTACCCCCTCCCCCCTCCACACCTTCTCTTCTGCCCTCCGTCTAAATTGCAACACTTCACTGTCCGCCACTCCCACCATACTATCCCTCTCCCTCCCCGCCACAGCCTCCTCCTTATCCCCACCCAGTCGCCATTCCCATCATGCACTGGTGCTGTGTGGTTTCAGCTCTCTGAGACTGCAGATGTGTGTGCAAGTTGCGTTTACGAGTGTGTGTGTGTGTGTGTGTGTGTGTGTGTGTGTGTGTGTGTGTGTGTGTGTGTACTGCTGACAAAAGCCTTAATGGCCAAAAGCTTTAATTGTGTGAATCTTTTTGTTGTGCCTATCACGACTCAGCATCTTTGCTTTATGGTGAGTACAGGGTGTATACAGGGACAAGGAAAAAAAAATTCCCAGAGTATTCCCGGATTTCTCCTGGATACCCCGCTTAAAAAATATCATTTTTCCCGGGCGAAAATACACTTTTTATGTGCTAAGTGACAGTAGGTTTTCCGTAGATTTTCCCTCGGAACTGTAAAACTTATGAATCCTTTGAATGGTTAACGTTTTATACAATCCCATAGAACTTCCCGGAAAAAAAAAGAAAAGACAGGGCAAAGAAGGTTTTGGAAAGACCTTAAAAAAAAAAAAAAAAAAAAAAAAAAAAAAAAAAAAAAAAAAAAAAAAAAAAAAAAAAAAAAAAAAAGAGAGAGACAAATTTTGGAAATACCTTTGATTTGCAGCAACATATACACTGCATATTTTCGTATTACAAAAGGATAAATTTGAATGCACCAAACACAGTGCATTAGTTTCCGGAGCGTTGAAACCGAGGTTGCAATGTCCTTTTGTAAGCGAGTCATATCTCAAGCCATGAGATCTCGTCAGCCGATGACAGCGGCTATTCAGAGCATAGGACACGTGTTATAGTCAGCCAATAGCAAGATCACTGGTCACATAGCAAGAGGAAAAGTTAACGGTTTACATTAATGTATGCCGTACTGTATATCTACTAGAAAAGCTAAGCTTTCACATATAATGTTAGTCTCTAAGATTAACATGCTACAACAGAAGCTAAGCTTTCACATGTAATGTTGATATTTTTTTGCATGTGTTATACTTTAAGACACATCACACAAATGTGCCAGTAAATTTAAAATTATGACATAAATGTCTCGGCTCAAAATTCTTGTAAGTGGCTGGTCCTCAAACCGTTCAGTTTCGAACACTCTGTGATTTAGATATCCATCCCACTTTCTCACACGTAACATAATTCATCTTGCGTAAAAAGAAATTTACTTTGAAAGTGACGCTTTTCTAACCACCGTTCGCAATACTATTCAGAGACTGTTAGAAATAGGTTCGATTTACCAGTTGCCAGAGAGCACCAGAAAACAGGCATAATTGTGCGTGTGCAACTGCAGTGGTGTAGGAAGGCCGTATGTTCGTGTGTATAAAGCACTAAGAGAGCTTACATTACACCATAAAAGAAACAGTGCATCAGAGGATACTCCAAGAGCATCAGAATTTCGTAAACCATACTAAAATGCATAATTCGGCTTGATGTGCAAATTGGCTTTTTCCAGATTCACAATGAAGTAGGTCCCATCTGATATTAAGCTTTTCAGTGTGGTTTTAGGGATGTAAATTTTCTTGGAGTACCAGTACTCTATGACCTCATTTTTGGTTCTTTATTATGGCACAATGCAATATATGGCAGAAGATGATAACGTGCACTTGAAATTCAGCGAACAGTTGGAAGTAGCCAATACTGTAAAATGATTGCCTCGGCGAAAAGATTAATAAAGCCAAATTTCTTTAGCAAACTTGCAAAATAACTTCACTGTTTTGCAAGGCGATTAATGCTTGACTGCTACTAACTTGGAAATAAAATAAAATCAGAAAACTGAAATTAATAATATATTTTTGCCCTCCGTAATTATGTGAATGTATTTTAATTCACTTGATAGCTCCCAGCCACAGAAATCCATTTTGTTTGCATTTGACGTGGGAGCAGCACACGAAGAGAAGTAGCGAATTCACTTTACGTAAACACGGGTCATGTGGAGGTTAACCCCCTCCCCACTACAACTCAGACAACTCTGTGCAAGCGTGAATCGGGCAGCTAGCGCGCGCGAAAAAGAATTTTCTCGTTTGCATCTGGCTGCTTGCTGCTACTACCGATACAGCTAACAGCCAAACTTCAAGTAGCGGGAGAAGGTACTGCTTGTATGCGAGTCAAATGCGCATGCGCAAAAGACCGCTGGCAATTGGTCAAACGAACCTAATGTGAACAGTTGTGATGTCATGCTCATAGCAAGCAGTTTATTGTTACGAAGAATTACAGTCTTCGCCCTATGTCCTTTGACATATTTTTGCTATTTGCAGACGCTTGTGCGTGCACGGTTGTTTGTTGTTGTAAATTGCACATTTCCTTTGCCACTAAAATTTTATTTTTTTCCCTCTCGTTTATATTTTATTGCTGCAGTATCATTCTCCAGCAGCAGGATACAATAACATTCTTTGTTAGAGAATCAATTCTGCAGTCAAAATTACAAAAACTTAACTGAAAGCTAAAACAATGAAAAATTCCCGGAATTCCGAAAAATTCCCGGGTTTTTCCCGGTTTTCTCCTGGATGAAAAAATTCCCGGGTTTTTCCCGGATTTCCCGGTTGTCCCAGGTCGTAGACACCCTGTGAGTAGCAACTTTCCTTCCTGGTATTGTTACATTCCATCCCGGATTTTCCATTGTTTGATTTCTACGATACTGCTGTTTTCATACAATTGGTGGCAAATATTCTCATGCATAATATTACTTTGTCACACACATTAAATTTTGCTATCTGAAGATAAAATCAAGAAACAAGAAGATGGCTGTACAGTTTTCTGGCCAAATATCAGTGACAGATGCAAATAATATCAGGATACATCACTGATACACTGTCGGAAAAAAATACAACACCCTCAAGGACTGTGGTCAGTGGCAACCAGAGTGTAATATGTGCATACTGAGGGGCTGTAGTGATAGTGATTCATTTGTCACAGTCATCTGTGATCAGATGGTGCTCAGGAGGCCTGTCAGTGCGTCCTCTGTTTGGACTCTACAGGAAGTTGCTGTGCTGAGTTGTGAGATGAACAGTACGTGCAACATTCATTCTAGGGCACAACTGCACCCTATTGACAAATACATAATTCTGTTGAACAACTTCAGCCATCTAAACAGGGACACACTGTGGTCCTTCGAGAAGCTGGATGGATGTATCTACAGATTGCTGCATCTGTTGGGCACAATGTATTGATGGTATGACGCTGCTTTCAACAGTGGTCTGTGAAACATTCTCAGAACTGTTCTGGATGCCCGTCAAGATCAGCGCATTGTGTGAGCAGTGGCAACACACCAGTTATCATCCAGGGGAGAAATCTAGGCATGTGTTGCAACTGCTGGGCAATCAGGACCAATGGGTACCATCTGCTTGCAGCAAGATCAAAATCCTGTGTGCCTCTGGCCACACAACTACTGAGATCTGGACACCGCCAAACATGGCTACTCTGGTGTTGTGAAAGAGTTGACTGGATAATGCAATAGTGCCTCGTTGTCTTCAATGATGAGAACAGGTCTTGTCTGTATGTGAGAGTTGGATACACACATGTACAGCATAGACCTGGCGAACAGCCTATTTCAAAGTGCATTCACCAATGATACACAGGCCCCACCCCAGGATTCATGGTGTGTCTGAATATGGGGGGAGGGGAGAAGCATCAGCCATTTCTTTGACAGGAAGGTGATGTGGCTTTTCAGCTGGACAAAGCATATCCACATACGGCCACTGCAATGCGGCACGCTCTTCATGGCATAGAATTAGTGCCCTAGCCACTACGGTTACCAACTCTCTCACCAAATGAACATGTATCGACACAATGAAGCAAGAATCAATGCCAAATTGCAACAAACGGTGCAATATGCTTGGGACAATCTACAGCATAATGCCATTTGGCAGCTTTATGATTGATTGCATGCAAGAATAAACATCTATGTTGCTGCCGGGGGTAACTGATGTAACTGTTTGGGCACCCTTTACTGTGACGTGTGTTTCATTTGGTCTGAATTTGTTATTATATACTCCTGCAATGACGAAATACCTGTCACCTCTCTTGTCAATAAAATAACTTGGTCCACGAGGGTGTTGCATTTTTTTCCGGCAGTGTATGTAGTTAACTGGAACACTGTAAGAGATATGTAATGTGTTAGTGAAATTGACAGTACTGTTAGAATGTGGCAAGGAAAATTACCTGCAAACTGTGCCTCCCCAGCATTGTTACCATCTTGCACATATTCGGCTGAGACATGAACCTTTGGCAGTTCAATACTTGCTTCTGATGGCAGATTAGCCTCTGTTACCTGAAAAGATGAATGGAACACACAATATTGGGCTGTGTAACAAATAATAAACACAATGAAATAATCTCTTAAAATGAAAAACCAACCTGGAGTTTGGTAGTGAAACTTAAGGTGTGATGTGGAAGATCTACAGTGAATTTTGCTTTGCTTCCTGTAATACCTGTGCTGTTAACTCGATCCATCTTATACTGGGCTTGCAGTGATGGCAACAAGGCGGCAGTAATACTCAAACTCTAAAACAAAACACAGACACACATTTTACATAACATACAAGTAAATATGACACACATTAATAAACAATCTGACAAATATACCATTTGTAGATGTAAGGGTCAATTATTGCAATTTCTGTATAACTGTTTACTCCACAGTCAATGTGGTGTAAGACACACAAATATGTGCCTTATACCACATAAATATTGCAAATTGTGTGTCATATACTGAAAAAGAGTCTGGAAAGGTACATTTCCATGTGATTATTCTGAAAAAGATTACACAGTTTCATTTATAAAATGTAATAACAAATTTGTAATAGGAAAAACAGGGGGTTTGTTATCAAGTGAGACTAACTTTTTTCTGTTTTCATCTAGAACTTAGTATCTTATACCCTCCTTACCAAGCTGCATAATATTCGTTATTTTCTATCTGTATAACTGTTGTGTCATAATATGCACAGATGCTTCTTCATTTTCTAAATACTGGAAGAAATATAAATTTAAAAATTCTATATCATTAATAACTTCAACATTAAGAGGAATGGTGGCTATCATTTTCACAGCTGCTGTCCTACATTGTCTTTACTTATCACAGAATACAATAGAAACTCAGCAATACGGCTGGCATAAGCAGTGTGTTGTTGGAGGAATCAATAATGCATAGCAAGATCAATGAAATAGAATCAGCAAGTTTCTGATGGGGCAATGAATAGTAAAGATTTCTATTGTGCACCATTATAAAAGCTATTAAATATTATAAACAAAATAATAATTTTTTAATAATTAGTAAAGCACCTTTTCTGAATTAACACCCCACAAAATTAAGTTTTTAGCAACACTGACACCTAGGATTTTAATTGGATTTGAAATGAGGCGGAAAGGGGCAAGAAGCAATATTGACTTGGTCTTTTAGTTAAGGAGTAACAGGATCTCCAAAATGTAACTGTAATAAAGGAAGACATGAGAAAGCTTAAATTTTCTAGTTGGCAGAAGATGTAGGTATGTGAAAAGTGACTTGAATGCTACCTTTCAAACAAATGTTTCTTCTGCCAGGTGAACAAAACCCTGCTTTCAAAAGATAGCATCTATGTCATCATTTATGTGCACTTATGTCAACCACTGCTGCTGCAAGGTAAGTAGCCGCTGTGTATGAAAATCTTGTCATGATATATGAATATGCTGTATAATCACCTGTAGCACAATAGAAAATTGCATCACAAGAGGCTGCAACAAACTGGACTCTGTCTGGCTCTTATATGAGGGTGGCTGCTGAGCTGTAGCCTGCCATGTGGTGTGCATGTGCCGTGGGGAATGCTGGTTTGTGCAGTCAGGTTCATCCACTCCTGCAGTTCCCCGGCTTATACGACTAGAAGTTCTTGTCACACGCAACTCCTGTAAGGTTATATGAGAAAATTCATATAAAACGATGCCTACTATCATATATGCAACTACTTAACAGCACTGAAAATGACGGTTAATGCAATTTAACAAATACTCTACAGGTATCACATGAAGTTCAACAAAAATGATAAGTACAGACTATGCTAAAATAGATAAGAGGAACATGCGCATCACAACGAATGGTTCGGAGTAAGCATGGAAAATCACTTAAGATGGAAAGGGGAGAGAGTTCACACATGTATGTGGATCAAAAGAGACAAATATGATACTTTACATAGCACAAACAGTTAACAAACACAAAAATATTAACATGTAAAGTGAAGCAAGAAAGAGAGAAATAGAAAAACTAAAAATGAGCCAAAAAGAAAAAGGAAGATAATATTTCAATCAAAACATCTTTATGATTGACTTTCAGCAAGTCGAGTGGTAGGGGCCAGATGACAGCCAATTGCAGATTTCTCTCAGATCACGTTTGCTTGCTGTGTTGCTTGTTTTGTAAGTACATACACAGCTTTATCAAGTATGTGTTGCTGCATACCAGCAATCCACAGTGTGATAACATGAAAACATAAGTAGGGGAAGAGTAAACGTAAACATAGTAGTAGTAGTAGTAGTAGTAGCAGCAGCAGCAGTAGTTTGTGTGTGTGTGTGTGTGTGTGTGTGTGTGTGTGTGTGTGTGTCAATGGGGGTACTTGTATGAGGGAGGGGGAGAGAGAGAGAGAGAGAGAGAGAGAGAGAGAGAGAGAGAGAGAGAGAGAGAGAGAGAGAGAGAGAGAGAGAGAGAGAGGGGGGGGGGGGGAGAGGGGGAGGGAGGGAGGGAGGGAGGGGGGGGAGAGGGGGAGGGAGGGAGGGAGGGAGGGAGGGAGTTAGAGGGGAGGGAGGGAGAGGGGGGAAGTGAGGGGGAGGAAGGAGGAAAACATAAAGAAGGGCTAGCAGACAGAGAAAAGAAAATGTTGTATCCAATGATTCCCCCATAATATTTTCCATGTTTTAATATTTCTAAATTTTTAATAACCTCGGGGCAAAGTATACGTATGTATACACTCATCAGCCAGAACATTATGGCCATCTACCTAATAGCTGGTATGCCCACCTTTGGTATGAATAACAGTGGCTACACGTTGTGGCATGGAAGCAATGATGCGTTGGTAAGTTGCTGGAGGGAGATGGCCACATTTGCACACACAAGTCACCTAATCCTCCAGGGCAGGGGGAAGGGGAGGGGGAGGGGGAGGGGGAGGGGAAGGGGAGATGAGCTCACCGCCATATTCAATCACATCCCAGATGTGTTCAATCCAGTTCAGATCTAGAAAGCTGGGGGGGGGGGGGGCAGCATATCAATTGGAACTCGCCACTCCATCACACTCCTTGTCTCATTAGGTGACACACCATCCTGTTGAAAAATGCCACTTCCATTGGAAAACTTGATCTTCATGATGGGGTGTATCTGGTCTATAACCAGTGTACGATATTCCTTGGTCATCATGGTACCTTGCAAGAAATCCACTTGACCCATGCATGCCCACATCAATGTTCCCCAAAGCATAATTGAGCTGCCAGCAGCTTGTCTTCACACCAAGGTGCTGGTCCCCTGGAAGATGATGGATTCATGCCCTCCCACTGGCATGATGAAGAAGGTATAGGGATTCCTCAGACCTTGGAATGCTAAGCCGCTGCGTCAACATTCCCATTTCAGTTGTAGTTGTCAATGTCACGGCATTAACATTGGCACGTGCACGGGTCATAGGCTGCGGAGGCCTACTGTTAGGAGTGTTTGGTGCACAGTGTTTTCAGACACACTTGTACTCCGCCCCTCAGACACATTTGTACTCTGCCCAGCATTACAGTCTGATGTTAGTTCTGTCACAGTCGCCGCCTGTCCTGCTTTACCAGTCTGCCCAGCCTAGAACGCCCACCATCTGTAATGAGGGGGGGGCCTTCCAACCCAATGACATCTGGATGTGGATATGCATAGCACAGTTTTACATTGAAAATTCTCAGAGATCATGTTGCTATATGACTAACAAAACATTATTTGTTTGTAAACCTATCCTGTCTGATGATCACAGTGGTAAAATTAGAGACTCTGGACTCTCACAATCATTAGCTATTATCAAAAGGAATAGGACTGGGAAGAAAATGATCATAGCATATTACGTACTTTCATCACACGTCTCCCTGTGATTGGTAGTGTGTATAGGTAGATAGGAATAGAAGCGTTTGAAATGTGGTGCTACAGAAGAATGCTGAAGATTAGATGGGTAGATCACATAACTAATGAGGAGGTATTGAATAGAATTGGGGAGAAGAGAAATTTGTGCCACAACTTGACTAGAAGAAAGGATCATTTGGTAGGACACGTTCTGAGGCATCAAGGGATCACCAATTTAGTATTGGAGGGCAGCGTGGAGAATAAAAATTGTAGAGGGAGACCAAGAGATGAATACACTAAGCAGACTCAGAAGGATGTAGGTTGCAGTAGGTACTGGAAGATGAAGAAGCTTGCACAGGATAGAGTAGCATGGAGAGCCACATCAAATCAGTCTCTGGACTGAAGACAACGACGATAACGACAACAACAACAACAACAATAACAACAACAACAACTCAGGCAGATGTAAATAGCATTTACTTTAGCATCATGGTATATTTCATACTTTCATTACACGTCACCCTGTGATTAGTAGCATTTACAGGTAGATGTAAATAGCATTTACATTAGGGTACAAGGTAACCCTAGTATCTCATATATGTATAAAATGACATCATAAGTAACAGAGATTTCATGTACTGAGAAAAGGCCTTCGAAGTTACTGTCTGTCAAAATGAAATATGTAGGAAATGTGATCATGTTATACACACAAATTTTAAGCAAATATGAATCCTTAACCATCTGAAAGCCACCAATTTTGAAATCCATATAGAACAATTGAGCTCTTTGCACAAAATCTCCAGAGGGACAGAATAACAATCAATACTACTCATTTTCAGTATAGGAAATTACTGCTCCTAGGCACCTTATCTTGACTATTAAAAAACAAAGCCTCTTGTTACCTGTAATGTAGAAGAAAGCTGCTTGCTTCCTCTAGTCATCATTCCATGCAATGCTACAGGATGTTGTGGGATGTCAATATTTACAGCCCCCACTGTAAGCAAACCAGAATTCTTGTCCTTTGAGCGTCGAGAAATGCTTGAGTAAAGTGCCTGAGACTTTCCTACAGTCACTTTCACCACTGTCCTAGAAGCAAGAAAGGTATTTCACAGTGAGACAGGTATCTGAAACATATGATGACAAGCATCTACTTATGCCTGACCAGATGTTGAATGTGAGATTTTGTAGTGGAAGATGTAATATTATGACAGATCAACAATTTGTGAAAACATTAAAGATTTTTCAGTGTAATATTAAAATTCATATTACAAATGAGAAACAGGCAGGATAATATGCTTTTATGTCTTATTTCACTATTCTGATCATACAAATGATTTGGAAGAATCAAACCAAAGCTTATTAGAATGTATCTCTCCACGTGCATTTCAAATTCACTTAGTTCATGTATCAACCATGGATTATTGATCATAAGACTTTCATTTTAAAAGATTCAGGCCACTCAGAAATACACTCCTGGAAATGGAAAAAAGAACACATTGACACCGGTGTGTCAGACCCACCATACTTGCTCCGGACACTGCGAGAGGGCTGTACAAGCAATGATCACACGCACGGCACAGCGGACACATTAGGAACCGCGGTGTTGGCCGTCGAATGGCGCCAGCTGCGCAGCATTTGTGCACCGCCGCCGTCAGTGTCAGCCAGTTTGCCGTGGCATACAGAGCTCCATCGCAGTCTTTAACACTGGTAGCATGCCGCGACAGCGTGGACGTGAACCGTATGTGCAGTTGACGGACTTTGAGCGAGGGCGTATAGTGGGCATGCGGGAGGCCGGGTGGACGTACCGCCGAATTGCTCAACACGTGGGGCGTGAGGTCTCCACAGTACATCGATGTTGTCGCCAGTGGTCGGCAGAAGGTGCACGTGCCCGTTGACCTGGGACCGGACCGCAGCGACGCACGGATGCACGCCAAGACCGTAGGATCCTACGCAGTGCCGTAGGGGACCGCACCGCCACTTCCCAGCAAATTAGGGACACTGTTGCTCCTGGGGTATCGGCGAGGACCATTCGCAACCGTCTCCATGAAGCTGGGCTACGGTCCCGCACACCATTAGGCCGTCTTCCGCTCACGCCCCAACATCGTGCAGCCCGCCTCCAGTGGTGTCGCGACAGGCGTGAAAGGAGGGACGAATGGAGACGTGTCGTCTTCAGCGATGAGAGTCGCTTCTGCCTTGGTGCCAATGATGGTCGTATGCGTGTTTGGCGCCGTGCAGGTGAGCGCCACAATCAGGACTGCATACGACCGAGGCACACAGGGCCAACACCCGGCATCATGGTGTGGGGAGCGATCTCCTACACTGGCCGTACACCACAGGTGATCGTCGAGGGGACACTGAATAGTGCACGGTACATCCAAACCGTCATCGAACCCATCGTTCTACCATTCCTAGACCAGCAAGGGAACTTGCTGTTCCAACAGGACAATGCACGTCCGCATGTATCCCGTATCACCCAACGTGCTCTAGAAGGTGTAAGTCAACTACCCTGGCCAGCAAGATCTCCGGATCTGTCCCCCATTGAGCATGTTTGGGACTGGATGAAGCGTCGTCTCACGCGGTCTGCACGTCCAGCACGAACGCTGGTCCAACTGAGGCGCCAGGTGGAAATGGCATGGCAAGCCGTTCCACAGGACTACATCCAGCATCTCTACGATCATCTCCATGGGAGAATAGCAGCCTGCATTGCTGCGAAAGGTGGATATACACTGTACTAGTGCCGACATTGTGCATGCTCTGTTGCCTGTGTCTATGTGCCTGTGGTTCTGTCAGTGTGATCATGTGATGTATCTGACCCCAGGAATGTGTTAATAAAGTTTCCCCTTCCTGGGACAATGAATTCGCGGTGTTCTTATTTCAATTTCCAGGAGTGTATAAACATTTGAATGGTCACTACATTTTTCACAGCTTGAATCACTGACAGAAATATTATGAGAACTTACTGCTGACTTGGAGCAACACCTTCAAGCAGTACTATCATTGTACGACCAACATGCCCAGTTAAAGAACATTCAAAGCTTGCAGGACGAGACTTTTTACGGCATGTCAGACTTGCATGTAGACTGGTTATCTCTGCTTCTAACTTCAGTCCACTCAGAGTTGCCAGGAGGCGGGTACGGTGAATCCTTGCCACACCAAACACTACAAGACGAGTCCTTTCACCAGTCACCACATCTGTAGGTGTGAGTGTGTTATTAAAAAAAGCTGTTAAATACTAACTGCACAATGAACAAGGAAATCACACCAAAGTATGGAAGGAAAGGCGGGGGTGGAGAGAGGGAAAGGAGATGGAGAGTGAGAGTGAGAGATTACATATTCAAAAAATATCAAATTGCACATGTGATTTCTAATGTTTGATTAAATAGGTTATTCATGGTATAGTTGTAATTATGTAAATGAGGATCACAATTGTTGTAGTAAATGTACACAAAATATCCAGTACTATTTTATGGTAAACAAACAATGTGAAAAAAATGATGTGAATGACAAAATTGTTTAAAGTTGGTCCAAAACTGTAGGTATAGAAGCTAAAGGAAACACTCTGTGCAAAATGGGATAGATAACATAGAAATCCAGTTATGGAAGTGAACACCCTGTAGGCATTTTTTCCACAGAGAAAATGAAGCACTTCTGTGACCTTTCTGTTACTTTCCACATTCATGGGACATGAAAATAAAACTAAACTAAGCACCTTGTAATGGAGTAGCAAAAACAGTCAACATGTCTACAGACAGGCTACATAAAATGAAAGTGCAATTCTGTGACTCAAGTTTGATTTAAAAATACAGCATATTGTAAAAGGATATAACTGTACAAGCTGTTTTTATTTTTTGATGAAATTTGTATATCATTTTATAATTATGATTATGTAAATCATGAACATAGTTGTAGGCCATGCATATTAAATATTATGATGATATTCAATATTATTCATGGTATATATATATATATATATATATATATATATATATATATATATATATATATATATATATATATATATATATATATATATCAATATAATGGAAGGAAACATTCCACGTGGGAAAAATTATATATAAAAACAAAGATGAGGTGACTTACCGAACAAAAACGCTGGCAGGTCGATAGACACACAAACAAACACAAACATACACACAAAATTCAAGCTTTCGCAACAAATTGTTGCCTCATCAGGAAAGAGGGAAGGAGAGGGGAAGACGAAAGGAAGTGGGTTTTAAAGGAGAGGGTAAGGAGTCATTCCAATCCCGGGAGCGGAAAGACTTACCTTAGGGGGAAAAAAGGACAGGTATACACTCGCACACACGCACATATCCATCCACACATACAGACACAAGCAGACATATTTAAATATGTCTGCTTGTGTCTGTATGTGTGGATGGATATGTGCGTGTGTGCGAGTGTATACCTGTCCTTTTTTCCCCCTAAGGTAAGTCTTTCCGCTCCCGGGATTGGAATGACTCCTTACCCTCTCCTTTAAAACCCACTTCCTTTCGTCTTCCCCTCTCCTTCCCTCTTTCCTGATGAGGCAACAATTTGTTGCGAAAGCTTGAATTTTGTGTGTATGTTTGTGTTTGTTTGTGTGTCTATCGACCTGCCAGCGTTTTTGTTCGGTAAGTCACCTCATCTTTGTTTTTATATATATATATATATATATATATATATATATATAAAAAAATAGAGGGAAACATTCCACGTGGGAAAAATTTGAAATATGTCTGCTTGTGTCTGTATGTGTGGATGGATATGTGTGTGTGTGTGCGCGAGTGTATACCTGTCCTTTTTTCCCCCTAAGGTAAGTCTTTCCGCTCCCGGGATTGGAATGACTCCTTACCCTCTCCCTTAAAACCCACATCCTTTCATCTTTCCCTCTCCTTCCCTCTTTCCTTAGGGGGAAAAAAGGACGGGTATACACTCGCACACACACACATATCCATCCACACATATACAGACACAAGCAGACATATTTAAAGACAAAGAGTTTGGGCAGAGATGTCAGTCGAGGCAGAAGTGTAGAGGCAAAGATGTTGTTGAATGACAGGTGAGGTATGAGTGGCGGCAACTTGAAATTAGCGGAGATTGAGGCCTGGTGGATGACGGGAAGAGAGGATATATTGAAGAGCAAGTTCCCATCTCCGGAGTTCGGATAGGTTGGTGTTAGTGGGAAGTATCCAGATAACCCGGACGGTGTAACACTGTGCCAAGATGTGCTGGCCGTGCACCAAGGCATGTTTAGCCACAGGGTGATCCTCATTACCAACAAACACTGTCTGCCTGTGTCCATTCATGCGAATGGACAGTTTGTTGCTGGTCATTCCCACATAGAATGCGTCACAGTGTAGGCAGGTCAGTTGGTAGATCACGTGGGTGCTTTCACACGTGGCTCTGCCTTTGATCGTGTACACCTTCCGGGTTACAGGACTGGAGTAGGTGGTGGTGGGAGGGTGCATGGGACAGGTTTTACACTGGGGGTGGTTACAAGGGTAGGAGCCAGAGGGTAGGGAAGGTGGTTTGGGGATTTCATAGGGATGAACTAAGAGGTTACGAAGGTTAGGTGGACGGCGGAAAGACACTCTTGGTGGAGTGGGGAGGATTTCATGAAGGATGGATCTCATTTCTGGGCAGGATTTGAGGAAGTCGTATCCCTGCTGGAGAGTCACATTCAGAATCTGATCCAGTCCCGGAAAGTATCCTGTCACAAGTGGGGCACTTTTGTGGTTCTTCTGGGGGAGGTTCTGGGTTTGAGAGGATGAGGAAGTGGCTCTGGTTATTTGCTTCTGTACCAGGTTAGGAGGGTAGTTGCGGGATGCGAAAGCTGTTGTCAGGTTGTTGGTGTAATGCTTCAGGGATTCTGGACTGGAGCAGATTCGTTTGCCACGAAGACCTAGGCTGTAGGGAAGGGACCGTTTGATGTCGTAATGGAGGTACTGTTGCTTGTTGGTGGGTTTGATGTGGGCGGACGTGTGAAGCTGGCCATTGGACAGGTGGAGGTCAACATCAAGGAAAGTGGCATGGGATTTGGAGTAGGACCAGGTGAATCTGATGGAACCAAAGGAGTTGAGGTTGGAGAGGAAATTCTGGAGTCCCGGAAAGTATCCTGTCACAAGTGGGGCACTTTTGTGGTTCTTCTGTGGGAGGTTCTGGGTTTGAGAGGATGAGGAAGTGGCTCTGGTTACTTGCTTCTGTACCAGGTCGGGAGGGTTACTTGCTTCTGTACCAGGTCGGGAGGGTAGTTGCGGGATGTGAAAGCTGTTGTCAGGTTGTTGGTGTAATGCTTCAGGGATTCCGGACTGGAGCAGATTCGTTTGCCACGATCTGATCATGATCTGGACTCACAGTGAAGAAGAACTCCAGAATTTCCTCTCCAACCTCAACTCCTTTGGTTCCATCAGATTAACTGATCAAGGATTTTCTATAGAGTTGCTGGGAATGGCATATTTCAATATTTATGGAAAAATATTCTGAATTAATTATGTATTAAGCTTGAAGCTAAGGACATTACATATTATATGATCACACACCATTTTAGTGTCTTATTGCAGATACCATCAAATACTTAATATTACTTTTAAGAGTCGTTAGTTTACTTACATGTTCCATAAATAATTTTAACAATTTTTTTAACAAAATTATATGGAATGAGTCAGTTTACAGGATATATATATAGGAATGAATCATGTTGCTCATTATTTAAAAATCTGAAATTATTAGCAGTAAACCCCCCCCCCCCCACCCCACCCCATTTTTCTGCAAGCCAATTTAGAACTATGCAGGGAGAACCGCTTTGATCACACTTATAATACAAGAAAAAAGAAAATTTATGCTCCATCTCTTCATTTAAACTTACATGCTCAGACTCCCTAGGATATGGGAATGAAAATTTATAAAAATCAATGGCTCTAGATTCACTGAAAAGAAAGCTATACTCTGGTTCAGAGATGCTGCTATTCTGCTGAAGATTTCATGAATGATGAACTGAATATTTGAGGCAGGATGTAGTTTATTTATTGTCTTTTGTGTGAATATGTTAAAGGTATCGTTTCATAAAAAAGTTACATTAATGTTTAAATATAACTCCATGTCATTATACATGAGTTTTATAACAGTGAAATTGTATTAACCATATTTTGACTTGTCTCCTGTACTCTAAATCAAATGTTTAGCATACATATATTATGAGACAAATAAATCATATTCACAATAACATGTAAATTAACATATTTTTCAGTACTACTCATGCATCAACATTTAAAACTAGATGCTTTTGTACAGGCTACCAGTATTTAAATAATAATTTGTTTATGAAATTGAAGCCACTGCCAGAAGAAATGGGCTTTCTCAGAATTCTGTGAAAGTCAATTTTCAGAGAACCATTCAATAATTATTTGAAAAATGTATGAACAATTTTTTGTGTTGCTTTCTCTTTAATTGGTTTATTATAACACTATTAACATCTTTCTTATTTCAGATAAGAATGAATGAGAAATTTTCATTTCACATTTCCTCTGTATAGTTTCTTAAGTTCTTGAATTAATGTCTCCATCTATTTTTAAATAGTAATTATCAAACATAATGCAACACATGAACTATCTTTCATACTGTTCCTACATTCTTTAATAAAAATAATGTCACTATTTATACTTTATTTTACTCTGTTCCTCTCTTAACAATATTTCGTACTGATTGGATTTCATTGTCCGACCAGTCAATTTCTGACAAGGTATACGTATGCCGGAGTACTTTTCTTAGAATGTTACAGTCCACTTTATACTACGAAAGCATTCCAGGATCCATAATTCTGGCTATTTTATAGATTTTAATTTTTCATCATGCACTGATTTAATACTTGTAGTGATCCAAGGTTTTTTTTTAAGATAATGATCCCACAGTTTTTTAAAAACAACTTAGTATTACATAATTATTACTTATGTTTATGTGAAAACTACTTTGAAGAATGGTTATAAGCTTCTTAACATATATGTTGTATTTAGAGCAACATTTTTAAGCTTTCTCTAAAATTTTCATTTGTTTTGTGATTAAACACACTCATTGTTTTTGTAGAGAGTTTCCAGACAGTATGTATATCTAAATTATGTAATATGTCTTGCTGAGTACAATGATCTGACAATATATTTCCACCCTCCCCCCCCCCCCCCCTGCCCCACACACACACACTTTTTTTTTTTTTTTTGGGGAAATTAGCATACTACTACACTGAAGTAGGAAAATTTATGATTGATACTAAATTGTAAGTCGCTAATAATATCTCTAGCTCATTTTTCCTGTCAGATTCCCCTAAGACATTTACATGAAAATGACCACAAATCAACATTTCCTTCTTTCTGCATGTGGACACCACAATAAGGGATCAAAATTTTTCAGTGATGTTTCTCAATTACTCAGAACATGGTAAGAATAGCAATTATTACAATGTCTAACATTAACATAGTTCTCTATCCTGATGTAAACATAATTTAATATTTAAAAATTTACATTGATTTTATGACTTAACAGCTTCTTCCTTGTCCAGAAAAGAATATCTAGCTAATTTATAACTACACACTTTTAAGATTTTCTATGGCTGCATTAATATGGTATTGAGACAAAAGATTGACATCAGTTTTTTTCAAATGACTAAGCTGTTGCAAACAAAAAAACTTGCTTTACTTTTTACTCCCCTAATATACTGTTGAAGCAAGTCAATTTCCTATTTCCCTCTACTCTTGTGTGATGAACAGGGAGTCTTTGTCAGTTTAATTTCCTGTAATACTGTCCATCTGAATTCTAGTTTTGGACTAAGACATTAGTCTCACCTGAGCCTAATAAGTGCTGAGGTTTGCATTTGTGTACTGGTAGACTCCTGCCAATAGATCTGATGACTTGTCTATAACACTCCTATTCAATTGTATGTCATAAGAAGTGAACCTCTCTGCAGCAACCAAAGAAACTACAATGATATGAAGTCTGACAGCCATTGCAAAGAAGCTGCACAGCTCCTTATTTACTCACTTAACAGTAGTGTTAATCCAGGACTGGTCTTGGCGTCACAGGACCTCAATAAAACCCACACTTAAAGGGTACAACGGATAACACTATTTTGTCCAGGTCACACCTAATACTATAATTTATGTTCCATACCAAACAAGCAAAACTGTTTCCAGCTCCTCCAACTACAAGCATTAGGTCATCATTGCCAAAATCTTTACACATATGTTTAAGTTTTTTGTTACCAGGGTAAGGATAGCATAGAACTTGTTACCTGTACACTGAACCTGTAGCTGCTACAGAAATGCTAACTAGAGACAGAGCTCGTCTTTTCCTATTTTGTTACTCTCTTGATTTATCTGTAAGTTTCCCAGATTTTTTCCTATTGTATCTTATATTCCTCAATACCTATATAAGAGTCTTTCTTCCACGGGTAGTTTGAAAACATTTTTCCACACAAATGACTTATGATTTGGTGCCCCTTCTCTCCCCTTTCTCCTTGTACGCTTTCACCTGTGTCAGTTTTTGCTACTACTTGTGATACACACTATATATAAGTCTTGCTCTTGGGAAGCCCCTCTCAGCTTGGCACCCCAAGTGGTCCCTACAACTTGTGGTATGTCCTGTATACAAATCTTTCAGCTGTGGCAACTCTGGCATCCCTCTCAGCTTGGCGTCCGTGTGGCAGCTTGGATCGACTCAGCCTTAAACTGGCACTGCTTTCTTCTCCAATTTTGGCAGGAAGTGAGTTCTACTGGTTAACAAAACAGAAATGTTGCTAACAAAAAAATTTCACCTTTTTGTCCTCTGCTTGTGCCTGTTCCCAATAGATGTATAGGTTCAGTTGATATTTTTTGCAATAGTTTTTACTCTCAAGAAGCTGAATGCTGTTACAAATTTTATTTTCATTTCATGACAAAGAAACCCCCCCCCCCCCCCCTGCAACACAAGACTATTTTCTATTTTATTAAATTTGTATTAAAACTTAACGTTAACTTATCTGCTTTTAGTAATGAAACTCAATTTCATTAAGACTGTGTCCATCAGCTCTATTGCAATCATATATATATATATATTCTCCACTCCTTGTTCTCTACAGAATATATTCTAATAAAAATAATAATAATTCAATTTCAAACAAAAAAAATCCAGGATGGAATGCAACAAGATTATGATAGCTACTACTCACCATATAGCGAGATGCTCAGTCAGATATAGTCATAACAAAACGACTGTCACATAATAAGCTTTTGGCCAAAATATGTAAGACATGAGGAATAAACTCAGGCATGATCTGAATTCAGGCTTTATAGTACTAGGCCATGGTCACAGTATACAAGTCTTTGACAAAGACCTTAGCCGAAAGCTTATTTTGTGACAGTCTTTCTGTTGAGTCTATCTGTGACTCAGCATCTCTGCTATATGGTGAGTAGCAGCTATCCTTTTCATAATAATTAAATTTTATGGCATTCTTTCACTACAGAGTAAAAAAATATGGTAAGATGTGGGGAATGAACTCCAGCGTGATCTGAATTCAGGCTTTATAGTACTTGACCACAGTCCCAGTTTACAAGCCTTTCCCTCCTCAAGTACATCTTGATCAAAATTACTAATTCTTTAATTTCCCAGGAACTATTAGGTTGTGTGTCTAACACATATAAGCAAAATTTCATTACTATCACAGCCTTACAACCATTCCACCAGTTCCAAAATTGATCCCACTACATGACCTTTGACCTTGATTATTTTGAAAACTCTTTCACAGGAGTTACTTTCGAGTGGTCCCAACCAGAATGCTGAAACTCATTGAAGTCAGTTGGCCTCAGGGTCTGGCTTCTTCTTCTGAAGTATGGCAACATTCACACTTGTTACACTTCAGTAATCAGGTCCAAAAATTTTAAAAACAACCTATCTTAAACAAACCAGCAGCTATAAAGGAATGTTAAATTACAAGACTTTGATTATTTCTAGCATTAAAATGAAGCCTAGAAATACATCTGTTTGTGAGAGCTGAACTATGTACTTTTCATGTTGTTTTACTTTCCTTAAAGCCAACACTGACAAATCCAGTTATGTAAATACACACAGCTTATATTTGTACAAGCAAGAAACATTTTAATATGCTTCAAATCTCTTATTTACATAACTGTTTATGAAAGCAAAATTCTAAATGCACTCATAGACACAGCACTGACACTTAATCCTCCAGTTTTCTCAAAATTTTAATTTCAGGCTAAATCAGTAACTGTACAGTGCTGATATACTGAATGTATCCTACACTAATCACCAAATAAGGGTGTCTTTAATACACTGAAAAATTAAAAACTTAAATACACTATATTGATGTTCCATAATTATTAACAAATGGAAAACTTCTGGAGACATAACTGCAGAATGTAGTATTGCATAGTGTACAAACTGCTTGCAATAGCATGTTCATCACTGGTGGCAATAGGACGATTTGTGTCCGCATTAAAAATATACAATATTTGAAAACATCCAACTAAATCTTTACTGGAGATCAGCTAACAGATCCTTAGCAAAAATTAAGAAGCAATTTTACAAAGCATAACTTGGCAAAACTGAAGCTTGCAGAAGAATGTAGTTATATACAATAAGCTCTTATTTGCAACAAATATTGGGTATTTACAGACTGACACACTGTATTCATACCGCACTAGTACATTTACAACCAAAGAATATCAACACAATTTTGGACACGAGAGAAGTTTTTGTTTGCTAACTGCTGAAACACTAAAATCTGGAACTACGCACACACACAACATGGCTCCAGGTATTCCTGTTTCATCATTATGTGGTTCTTTTCAGTGTTAGATAGTACTGACCTTCTTTAACACTAGTTCGACTCTTCACGACCTGTTTGTTGCTGCAACAAATACTTTTATTTCTGTCTAAGCAGAACTGTTTCCTACTACATTATATAGCATTCTATACATATGTTACACAATTAACTACCAATCAGCATTATATCTAACATGAAATTTGTGTGTGTGAGCTGCATTTGCATGAGTGTGTATGTGTGTGTGTGTGTCGTCTAATTATGAAGAATGCCTTACTGGCTGAAAGCCTGAATATTTGTGACAAGTCTTTTTGTTGTGCCTATCTGCAACTCAGCATCTACGCAACTTTTCTTATCACAATATTGCTATAAAACTTCTGCTGTGTCATGAAAGAATGGAATAGGTATCATCAGGTTAACAGAAAGTTAATGGTGACACTATAGCCCACACTACCTGGGCAATTAAAGTACCCACGATGCTGCAAAACACTTGAGAAGTTATGGATCATACTTCAGTTGGTTTATGTGTCATGAACAGTGACACTATTACAAAAAATTGTTACCTTGCAAGATGATATCATCATATGATGCTTGATTTAATGTGAGCACTCACATATTAAAAGTAGCTAATTACTTTTGAAAGTTTCATACACCTTAAGCTCTAGAATATCAACAATTTTTCTTGAGGAGAAAAGTGAGACACACTTTCATATGTATCGAGTTTATACAGCTTTTCCTGTTTTGAGGCTCAACTTTCAAAAGATTACTCTTCTACGACTTCCACCTTTATGTGGATTCTTATTTTCATTCTATTATTTCACACAAGTTATTTAATCAAGTGTATGGTTTAAGTTTCTATTTTATGTGCAAAAAATAACATTCATTCTAATATTTCACAGAAGCTATTTAATCAAGCAAGCAATAAAATGTAAACTAAAGTATTTTTTCTGAGGTGTGGTTTCAAGTTTCTTTTTTAGGTGCAAAAAGAGAAGACTCTAATTGGATGCTTACATAAATCTACATTTTGCCAAAAGAGAAGTGCATACAATAACATTCACAATATAAGCAGGAACGTACTCAGTTCTCTCATTTTGTCCTGCTGTACAGGTGTTAGTCTTGCCAAGTGTTCAGAACCACCATTCACAAGGCCTTTCTCTACATCTTCATTGGCCCTTGCTTCCATCAGTAAGTCGTACTTTCTATTTCCTTTGTATCCTTCTGATACATCAGCTGGCACTGAAAACCTGGAAATAAAAATCTTTTTGTCCTAAACAACATGAAATGGACAGAGCTGCAACATATAATTAATAAGTAACATTGTCATTACATTGGGTAAATAAAAGAGCTACTGGCTCAACAATTTTAAAGAAAAGTGAATAAATAAAGAAGTAAGATCTCTATTACTGTCAGTGTTCCACTGTTATACATATCAAGAATGGGAAGTAATATAAATTCTTTTACAGTGAGTATTTATTGTAAATTCTGTTTAAAATAATCTGTTGTGTTCTTCCACTATTGTATAATTTTTAAAATACAAATGGATCCTACCCAACTGAAATCCAGTTAACAGCAGAGAGTGACTCTATAAAGTATTAGTACTTCTGTGTTTCAAGAATTGTAGTTTAAAGTATTTATCCTACTGCAGGTGTTTGGATTTGGTATCATCCAACATCTGGTGGAGCATTTCCATTTCTCTTAGTACATGGTGTAGTTCCTCTCTCTGTCCACTGCTATATACAGATTTTTGAGCTGCGATAAATCATGAACTTAAGCTTTCTTGAATCACAAAAAGATGCTTTTTCTCTGTTTTCTCACCTTCCACACTGCCCCAATCAGAAACTATTCTTATAATTTAAAAAAATATACTTTGAAAAATGGTACCCAAACAAGAGGTTTTGTATTTTATTTGTAAGCTGCGTGGGATGTATTCTTTGCCCACAATATTTTACTCTGATTCAACAATGTTTCACCACACTGTGATTCTTATAAACAAGTCAGTAATTTACTGATTTAAATTTTTAACACTCTAATTTTTTCATGCAATAAATTTACTTTAATCTTTTTGTCACTCAGTCTTTCAAACTCAACATTTTAGTTATAATTACTTCTTTTAATATTGATAGCTTGCAAACAGAGTTCACCCTTAAAATACTTGGTGGCCTTGCACAATGACTACAGTGATACTCCCATGAGAGCCACCTTCCTGGACGCTGACCTCCTCCTCTCTGATGGCTCCGTCCCCACTCCGTCCTAATTAAACCCACCAACCACCAACAGTACCTGCACTTTGACAGCTGTCACCTCTTCCACACCAAAAATCCCTCCATACAGCCTAGCCACACGGGATGGCATATCTGATGTACTGACAAGAGCTCCCTTGCCCAGTATGCTAAAGGTCTCACTAAGGCTTTCAATGACAGGCACTATCACCCAGATTTAGTCCATAAACATCTCCTTAGTCATTTCCCCACACATTCCCAATCCTCTGACCACCCCAATAACCAGCTACAAAGAAATTCCCCCTTCATCAACCAATACCACCCCGAACTGGAATAAATGAACCACATCCTTCATTGAGGGACATCCTATCCATGATCCTTTCCACCCTGCCTTAAGTGCTGCTCTGTCACCCACTCAACCTTCAAAACAGCTCAGTTACTCCGTCCCTACACTATTTCCAAAACCAACCACTTGCCACAGAGATCATGTCCCTGTGGAAGACACAGGTGCAAGACCTGCCCAATCCACCCTCCTATTCCAATCCTTTCAAAGGCTTATCCTCCCCTATCAGAGGCCTGGCCACCTGTTAAAGCAGCCATGTCGCATACCAGCTCTGCTGCAATCACTGCACAGCTTTTTACATTGGTATGACTACCAACCAGCTGTCCCTCAGAATGAATGTCCTCCACTGAACTGTGGCCGAAAGCAAAGTAGACTACCCTGTGGCACAGGGTGCAGCTGAACATAACATGCTTGACACAGCCTGGACCATGTGAATCCCCCCCTTCCACCACCAGCTTTTCTGAACTGTGCAGATGGGAGATATCCTTACAACACATTCTCTGCTCCTGAAATTATCCCAGGTTCAACCTATAGTAACCCTCACCCTCACTGTGTGCACCTTCTGCCAATGCACCCAAGTGTCTTTCCCCTTCTCTGCTCATCTCTTTTTCTGACACCCCCCCCCCCCCCTCAAAAAAATCCAGATAGCTGCTTTCCATTAGTGTGACAACTAAATTCCGATCCAAGATGCCAGAGGTGGCAGTCATGTGTGCATGAAATGTGGTTGCTTGTGTGTGTGTGTGTGTGTGTGTGTGTGTGTGTGTGTGTGTGTGTGTGTGTGTGTGTGTGGTTCTTTTCTGAAGAAGGCTTTGGCTGGAAGCTAAATCATAACAGTCATGCCCGTTTGCAACTTAATATGTCATCTTTATGGTGATTTAATATATTATTATTATTATTATTATTATTATTATTATTGGTCAGTTAGTTAAAAATATTCTTTACTTATTTATTGTTATAAATAAATATTCCGTGTGTGTGTTTTTATTTTAATTATTGGTTTAGTTTTGGTTTTAGTTGGTTTAGCTTAGTTCCTTATTTCGTTTTATCTTTACGCTCCTGAAAACCTGGAAAATATAAATATTTCATTTTAAATACCACGAGAGCAAGAGATGTTTTCCACAGTGGCGACTCACGGAAATTCCTCGTCATTATCTGCTCCACCTGAAATCTCTAAAACCTTTACTCGCTTCGCAGATCGTTTGGCACAGCTGTGTGCTATGTTGTTTCATGAGTCTGACGATAGGTCAAACAATTTAGCAAGTTAAATTTTATTAATTCGGAGATAATCTCTTGATGAATTCTGAGCATGGAAAATTCAGGTTCACACTATCATTCCAAACTTCACCTCCGAGTGATCTACATCTTGTAATATCTCTACTGTGATAATAAACTAATTTCAGTATGGAGATATACACATCTTGAATACTTGATGTTAGCTATTGGATTTTATTGTGTGCAAAATACTACTTCAATATTTACTATATACCATAATGGCATCTCACAACAATACAATCTCTCTCCTTCTCTCACATGTCCGATCCCTCCATTTCCTTCACAAAGAGTCTTTAAAACAAAATCTTTGGTTCCGTAAGACACAGATATATGTTTGTAGCACAGAACAACCTATTCTCACAATCGGGACATGCCATTCACCACAATATCAATTTGTCACACCCAAATTAGGGTTTTGCATGCATTGTTACACCATAGTGAGTAGCAATCTATCCCTTCCCTCTGTTTCTTGTGCTTCATATGCCACAATACCCCTTCTCACGAAGCTATCTATCACAACAGTTGCATTCCATTCCACAATTAACTTCCCTACCACATCTAAAACATTTCAGGATTGTTACAAATAATTTGGAAATGGGCCAACTAACGCAATTAAAATTTACACACTTTAGACCCAAAAGCTGTATAACACATGGCATATACCATTATTAAGTGACAAAAAAGACCACAGTTATATGAATAGTTACCAATCTGTAGACTGTAAAAATGTTTTGGCCCCCTTCTCAATTACAGTGATATGAAAATCACACAATTTTTAACACAACACTAATGTGTGGTTAACAACAAAAGCTACTTACATGTGACAATTACTACTTATTAAAAAGACTTAATTAGTGCACAAGAAATTATGACACAACCCAAGTGTCAGTGTATTTAAATTACTACCAGTACATGACTTTTTTATGTACCAACAATGGTTATCTACTTAGCCTGAAAAATACATAAGTAATCAGAAACTACTACAATTTCTGTAAAATAATACTGCAATGCTGTGTGAAACATAAATGAAAACAAGAACAAAGAAATCCTATGTTCATAAGAAGCATTGAGCAGTACTACCTATAAATGCCATGTGGCTTATTTACTTATACTATTGTAAGTTTTCTGGAAAAAGAAATAGGAAAAGCATCTGATAAAATTGCATTAGGTTTTATATTCACTAGTAGCTACCATTTCTTACACAGATAATTTAGGTTTTCTAGCCCCCCCGAAGTGAATACCAGTGGTTTCATTTCATATTAGTAATATTTTATGTCACTATTTTCTGGAAACTTATAACAGCACTCTGTAGAACTTTAAATATGTTCAAGATTTTGAAAAGAGGTTGAATAGGGTCATTATGAACAATAAGTGACAATTTTGTGAGAATAATTAGGACGCCATCTTCTTGTCAGACCTTTAGTGATACACATATGCTCAAATTCCCTGGAAATAGAATGTGCAGTCCATTAGTCCATTCCAAAACTTTATCACAGTAATTCTATCTCTCTTGGTTAACGACTCCTCTTTTGTGCCATTTTTTTATAATAAATGATCATGTAGAGCAAGGACAGATACCATATGCAAAACTTCATGAATGCACATGTGCCACATGCATGTGATCCAGGACTTGGCATAGCTAATTACTACTTCGTACACTTTGTCCAGTATGATATTTCATTTAGCAGTGCAATCTAACACTGTTTCTTCTGGCATTTGGTGCGGCATGCTTCGGTCAGCATGACTTTCTTCAGTTCGGCAGAACTGTCATAACAGCGCTGTTTCACTAGTCACCCCTGGTATAAAGAAAGTTCGAAGGTCCAGTAGCTGATTGCATAAAAAGAGGCATTCTAGCGACTCAAAGGCCTTTACAAATGAATGTGAACCACAGTTATTTTTCGAAGAGAAAGATGTGAATTCTCAGTATCTATTATGTTGTCAGATTATGACAGATATCGCAAATTTGCAAAAGCGCAGCATTTCAACACCAGGTACAAAGAATAAAGATTTAGTTGGTGATGAAAGAGTAAAAAATTACAGTGATCAACAGATGATTTTTAAAGGGTTCATTGCTTTTTATATCAATAAGAACTTTGTGCTAAATTTGCAGGCTTGGGGCACGTGATGTGATTAGTTGCACGAACAGCAAATTTTCTGGAGTCACACACATTATTACACCATCAGTTTCAAGTTTTTGATGGAATTGAATGAATAGTAAGGAGACAACATACATTACTGCGAAGCACAATGGTTAAGTTGAGGGGCATGATTGGAATGATTTTTCGATTTCAGATGCACTATTATTGAATTTCTGGAGGGAATAGGAAAGTAGGAACTAAAATTAGGAGATCCAAATGGGATCGCAGACATGTCATTTTTAGTGGACTTGATTGCACACTGATAAGCAACGTACAACTGATTTAATAGGGAAAGTGAATTCATTTAAAAAGAACGTTGCCGAACGTTGCATTGTGGAAGGAACAGATCTCCCCCCCCCCCCCACACACACACACAAAAAAGGAGGGGGGGAAAAAAAAAAAAAAAAAAAAAAAAAAAAAAAAAAAAAAAATCATACACTTCCCTCCGCTCTCTAGTAGTAAACAAAATCTGAATTTTGAGAATTCATTGGGGCACTGAAAGAATTACAGGAACAGTCTTTTAAACATTTTCAGGATGCTGCCAATCTTTTTATGAGCTGTTTTTGAGACAGTTTGTTGTTTCAGTTGAAACTGCCCCTGCACATGTGGTAAAGGAACTGACCGATCTACAGTGTAATTTCCATTTAAAAGAGAAAAATCTTGTATTTTAAAAGTCCAGAAGTTTATGAAGTTTTCCTTGAGAATAATTTCGAAGTCTTCATAAGAAGACTGCAAATGCACGTAAACTTTTGATTAACATGTGAGTGTGAATGAATCTTTTTCAAATTACAAAATTTAGTAGGTCATGATTGCATGGCAAACTGAATGGCGAAAATCTGTGAAACTCTTTGTGTCTGCCAGTGTGCCAATAATCTGAGGCAGGTATAAATTTTTATTGTGTTTTCAGTGAGCCAAAAATAATTAAATAATAGTGAAAATTGTTTTCTTTGTAATCTATGTTGCTGGGAAATATGAAACCAAGCCACATACAAAACATTCAGTCTTCCTTGTGTGACTACATTGCCATTTAATGTTGCAGGTCCGCAGTCTCGGACAGTGTGGTATGTTGGTGGAGGAAGTGTGCAGTTGGACAACAGATATCGACATGTGTGCAAGAGCTTCGTGCTGATGTAGAATTCTTGACCACCCCTAATGAAGAGATTCAACATTTCTCTTTGAATTTTTAACATTTTTGCATGAAAGTATATCAATTACATTTCCCCAAAAAATGCAGAACCTGGTGCAAGCATCAAATGGAAATGAATTTCGGCACCCATTCACATTACCCTTTTACACTATTGACAAGGTGCCAATGTACAGAATGGAATCACTCATGAATCTATGTGAAAACAAGTTATGGAGACACACATTGCACAAAACTGACCCTAACATTGAAGGAAGAAACAATGATCTATGATTATAAATAAAGGGATCATCCAAGGCCAAAATAGATAACAATGTTAGAAATGAAAGAGTGAGCACACTACAGACATAAGAATAAATTCTAACAATTTAGTGTTTAGATGATCACAAAAGATGCATAACAACCACAATAGCTGAACACATCAGGAAACAACTTTTTATCAAGATGATATTAAGTGTTGTAGGGCCAACCAGCTAATCAGATATGGTCATGGAAAGTCACAATGTGTGTGCGAGTGAACTCTACAGAATTCATTACTGTTTAATTGTTAAAACTTATGTGCTCTCCATTATCAAGACAATACCTCGGCAATAAGAAAAAGAGTGCTTCCATTACTAAGGAATTCCTTGGTGTGGCATATTAATGCACCACTGTTCTTCAATGTTGAACTGCAACCTTCTGCTGTGATACGTTTTGTCATAACTGACTTAATAGCAGTTAATAAGCAATTTACGAATGTGTCCTTGTGCTTTGGCTGAATGCAAAAGTGATCAAGCTCCTATGCAGTATGTCTCACTTTTCTGCCCAACATTATACACGCCATTTTTAGGTGGAATGCAAGAACAAGTGCATAGCAGACTGCTTGTCCAATGCTCTAGGGCAGATCAGTTTTGATGAAACATGACACAACACACCACAACACACACACTGAGGTGACAAACACCATAGGATACCTCCTAATTTGTGTCTGACCTCCTTTTGCCATGTAAAGTGCAGCAATTGGATGTGGCTTGGGCTCAACAAGTCGATGGAAGTCTCTTGAAGAAATTCGGAGTCATGCTGCCTCTTCAGCCATCCATAATTGTGGAAGTGTCGCCAGAGCAGGATTTTGTGCACAGACTGACCTCTGGATGGGATTCATGTTGGGCAATCTGGGTAGCCAATTCATTCGCTCAAATTGTCCACAACATTCTTGAAATCAATCACGAACAACTGTGGCCTGGTGACATGGGCACTGCCATCCATAAAAATTCTGCTGTTGTTTGGGAACATGAAGCCCATGAATGGCTACAGACAGTCTCCAAGAGGTTCAGTTGGACCACAGGACCCAGTCCATTCCATGTAAACAGAGCCCACACCATTACGAAGCCACTACCACCTTGCACAGTGCCTTGTTGACAATTTGGACCCATGACTTCCTGCCCAGTCATCTAGCGTCCAACCAATACTGTCACAAGCTCAGGAGGTGTGCTGTAGGCAATGACGTGCTGTTAGCAAAGGCACTTGCATTGGTTGTCTGTTGCCACAGTCCATTAAATCCAAATTTCACCACAATGTCCTAATGGATAAGTTCGTCATACATCCCACATTGATTTCTGTGAATATTTCATGCAGTGTTGCTTGTCTGTTAGCACTGACTACACTAAGCAAACGCTGCTTCTCTCAATTGTTAAGTGAAGGTTGCTGGTCACTGTGTTGTCCATGGTGAGAAGTAATGCCCGAAATTTAGTATTCTTGGCATAGTCTTGACACTGAGGATCTCAGAATACTGAATTTCCTAACACTTTCCGAAAAGGAATGTCCATGTGTCTAGCTCCAACTACCATTCGATGTTCAAGGTCTGTTAATTCCTGTCGTGTAGCCTTAATCACTTTGGAAACCTTTTCTTATGAATTATGTGAGTACAAATGATAGCTAAGCCAATGCACTGCCCTTTTATATCTTGTGTATGCGATACTACCACCATCTGTACAAGTCCATGTGCTATCCCATGACTTCTGCTACTTCAGTGTAGTTTCATAGTAATATGAGCTGTCTGGTTTCTCTCTCATAGAAGCTCATGCATCAGACATCCGCAAAAACAAAATTTCATAACAAATGTATAGAAAACAGCAAAAATGAAAGTGACAATGAATTTCTTCTTACTATTAATGTACAATATTTGACAGTGAACAGAAGGATTCAATAGATTTACTGCAGAAAAAAGGGGAAGAAAAAGGAAAGTCTGAAGCACACTTTTCAGCATAAATGATGATTAAGTTACCACAGAAAGCACAGCACAAAAGAAAACAAAAAGCTCAACTTTTTTCATTGCTTACCATGTACTATATGCGCTCAGAATTTCCGCTTCTTATCGCATCTTACGTAGGATCAGATTAACTTCTTAGGATTTGTAAGTGGGGAATCTTAAGTTATGATTACAGAAATTCAGGTCTTTCATGCCCAGTTTGTTAAGAATACATACCAGCATTTAAGTGACTGCCATATCGAGTAACAATTTGTCTAAGCTGAAAATCAAAAGTTGTACTGTGGTTTGAGTTTAAGTTAAATTTTCCATCTCCATAACTGCCTTGGCAATCAGATTAAATGCCAGAAGAGCCATCAATAGAACCACACCCAGTAATGTACTGCGGTATTTAAACCAAAACTCAAGTTAAAGACTGCTCACTTATATGTTCTGATTTTCACTCAACTGCTTATTACTTTTTCTGCTTTATATAATCATTTTGTTCTGAGACACTGAAATCACACTAGTAGAAACAATAGCTGATTGGAAGGAAATCTAGATGAATGCAGGTGTGTATAATCAAAAACTGCTCAATGTAAATTTAAATGGCACAAAAACCACTTCATCTTTTTATCATCTACATCTACATACATACTCCACAATCCACCATACGGTGCTTGGCGGAGGGTACCTGGTACCACAACTAGCACCTTTTCTCCCTGTTCCACTCCAAAACAGAATGAGGGAAAAATGACTGCCTATATGCCTCTGTATGAGCCCTAATCTCTCGTATCTTTTCTTTGTGGCGGCAGTAAAATTGTACTACAGTCAGCCTCAAATGCTGGTTCTCTAAATTTCCTCCGCAGCGATTCACAAAAAGAACGCCTCCTTTCCTCTAGAGACTCACACCCGAGTTCCTGAAGAATTTCTGTAACACTCGTGTGATGAACAAACCTACCAGTAACAAATCTAGCAGCCCGCCTCTGAACTGCTTCTATGTCCTCTCTCAATCCGACCTGATAGGGATCCCAAACGCTCGAGCAGTACTCAAGAATAGGTCGTATTACTGTTTTATAAGTGGTCTCCGTTACAGATGAACCACATCTTCCCAAAATTCTACCAATGAATCGAAGACGACTATCCACCTTCCCCACAACTGCCATTACATGCTTGTCCCACTTCATATCACTCTGCAACGTTATGCCCAAATATTTAATCGACGTGACTGTGTCAAGCGCTACACTACTAATGGAGTATTCATACATTACGGGATTATTTTTCCTATTCATCTGCATTAATTTACATTTATCTATATTTAGAGTTAGCTGCCATTCACAAATTCTGTCCAAGTCATCTTGTATCCTCCTACAGTCACTCCCGTACACCACAGCATCATCAGCAAACAGCTGCACATTGCTATCCACCCTATCCAAAAGATCATTTATGTAGATGGAAAACAACAGCGGACCTACAACACTTCCCTGGGGCACTCCAGATGATACCCTCACCTCCGATGAACACTCACCATTGAGGACAACGTACTGGGTTCTATTACTTAAGAAGTCTTTGAGCCACTCACATATTTGGGAACCAATCCCATATGCTTGTACCTTAGTTAGGAGTCTGCAGTGGGGCACCGAGTCAAATGCTTTCTGGAAGTCAAGGAATATGGCATCTGTCTGATATCCTTCATCCATGGTTCGCAAGATATCATGTGAAAAAACGGCGAGTTGCGTTTCGCAGGAGCGATGCTTTCTAAAGCTGTGCTGATGCATGTACAGCAACTTCTCTGTCCCAAGGAAATTCATTATATTCGAACTGAGAATATGTTCGAGAATCCTGCAACAAACCGATGTTATGGATATTGGTCTGTAATTTTGAGGATCTGTCCTTCTACCCTTCTTATATACAGGTGTCACCTGTGCTTTTTTCCAGTTGCTCGGGACTTTACGTTGGGCAAGAGATTCGTGATAAATGCAAGCTAAGTAAGGAGCCAATGCAGTAGAGTACTCTCTGTAAAACCGAATTGGAATCCCATCAGGACCTGGCAATTTATTTATTTTCAACCCATCCAGCTGCTTCACAACCCCTTGGATGTCTATCACTATGTTCTCCATATGGGTATCTGTACGAGACTCAAACGGTGGTATGTTTGTACGATCCTCCTGCGTGAAAGATTTCTCAAATGCTAAATTTAAAATTTCAGCTTTTGTTTTGCCGTCTTCCGTTGCCAGGCCAGACTGATCTGTGAGTGACTGGATGGAAGCCTTCGACCCACTTACCGATTTTAAGTAAGACCAGATTTTCCTTGGGTTTTCAGCAAGATCTTTTGCTAAGGTATGACGGTGGTAGTGGTTGTATGCTTCGTGCATCGCTCTTTTTACAGCAGCACGAATCTCTACTAACTTTTGCCCGTCCTCATTCGCCCGATCTTTATTATTATTATGCTATAAGGGGGCTGAAGTTTCTTGACGATGTATGCTGTATCTACGTCATGAAGTGACATAAATGCATCGTGAAAATAAGTTTCATTAAAATGCTTGCACAATACACAGCACGTCCTTTTACAAGCTCCAGTCAGTGTCACAGAACCTGATACTGTAAGGCATAGAATTGGAGAAACAGTAATTTCATCTTTGTTCCATTTACTAACAAATTTCAATAACGGCACACAACCACAAGAAAACATGATCTCACATACATGTAAAAATTAAAAGTTGTACAAATAAAAGTCGAAAAGAATGGATTAAATCAAAACAACTGAACAAATTACCTGTGAGTAATTGTCTTGGTTTCAGGCATTGTGGCATACAGATCCAGTAGATAATAAACTGTTTTCCAACACTGAGGAGTGGCATTTATGCAGTCTTTACTTTTATCTGAAGCAATAGTGACATGTTCCAAGCCTGATCCAGAAGGACTAACAGCAAACATAGGAGTTGTCACTCCTTCGTTCAAGTTTATATATCCTAATAAAGAACAAGAAGATGCTTACATTGCGTATTTTCAAAGCACAAGCCTTACATTATATACAGGGCAGTACTGTTTATAGTGCATTAGCAGTAGCTCAGGTCAGCAATAGCCATAGCATCCTTAACCACAACAATGAAAACAGCATTTTTCCACACTTGGAATTTCTCATCTCACTACACTGTGGCAAAGATAAGATTAAACAACAGTATATACTGTCTTACATTAACTTTCGTTTATAGCCTTAACATTCTTTTGCTACACTGAAATTATCATAAAATATCAGTTTACAACCTATTAAACACAATATATTAATTTTATTCTCTGCTTCTCATGGCAAAATAAGATAAATTGCCCAAATAAGTAGTTCCAAAATACAGTTCAAAAACATTCAGCTCCTTATTGAATTAGCTTGAAACTGAGTGATTAGTCAGTACTTATCTTCAAGGGGTGAAATTCCAATACTGGTAACAAATACTGTGAAATAAATAAAATCTTCTTAGCTTCTGACACTATTAGTTTGTTCCTCAGCAAGGAAGGACAGAGAGAGAGATTCGACAGGGTAAGAAATGAGGGATATTACACAATGATTCTCAGATTTAGAAAGAGACCCTTATCGAAAATTGAGAGGTAAATTCACTCTTAAACATGTGTCAGCAGCACTGGAATTACATCTCCTAAAGGTTAGTGTTTGCCAACCATCCTTTCTCTCTACAATTTTACAGTTTTCTCAGGTGAAAGTTTCTTTTGATGCAATTTGCTTTAAATTGGATTAAATTGTGTTTGTGATTGTTTTTCAAAACATGAATATATATTACAAAAAGTCAAAAGGTTTCTGTGAATTACACCATAATGGGAGAAATGGAGTATTATAATATCCCCAGTGATACTGGATCTTGAAACAATTCTCTTAATTGAATTTTTAAACTAGAAGCTTTTAACACATTTTGTAGACTGATTTGTACCTTTAACACTCTTACTGGTGGAGCGTAGTTTCTGGGCGAAGCTCTGAGGCCTGGATCGTAGAGACGCTGAAGGGGAGATCGTCTTGTGCTGACTCAATGAGTGTGGAAATTCAGGAGGGATCATTGTCTGAGGTATTTTTATTTTTTCATCAATTAAGGCTGCAGGTTCATGGAGATCAGATGCTGTAAACAAAGACAATATATGAAGCTTCAAAAATTTGAAAGCTGCTAAGAAACATTGATCAGTCACAACTTATGACGGCGATGGAAGAGAACTTAAGGTACTCCATCCCTCTGAAGGGAAAGGGAAAGAATTGGCAGCATCAACAGATTAACAACTGAGTTTGAATCCCTTTTTATCTAGGCTTGAGAATGATATTTCTTCCCTTCAGTACCTTATTTCTACAGCTGAAAAATACACAGCTATTGTTTAAATCATTCATTTCAATATGACGACTAGGAAAGATGTTCAAAACACGTTTTACAGCGAATTAAATGTTAACACCACTATAACAACACTGTTTTCACCTAAGTGCTTTAAATATACTTGCTCGTATACTAAGCAGTAATACTATTGCATAGTTTCTCTTAGTTTCTTAATGTGAAATGCACAAGACATACTTTGTCCAACTTACTTGATGATGATCCATTATTTTTGTGAGTCATATTGACTGAGGGCTCATGTTTCAGATCAACAGGCTGCTGTTCCTCTTTTAGTTCCATTTGTGTTTCTTTCACATTCTGGTACATGTTACTGATTTGATGCAAGAGTCTCAGGAGAGGCATGTTTACCTGTGAATAAATGCAGAAACTTATCTCCTGCATATATATGCCTACAAAATTATAGAATTATTTCAGCATGCTATAAGCAGTGAATGGGGAGAAAAATGTTTATCTGAAGAATAGATAGATCAACATAACTATACTTCACAAGTTACTGCCCCATTATTATCAACTCACGATACTATTCTATTTGCAAACAGAGTGGAGGTAGAGAATGATTGTGAGTATGCCTCCATATGTGCCCTAACCCTAATCTCTTCATCTCATTCTGACGATGTGTGAAGATATACATGATGAAGATAGTATAATTGCTGCACAGCCTAGTCCGAATACTGATTCTCTGAACTTTTATTACTGTTTCTCTAAAATTATCAAACAGGGTTTTGTGAAAACACAATCATCTTTTTTTCAACAAGAAAAGTCTGATTACCTTCACTGAGCATCTCAACTAAGTCACATTACTGTGATGTATACAGTTTCTTAACAGGTGCACTGTATTGTATCAGTATGTTACCAATATTTCATCTTGTCGCTACTGATGTAAATTGTTTGCTTGTTTCATGATATTACTTTCAGTTTTAAGCAATGTGACAGGCTCCAAAAGATTATCACCACTGCATACAATGTTGCTTTCACTTCTATTGAATATTCCCTGTTCACTTTAATGTAAAGGGGTTCCCACAGTCAGGGCTCACAAGGCCCAAAATAGTACAGCAAATACAGCAGTACATTCTTCTTCCTCTCACCTAAAATGTATGACAGACTAGCTGGTGTATCAAGTGTTGCCTGGTTGGTCTGATGTCAGAGTAAAACACTTTCTGTTATCCACATGCAATATGGCAGAGCCCTACCAGCGATGGATTAAAATGACCCTTTTTCTTTCTTTTCCCCCCCACCTCAGTAATTGGTAGGAGGAATGCTATGGTTGAATCACTGCTTCATCGACTACATCTTGGTGTTCTTCAAACACAAGCACTCTTCTTTCCAAGTAAAGGTTGACAAATGATGTTGGCAGGGTGACCACCCTCCCTCCCAATGAAAGAAGAAAGAAAGATTAGGACTGAATGTCTCTTTGATGACAATACATTAGAGACAATCTTATCAGTGATGAATGATCCTGTGCTTCCACAACAAAGAACTGCATATAGTATGACAGCACATGGTGCCATAGTCTCTCTTGTGCACACACATCCTTCACTTATTTGCATGCAGATTTATTTGTCCTAATTCCCGCATATCCTATTACCCAGAAGAAAGACATGCTTCTGCTGCTTCTGTAGGGAGAGAAGGCAATCCAGATTGTCTGAACTAGTTTGTTGTGCAAAACACACCACACACAGCCTGAAGAGCACTTATTGATTCAGAGCTACTTAATTTAAATCTATGATTACGTCTATTCTTCACCAGTGCCCTCAAGAGTTTATATAATTTGTCTCAAATACAGTGTATTCACTGGGTAAGTGGATCTTGAGAACACAGTCAGGGAGCACAACAGAGGAGACGACAGCATATCCCAGTTTATATCTTTCAGTGTAAATAACAAATTACTTGTAGAATGCTGACAAAATTCTATAAAACATGGGACTTAAAAATGTAGCCTGAAGTACAATTCCTTCTGTACCCTGATAAACATAAAATAATTCTTGCATTCTTTATTAACCTGGGAGGTGATCAGCTTGATACTTGATTATGTACAGTGAAACAGCCTACACAAGTACCACTCAGCCTGTTTTAGAGTAAATCCCAAACGACTTTCTTGTTCATGTTTTATTAAGGAATATTTGTTATATTGGAAAATGAGTGAGAGTATGGAATGCTGGGGACTTTAGTTTGATAGTAAGTTGTATACATGATGCAGTATGAGGAGCTGCTGCTGGATGACAAGCAAATTCGTCTCTTGATGGCTGTGATTGAAGCAAAGTACGCTACCACCTTCAGGGTGATGTTTCCAGTAGTAGTTTCAAAATATCACTGTTTAGTTCAGCAGTTACTGGTGATACGATTCTTTTACCTCTAATCCAACTTATAGATCCTCATATATTTGTAGTGCTGGTGGAAAGATTTATCTAGTTGGAAAACACTTAATATGGTCTCTTGTTGCTCTCTTTGAGCGTTCTTTATGCCTCTGTTCAATACAAAAAGCTGTGACATATTCTCAACAGGCAGTAGGTATTTGAACAACCATAGAATCATAAACTTGCTCCTAAATGATCAACAATGCTCATCTCCCAGGATGGGATGCACGGTCCATGACTTTCATCTCATCATTTTGGAAAGGAGAGGAGGAAGATTAGGGTTTAACATCCTATAAGAGGTGACGTTATTAGAGACAGCACAAACTCAGATTCTGGAATGATGGGGAGAGAAATTAGCTGCATCTTTTTTTGACCAAAAGATTTGCCTTAAGCAATTTATGGATACTTTGGGAACCCTAAATAAGGATAGCTGGATGGGTATTTGAATTGCCATCCTCCAAGTCCAGTGTCTTACCACTGTGTAATCTTACTTACTTGATGAGTATGGAACAGATGCATCTGCATCATGGTAGATCACAAACAACAATAAAAATTCAGTTTCTAAAAATACTGTATTTTCCACATGCATTACCTACTGTATGTTTTCCATCCCTCTCCTTGCTTCTTGCCCTAACAGCACCTGCAATTCTCCTTTTTACACTCCCAGAAAGAGCAAGGGGGGGGGGGGGGGGGGGGTTGTATGGTACACACTCACAAGAATTTATATTTGGTAGTGGATAAAAAGTATCCAGCCTACACCACTATTCTATGCTGCTACTGTACCCTTGTGGTCAACTGTCCTCATATAACATTTATTCTATATATAATATATTTTATTATTGCATTATTTTTCTATGTTGTACAGTTCTCTTAAAATGAAAATAAAGAACTTGTCAGGATTTTTCTGTACAGTGATAAGATATTCTCTAATAAGGGGGTGAAACAAAAACATTTAAGGATGAAAAACAAGGAATACATTTATTTTTCAGTTGAAGACTGTGTTGATTTTTGCAATCTCATAAAAAACTTGAATGTGAAATTTTATTGCAACCAAGGAATAATATTAATGACACTAAAAGATAAGAGAATCACATAACATAAAAGCTCTATGATACTTTCTGACATCACCATATACTTCAATGTCTATGAATTTGAAACTACCTGTGAGGTACTCACATGAAGCGAAGTGACTTAGAATCAGACAAACAGAAATCAGAAATATTTATTGATGTGCAAGAACAGGCAAGTGACATACAGTTTTAGATAGTAATACCATGGAATTTGTTAAACATCAAATGATCATTCCCTGAAGAATATGAATTACCTTACCATTCACTGGAATAATATTGTGGTGTGTGTGTGTGTGTGTGTGTGTGTGTGTGTGTGCGCGCGCGCGCGTGTGTGTAAAGACTGGAGGGGAAGTACATAGGGAGATTGGGTTAAGCAATTTTTTTATACATACCTGCTGTGATATGTAGCGTATATTTAGGCTGATATTCAGGATATTACTGGTGTGTTTTTTTAGTTGGCCTCTGGAAATGTACAAAACATTCTGCTTCTGAATCATGTCATCAACTGTCATGTCAGCCATTTTCTTCAGGTCAAGTTCAACACCAATCTTCTCACACAGGAATGCTGGTGTCTCAGGTGGCAAATCGAGACAAAATTTTGAGTGCATCTGATTTTTCACTTGTTTTGTTCCTTGTCCAGCACCTTTCCCCTTCTTCTTGTCAGCAAATTTCCCATATTCACTCACAACAATGTCAATTCTCATTGTTTCAACATTCCCAACCAATGATAAATTGGAGCCAAGTGTGTCGAAAGATGAACTGCCATTAGTTCCAGTCCCTAGAGTAACACAAATGCATAAACCAACAGTACAATGGCAATAAAGCACAATAATAATAATAATAATAATAATAACAGACAAATGTAAGAAAAATAGCATAGTCAAGGGAAAACACACTAAACAAGAAGATTACATATTGGATAACCACAGCGACTGCATAGAAGCGATGGAAAAAACAGATGCCTATAAATATCTAGGATACAGACGAAAAATAGGAATAGATAATACAAATATTAAAGAAGAACTAAAAGAAAAATATAGACAAATACTAACAAAAATACTGAAAACAGAATTGACAGCAAGAAACAAGACAAAAGCTATAAATACTTATGCTATACCAATATTGACCTACTCATTTGGAGTAGTGAAATGGAGTAACACAGACCTAGAAGCACTCAATACACTTACACGATCACAATGCCACAAATATAGAATACATCACATACATTCAGCAACTGAAAGATTCACATTAAGCAGAAAGGAAGGAGGAAGGGGATTTATCAACATAAAAAACCTACATTATGGACAGGTAGACAATTTAAGAAAATTCTTTATAGAACAAGCAGAAACTAGCAAAATACACAAAGCAATCACTCATATAAATACATCGGCTACACCACTGCAATTTCATAACCACTTCTACAACCCTTTAGATCACATAACATCAACAGATACGAAGAAAGTAAATTGGAAAAAGAAAACACTAAATGGCAAGCACCCGTATCATCTAACACAGCCACACATCGATCAAGACGCATCCAACACATGGCTAAGAAAAGGCAATATATACAGTGAGACGGAAGGATTCATGATTGCAATACAGGATCAAACAATAAACACCAGATATTACAGCAAGCATATTATTAAAGATCCCAACACCACAACAGATAAATGCAGACTTTGCAAACAACAAATAGAAACAGTAGATCACATCACAAGTGGATGTACAATACTAGCAAATACAGAATACCCCAGAAGACATGACAATGTAGCAAAAATAATACATCAACAGCTTGCCTTACAACATAAACTTATAAAACAACATGTTCCCACATACAAGTATGCACCACAAAATGTACTGGAGAACAATGAATACAAATTATACTGGAACAGAACCATTATAACAGATAAAACAACACCACATAACAAACCTGACATCATACTCACCAATAAAAAGAAGAAATTAACACAACTAATCGAAATATCCATACCCAATACAACAAATATACAAAAGAAAACAGGAGAAAAAATTGAAAAATACATCCAACTGGCTGAGGAAGTCAAGGACATGTGGCATCAGGATAAAGTTGACATTATACCAATTATACTATCAACTACAGGAGTCATACCATACAATATCCACCAGTACATCAATGCAATACAGCTACATCCAAACTTATATATACAACTACAGAAATCTGTAATTATTGATACATGTTCAATTACCCGAAAGTTCCTAAATGCAATATAACACATAACATACAATTAAAAGGAAGTGACGCTTGATCAAGGTCCGCGTCACTTTCCATTTTTAACCAGACTTAACGTCTGAGAAAGTAAAGAAATAATAATAATAATGGAGGCAGAAGACACACATAAAAGAATGTTATAATGAGGCAAGCTTTTGGAGCCAGTGGCTCCTTCTTCAGGCAGAAGGGTCAAAGGAGACGGAAGATGCGTGAATGAAAAGAACTGGAAAGGTCTAGGAAAAGCGGTAGATTTTGAAAAAGTCACCCATGACTGCACATCAGGGAAGAATCACCAGACAGAATGAGAAGGAAAGACTGATTCTTGGGGACTCCACTGGATGAGATTTGAGAACCTGAGAGCTTAAAGGTGAAAGGCAGGGTAATACGGAAGACAGACATTACAGCTGAAACCTCATAACAAGTTAATAAGACTGAAAAGCTACGTGCATCGTATGTTACAGAGATGGGAGAGGGACAGTAAAAAATAGACAGGTAAGAAAATATATGATGCAGAAAATTAAAATGGAGTGAAGAAAGGAGTAGTTAGTGTGAAGAAATGCTGAGACAGAAGAAATTAACATGAATTAAAGCCAGGTGGGTGGAGAGAATCAAGGACATGTTGTTGCGCTAGTTCCCACCTTCAGAGTTCTGAGAAACTGGATTCTGGGGGAAGAGTAGATTGGTGAGTAGACTTTTTTTATCTATCCAATTACATTAGATTGTTCTCATTGTTGTTGTTGTGGTCTTCAGTCCAGAGACTGGTTTGATGCAGCTCTCCATGCTACTCTATCCTGTGCAAGCACCTTCATCTCTGAGTAACTACTGCAACCTACATCCTTCTGACACTGTTTAGAGTCTTCATGCCTTGGTCTCTCTCTATGATTTTTACCCTCCGCACTTCCCTCCAATGCTAAACTGATGATGCCTTGATGCCTCAGAGTGTGTCCTACCAACGTATCCCTTCTTCTAGTCATGTTGTGCTGCAAATTCCTCTTCTCCTCAATTCTATTCAGTACCTCCTCATTAGTTACGTGGTCTACCCATCTAATCTTCAGCATTCTTCTGTCACACTACATTTCAAAAGCTTCTATTCTCATCTTGTCTAAACTATCAATCATCAAAGTTTCACTTCCATACATGGCAACACTCCATACAAATACTTTCAGAAAAGACTTTCTGACACTTAGATCCATACTTGATGTTAACACAATTTCTCCTCTTCAGAAACGCTTTCCTTGCCTTTGCCAGTCCACATTTTATATCCTCTCTACTTCGCCCATCACCAGTTATTTTGCTTCCCAAATAGGATACAGATCTATTACTTTTTGTGCCTCATTTCCTAATCTAAATCCCCAAGCATCACCTGATTTAATTTGACTATGTTCCATTATCCTCATTTTGCTTTTGTTGATGTTCATCTTGTATCCTTCTTTCAAGACACTATCCATGCTGTTCAACTGTTCTTCCAGGTCCTTTGCTGTCTCTGACAGAATTACAATGTTGTCTTCAACCTCAAATCTTTTGTTTCTTCTCCATGCATTTTAATTCCTAATCCAAATTTTTCTTTTGTTCCCTTTCTCAGTCCTCCTTTAAAACTGTATGAAAAGAATGGAAAAAGTGCTGAATAAATGGACTTCCTCAAGCTGATATGTCTTTACAACAACAGGGGCATAAGTAACTCGCAGTGGAAAATGAAATGTTTAATATTTTGTGCTTCTTAGTGCTGAAAATGGGGTATTTGACTGTTTCCTGGAGTTTGTCTTAAATGATTAATTATATCATTTTATGTTCCCTTGCTTTTTTTTCTTGAATTTCAGTATTCTTCTATAAAAATAGAAGTGAAATTCAAATAATTTGAAAGCCCTCTAAAATGCTCACTTCGAGTTATGATGCCCTCTGACGTCACACTGGGTAGCTTGCTGCTCCTAGGATGTCATAATGCTAATACATAGTGATCTCTTGTTTTGGAATTTGCGTTTCAGAAAATGGTTTACAAATGGTGTATAGTACCATACTGTACAGATGAATCCATAAAAACTCTATAAAAGTCATTTTTGAGTGGTCCAAAGAATGAGAAGATTTATAAAATGACGTTGCACTGTATCGGCAAATTGCCAGCATGTCGATACACAAGTTCACTATGATAACCTCTGTTGTTAGAAGAAAGGATAGCGTCTTTCAACGAAACCCCACTCCTAGTGAAAATTGTCATTACAGTCAGCTGGATCTCAGTTATTCAGTAGCTCAATTGTTAGAGTAGTAGAATGTTGAATTTTATGAGATGATATACATAGATTGCTGGTTTGAATCTAATCTGAAAGAACATTTTAATTTGTTTGGAAAATGACTCAACAGCCCTCTCATATGAAAACCAAATAACAACTAAAAAAATTCACCATGCCAATCACAAACAGAATATTATTGTGTTTTCCTTGCTGTTTACATGCACTTACATTTTCAATTGCTATTCACACATATCACATTCAAGAAGATATTTTCTAGTTAATTTGACTATATACTGTTTACTTTATTAGAAACAATGTTTTTATTTTCGTACTGTCCAGCAAGGTTTCTTATTGATTAAACTTTTGCAGATTCATCATCGTACTTAAAGATGAAGTAAGTCTGCTTCAGATGCTAACATTAGTTTACACTCATAAACATAAATCTCATTGTCCTATATCTTATTGCACTGTGGGTGTTTGGTGATATCTTCACTACTAGCAATGCTTTCCAAAAAACAAAAATTGTTTGTTCGCAAAGTAAACGATTTACCCTCAGTTGTACATTTCTCAGGTTAAGACTAATGTGAAGCTATATATAATACGTCCCGGAACTGAAACAACAGCTACAATCAGTTCTTGCTAACACTGTTTTCGTATTTCGTGTAAAACTTTTAAAAATGTATGACCCTTCCCGGATTCAGACATGTGACCTCTTTATCTGCTGTCAGATGCGCTATCCATTGTGCCATCGAATTCCTGATGGATATAGTATTCTGCAGAGTGCCTTCTACAGAGGAAATCAACACTTAAATTTTGCCAAGAATAATTTTATTGTGCTTTGGGTCACAGCTCATGACTGATACTCAACAGTCTGGTTATAATATACAGGCTTATTTGCGAAAGTTCTACAATTCCTTAGTTTTGAGTGAATTTAATGATGTTGCAGAGCAGGAAAAAAAATGTCCACCATTGTCCATACCACCGCTCTAAATGGGTGAAGCACAAATGCATCAGCTTTCCCAAGACTTCCACTATCAGTGTTCACAAAATCATGTTCTATACTTAAAAGTTTTAATTGCATTTTTTATCACTAAATAGCTAAAGGTTTGCAGAATATGTACGTAAAAACCTCATAACTTCAGCTAACGCTCCTACAAAACACATATAGCTTCATCTTACTCCTAGCATGTGATGTCAGCGGAACATCAGTCAATAACAGACCATTTTTGAACATGTGACCAGATCTTGATATTTAATGCTTTTTAAGCTGTAGTTACATAAAAGTAACATTTGTTGTGAGAATATTGACTTTAAATGCTATTTAGATGTCATAATCAGTCAGAATAACAACCATCTGAACTATATTTTTAACATAGGAAAGTAGCCTATTCTGCTAAGCTAATAATGAAATGTTATCCATATTTTAAATGTAATTGATTTAAGTTGTTTAACAATGTCATATATGAGTAATCCAGTGCAGCAAACGATAATATATTGATAATTTGAAGTAATACACTCTCAAGACAAAAAACCACCACACACACACACACACACACACACACACACACACACACACACCGGAATTATCGGAATGCAGTGGAAATTGGTAGATGTGATGTACATGTACAGACAAACAAATGATTACAATGTCAGAAAAATTGGTTGATTCATCGAAGAGAAAGAGCTTCACATACTGAGAAGGTCAAACGCAACGGTCCACTTCTGGCCCTTATGCAAGAAATTATTTGGCTTGGTGGTTACTGATAAGAGTTGTTGGATGTCATGGGGATATCATGCCAAATTGTGTCAAGTTCATGTGTTAGATTGTCAAAATCCTGAGCTGGTTGAAGGGCTCTGCCCATAATGTTCCAAACATTTTCATTTGGAGAGAGATCTATTTACTTTGCTGGCCAAGGTAGGATTTGGCAAACAGGAAGACAAGCAGTAGAAATTGTTGTGTGGGCATTATCTTGGCAAAATGTAAGCTGAGGATAGTTTGCCATGAAGGGCAACAAATCTGGTCATAGAATATCATTGATACACTGTTGTGCTGTAAGGGTGCTATGGATGACAACAAAGGGGTCATGGTATGAAAAGAAATGGCACCCCAGACCATCACTCCAGTCACATTGATATCCCACACTGTCCAGGGCATCTCCATACAAGTCTTCACTGCTTATTGGAGCTCATTTCAAAGTAGTTTTCAGGGCAAATTTTCCATTTAGTTCATTATTTAACATGCCGCGTAGTTTATATAAGCAAAATAGTTTTACATTGCAATTTTACTGAAATAATTCCTCTCATTTTAGTCCTAAACCAGACATTAACAACTGTCATCTTTGGAAACCAGCTGAGACACTTTCTAGATGCTCTAATCTAAAATCTTTGATCCCACAAAAATTTCACAACCACATATATTTATCTTTGTACTTGATATGGCGTAACAGCCTAAAATCAGTTTGTAACATAATAAATATTGTAAAATATTACTACAATGACATGTGTTTTTTGAATCATAATGCAGTTTATCTTCTGTCTATCTGCAACTTGTCTTGATTTATGTTACCATTATTATTGTTACTATTATTATTTTTATTATTACTATTATATCAACAGTGAGCCACCTGCCATGAACCATGATCCTTGCCGTTTGCGGGAGGCTTGCGTGTCTCGGTGATACAGATAGCTATACCGTAGGTGCAACCACAATGGAGGGCTCTCTGTCGAGAGGCCAGACAGACATGTGGTTCTTGAAGAGGGGCACCAGTCTTTCCATTAGTTACAGGGGCAACAGTCTGGATGATTGGCTGATCTGGCCTTGTAGCATTAACCAAAACGGCTTTGCTGTGCTGGTACTGCGAACGGCTGAAAGCAACGGAAACTACAGCCTTAATTTTTCCAGAGGGCATGCAGCTTTATTGTATGGTCAAATGATGATGGTGTCCTCTTGGGTAAAATATTCCAGAGGTAAAATAGTCCCTCATATGGATCTCCGGGCGGAGACTACTCAGGAGGACGTCATTATCAGGAGAAATAAAACTGGCATTTTATGAACCGGAGCATGGAATGTCAGTGTCCTTAATCGGGCAGGTAGGTTAGAAAATTTAAAAAGGCAAATGGCTAGGTTAAAGCTAGATATAGTGGGAATTAGTGAAGTTCGGTGGCAGGAGGAACAAGACTTCAGGGCAGGTGAATACAGGGTTATGGCTACACTCCACACAAATACTTTCAGAAGAGACTTCCTGACACTTAGATATATACTAGATGTTAAAACAATCTCTCCTCTTCAGAAACGGTTTCCTTGCCTTTGCCAGTCCACATTTTATATCCTAAATCCCTGAGCATCACCTGATTTAATTCAACTATGTTCCATTATCCTAATTTTGCTTTTGTTGATGTTTATCGTATATCCTCATTTCAAGACACTGTCCATTCCGTTCAACTGCTCTTCCAAGTTCTTTGCTGTCTCTGGCAGAATCACAATGTCATCGGCGAACCTCAAGGTTTTTATTTCTTCTCCACGAATTTTAATACCTACTCCAAATTTTTCTTTGTTTCCTTTACTGCTTGAGCAATATACGGATTGAATAACATCAGGGAGAGGCTACAACCCTGTCTCACTCCCTTCTGAACCACTGCTTCCCTTTCATGCCCCTCGACTCTTGTAACTGCCATCTGGTTTCTGTACAAATTGTAAATAGCCTTTCGCTCCCTGTATATTACCCCTGCCACCTTTAGAATTTGAAAGGGAGTATTGTCAAAAGCTTTCTCTAAGTCTACAAATGCTAGAAGCGTAGGTTTGCCTTTCCTTAATCTTTCTTCTAAGATAAGTCGTAAGGTCGGTATTGCCTCACATGTTCCAATATTTCAACGGAATCCAAACTGATCATCCCTGAGGTCGGCTTCTACCAGTTTTTCCATTTGTCTGTAAAGAATTTGCGTTAGTATTTTGCAGCTGTGACTTATTAAACTGATAGTTGGGTAATTTTCACATCTGTCAACACATGCTTTCTTTGGGATTGGAATTATTATATTCTTCTTGAAGTCTGAGGGTATTTCGCCTGTCTCATACATCTTGCTCACCAGATGGTAGAGTTTTGTCAGGACTGGCTCTCCCAAGGCCATCAGTAATTCTAATGGAATGTTGTCTACTCCCGGGGCCTTGTTTCGACTCAGGTCTTTCAGTGCTCTGTCAAACTCTTTACGCAGTATCGTATCTCCCATTTCATCATCATCTACATCCTCTTCCATTTCCATAATATTGTCCTCAAGTACATCGCCCTTGTATGGACCCTCTATATACTCCTCCCACCTTTCTACTTTCCCTTCTTTGCTTAGAACTGGATTTCCATCTGAGCTCTTGATGTTCATACAAGTGATACTCTTTTTTCCATAGGTCTCTTTAATTTTCCTGTAGGCAGTATCTATCTTACCCCTAGTGAGATAAGCCTCTACATCCTTACATTTGTCCCCTACCCATCCCTGCTTAGCCATTTCGCACTTCCTGTCGATCTCATTTTTGAGACGTTTGTATTCCTTTTTGCCTACTTCATTTACTGCATTTTTATATTTTCTCCTTTAATCAATTAAATTCAATATTTCTTCTGTTACCCAAGGATTTCTACTAGCCCTCGTCTTTTTACCTACTTGATCCATTTCTTCAGTTTTAATCTACAGTTCATAACCAATAGATTGTGGTCAGAGTCCACATCTGCCCCTGGAAATGTCTTATAATTTAAAACCTGGTTCCTAAATCTCTGTCTGCCTGAAACCTATCAGTATCCCTAGGATTCTTCCATGTATACAACCTTCTTTTATGATTCTTGAACCAAGTGTTAGCTATAATTAAGTTATGCTCTGTGCAAAATTCTACCAAACGGGGTCCTCTTTCATTTCTTACCCCCAATCCGTATTCACCTACTATATTTCCTTCTCTCCCTTTTCCTACTATCAAATTCCAGTCACCAATTACTATTAAATTTTCATCTCCCTTCACTACCTGAATAATTTCTTTAATCTCATCATACATTTCATCAATTTCTTCATCATCTGTAGAGCTAGTTGGCATATAAACTAGTACTACTGTAGTAGGTGTGGGCTTCGTGTCTATCTTGTCCACAATAATGTGTTCACTATGATGTTTGTAGTAGCTTACACACACCCCTACTTTTTTTATTCATTATTAAACCTACTCCTACATTACCCCTATTTGATTTTGTATTTATAGCCCTGTATTCACCTGACCAAAAGTCTTGTTCTTCCTGCCACCAAACGTCACTAATTCCACTATATCTATCCATTTCCCTTTTTAAATTTTCTAACCTACCTGCCCGATTAAGGGATCTGACATTCCACACTCCGACCCATAGAACGCCAGTTTTCTTTCTCCTGATAACAACGTCCTCTTGAGTAGTCCCCGCCCGGAGATCTGAATGGGGACTATTTTACCTCCGGAATATTTTACACAAGAGGACGCCGTCATCATTTAACCATACAGGAAAGATGCATGCCCCCGGGAAAAATTACGGCTGTAGTTTCCCCTTGCTTTCTGCCATTCGCAGTACCAGCACGGCAAGGCCATTTTGGTTAGTATTACAAGGCCAGATCAGTCAATCATCCAGGCTGTTGCCCCTGCAACTACTGAAAAGGCTGCTGCCCCTTTTCAGGAACCACATGTTTGTCTGGCCTCTCAACAGATACCCCTCCGTTGTGATTGCACCTATGGTACGATCATCTGTATCGCTGACACACACAAGCCTCCCCACCAACGGCAAGGTCCATGGTTCATTGGAGGGAACACTATATCAATAAAATTTTATACTGCTTTGTACAACCTGGTACAGTGCAATTTTGTGACTGCCCAGAACTGAGTCTTATCAAATCAAATTTAGTGGTTTCCTGCTCTCAAAATGTGTTCCGGTATGGATGATATATCTATTTCTTATCTTTCCCAACCGCAATTATGCTGCTCAATACACTGTTGGACTCCCTATTAACAGTACCCATATACACCTGCCCACCACCATACACATCCTGGCAGCCACAAGTAGGTACTGCAAGTGGCTTTACAGAGAAACAGTAGAGACTGCCTTAAAAAAAAACAACAATTTAAGTCTAAGAGAGGCAGGCTGTAGGCCAAATGGCATCTATTTTGGAACTGAAGAGAGTGCACAAGTCTTCAACTGAGGTACAGTAGCAATAGTTTGTGATAAACAATAACAGTCAAGTGTGCTTAAAAAAAAAAAGGTGACTTGAAGGCCTGGTGTGCATGTAGCTTGCAACAAAACTTCACTTCAGTCAATTGTGAATCACTGTGTGCAGTAATCTGAAGCCACAAGCCCTCTACAGATGAGGATGAATCATTAAGTTTATAAATAAAATCCTTTCACGCATAAATGGAAAGAAGGAAGATTAGACTGTAACGTTCTGTTGACAGCAAGATCATTAGATATGGAGACAAGCTCGGATTACGAAAGGATAGTGGAAGGAAACTGGCCATGTCCTCTGCAGAGGAACAATCCTGGCAATTATCTGAAGTGATTTAGGAAAATTATGGGAAACCTACATCTGGAGGGCCGGATGGGGTTTTGAACTACTGTCCTCCCAAACGTGAGTCCAGTTTGCTGACCACTATGACACCACACTCAGTTCTATTTGCATCAGTTAATAACATGACAAATTTTACACAATTAAAGCTTAAATTTTATTAAAAACATTGTCAATAATGTTTAACAAATTTACATACCACTGAGATTGCTTATCATCTGCTGAGGCATTACTCCCAGGCAAGCCAAGAGAGGTTCAAATATCAGGTGAGCATCCAAGAGACGCAGGGAGTCATGCATTGGATATAAACTATATCCTGCTCCACTCTGATATTCAGGATCCTCCAGTGTATCATCTGTGGTCATTGTATTGATACGAGATTCCTGAAGTGGAAAAAAAAAAAAAAAAAAAAAATATTATTTTGCAAAATGATTCCTGTAAAAATCTTGTTTTTAATTTACTTTCCATGTATAATCAGCAGAAAATACATAATCCCAATGACTGAAATTTCTGGTTGGAATAACACACAAACACCACCCCACCTACAGCAGACTGATGTGTAGTGCATAGACACATGTAACACAAATTATTACTGCTGTCTATAATGTGTGTCTATGCACCACACATCAAGCTGCTATAGAAAATACTTAATGATACACTGAAAAGCCAAAGAAACTGGTACACCTGTCTAATATCATGTAGGGCACCCATGAGCATGCAGAAGTGCCGCAACATAACGTGGCATGGATACGACTAATGCCTGAAGTAGAACTGGAGAGAATTGACACCATGAATCCTGCACAGCTGTCCATAAATCTGTAACAATACGAGGGGGGTATTGTATGTAGACATATCAGGGGTCCCACATCACTCCAACTGCACACACCCCACACCATTACAGAGGCTCCACCAGTTCAAACAGTCCCCTGCTGCCACGCAGGGTCCATGGATTCATGAGGTCGTCTCCATACCCGCACACAACCATCTGCTCGATACAATTTGAAACGAGACTCATGTCACCAGGCAACACGTTTCCAGTCAGCAACAGTACAATGCTGATGTTGACGAGCCAATGTGTGGCGTAAAGCTTTGTGTCATACAGTCATTAAGGTACATGAGTGGGCTTTTGGCTGCGAAAGCCCACATTGATGATGTTTGGTTGAATGGTTCGCATGTTAACACTTGTTGATGGCCCAGCAGTGAAATCTGCAGCAATCTGCAGAATGGTTGCAGTTCTGTCACAGTGAATGATTCTTTTCAGTCGTCGTTGGTCCCGTTCATGCAGGATCTTTTTCCGCCCACAGAGATGTCCGAGATTTGATGTTTTACAGATTCCTAATATTCACGGTACACTTGTGAAATAGTCATATGGAAAATCCCCACTTCATCGCTCCCTTGGAGATGCTGTGTCCCAACACTCGTGCGCAGACTATAACAGCACGTTCAAACTCACTTAAATCTTTAAAGTCTGCCATTGTAGCAGCAGTAACCAATCTAACACCTGCACCAGATACTTGTTGACTTGTTAGGTGTTGACGACCGCAACACAGTATTCTGCCTGTTTACACATCTCTATACAGTCTTAACTGTGCACCAACACAGCCCAACTGTGATGAGCAGCTTCTTAAAAAGTGGAACTGCCATTTTTTGAAGAGAGCTTAACAACTGTTTCTAGGTGTGTTATGACTTTGGGACTAGAGTTACAAGTGTATCATGTCAACAGACCAAAGTTTTGCAATTATGAGAGGTTGGTGCAGAAGTTCAAAGAAGGTTTTGTGGGTATGAGTACTTCGAGGTAGCAGTATGGAGTTGGTAGATTATGCTATTTGTGAGGTGATATTGCGAACACACTCTCTCTCTCTCTCTCTCTCTCTCTCTCTCTCTCTCTCTCTCTCTCTCTGTGTGTGTGTGTGTGTGTGTGTGTGTGTGTGTGTGTGTGTGTGTGTGTGTGTGTGTGTGTGTGAGGGGGGGGGGGGGCGCACACGCGCGCCCACACGCATACTCAGAAGCTGGTCTTTGTCCAAAATTTCTGCTAATTGTTACAATTTTCTAAGTGAAAGACTGTTCAACACCTCTTCCACTGAGATTTCCTATAAAATATGTTTACAAATACAGTAGAGCATCGATTATCCGAAGTAATTGGGGGACATGGGTGTTCGGAAAACTGGTTTGTTTGGATAATCGAACTGTACATGTTTATTTGCCAAAAAGAAGTACTGTACAGTAAATTTATCCATAAAAACAGGCATCTCTTTTAATATTACAAAGTAACATACAAAGAAACTTCAGTAGGAATATATAGTATGTGGCACAGTTTATTAAACAAAAATATATACATATTACATACGCATTTTGCATGAACAATACACACAGTATACAAAATTAACGTTTGAAAAAAATCCTTTATTTTGGTCTGTCTAAGCAAGCCTACACGCTTACTAGCAGCTAAGTCACGTACTTATTACGTCCCTTAGTTTGACTTTGAAAGAATCAGCTGCTGAAGAATCAGCCGACAGTTTTCTCCCTGTATTGTAAGCTCACGAATGCCGTGTCTTGACTTGAAGCGTTTTAACCAGCCTGAGCTTGCTTTAAAGTTCGAAAGCCCTCCAAGTTTTTCGTTGAACTGCATTGCCTTCTCACACAGAATGGGACCTGAGATAGGTTCTCCTTCCGATCTCTTTTGTGTAAACCACTTGTAAACAGCATCATCTAGATCTGTGTTAGTGGCGAGCTTCATAGTTCTACGGCTTGTTGATCCACCAGTAGAATCAAGCATAGCTATAAAATTTGCTATGCTCGTCTTTTGTTTTTTTTATATCCGTAATTGTCGATTTCCGCACCTTTTACTCATTGGATAAAGTGGTTGCAGATTCACCTTCTTCTAACCTTTTAATAATCTCGTACTTGTCCCTCATAGAAAGGACAACATGTTTACGTTTAAGCATTTTGTATGGTCAAGTTCACTTCTTCACGCAGCCGCACACAAGTGGTTGTAACAGAGAACAGAAGGTGACTGTTTGCACCGTGAGAAGCTCTTCTTGGGGGTGCGCAATCCTTCAAACTGCGCGGAGTGGCATGCCTCAATTCTAAGCTGGTGCAGCTGTTGCTGTGAACAGCTTTGATACTGCCGCTACTTCTACTGCCAGTGCCAAGCCAACAGAAGTGTGCTGATTGTTGAAACACAGCGACTGGCAGCTTGGCCAGTCAGCAGTGCCTTGTGAAGGCCCCATTAGAAGCAATGTTCCGCCAGCGGTGGCCCAGTGCGGCGACTACTGTGGGAAACTTGGTTTGGGAGTGAGGGGGATGATGGACGGTAGGGTGGGAGAGTAACGGGTGCGGGAGAGTACACAGTTCGGTTAAGCGGTTGTTCGGTTAAGCGGTTGTTCAGTTGACCGACGTTCGAATAATCGACGCTCTACTGTATCTGTAGCTTGAGTCACGAACAATGACAGTCGAGTTTAGGCTTGTTCTGCGCACCTGACACCATCTATTTTCCAACAACCAATGAGCATTCAGTAGTGTTCTATGCATTTTGCAGTGAACATTATAGTCAGTGGGAGAATGAAACGTGATCATAAAGAGTTATGTAGTGATTTTTTATTCAATTTGTTGTGAGTTGTCACCACTGATGAGGGTGTTGAGCGATAAAATCTACATAAGCAATCAAGAGACATAATTTGCATGACAGACATTTTTACCAAGTGCAAAGCACTTGTACACGCATACTGCAACAGTCACTTGGAACCTGCAACACTGCTATCACCATCCATGCCTTGTCCTGCTCGAACCACCATTGCTTGTTAATCATACTGTAATTACAGATGTTAGTTGTTTCACCCAAAACCTATTTGCTTCTGTCACTTTGCCAAAGGTTTTGGTTTCTGTTTTTAACTTTAATATCCTATAAAAATGCTTTTTTCACTTAGAAATCTTCAGATCTAAATCTTCTTTCAACATTCCCAATTCTCTAAACCAAAAGATAATAACAACATATGAAGTCTTGTTTTAAAGAAAGCTACTTCAGCTGAAACTTCCTCATAGGTTAAAACTGTATGCCACATCAGTGCTCTAACCTCAGACTTCTGCCTTTTGCAGGTAAGTGCTCTACCGACAGAGTTCTCTGGAAGGACTCATGACTCATCCTCAAAGCTTTACTTCTGCCTGTGCCTGATATTCTACCTTCCAAATTTTACAGAAATTTTCCCACTTACCTTGCAAGCTATAATCACTGCAAAAGAACTTATTATGGAGAAATGGTCCTCAACCTTTGTGGACAATGCTCGTACCCTGAAATGCAAGATTCCAGGCTCAAGTCCCAGTCCAGCAAACAGGTTTTTCTATCAGGAAGTTTCAAAACATTGTACACACTTCTGCAGAGTGGAAGATTCATTCTGGAATCAATTCTCTAGGTTGTGGCTACACTATTTCTCTGCAATATCCTTTCTCGTGCAAGGTATGTAGAATTTCTGTGAAGTTTAGGACAGAATTACTGGTGGAAATAAACCTATGATGGCTTACTGTGAGTCCTGCCTGGATAGCTCAATTGGTAGGTGCTGTCCGCAAAAGGCCAGGTTCAGGGTTCGAGTCCCAATCCGGAACACAGTTTTAATCTACCAGAAAGTTTGAAATGGTACACATTCCCCTACAGAATAAAAGATTCATTCTATTTAGATTGTTTCCGTGTTATATGTTAAGACCCACTAACTTTCACCAATAAATAAAATAAAAATAATAAAGGGAAAACCAGAGAAAGAAAGAAAGAAAGAAAGAGAGAGAGAGAGAGAGAGAGAGAGAGAGAGAGAGAGAGAGAGAGAGAGAATCATTAAGGCTACAGTAGTCATCAGCTGTTATAAAGTAGTCTTTGTACAGGAAGACAGCTGAGTGGTACACCTAAAACGTGACAGATTTCCAATACGATCCATAACATAGAAAACATTGTGAAGATTGACACTTAAATGAAATTTAATGCTTATATTATTAAGTTAGAGGCAGTAAACATCGCGCATCACACCAACAAGCGATCTTACGCTACACAGAGGAACCTCACAAAGTGAGCATAATTCGTTCTAGAACCTTACTTGTAGTACAAAACACTCATTACTCAAAACAATTTATTCCTTATAAATTGATGTAAAATATGATAGTGCACTCCATGCAGAAAAAGTACTAAAAGTTTTATCTTATTAATTCCATTTATTCAAAGAAAATTATACTTACAGTATTATGTACTTTATTATTCACAACAGATGACTATTTTTATTTATTTATTTATTTTTACTAGGAAGGTATCTACAGTCTTTTGTTTCTGCCAATGCTTCAACACTTGGCAAAAATGCAACACAGCATTATCGTCAAATAAATTTGTAGTGCACGTAGCCACTGCTTTATTGGGGTGATGATTTTTACTGCAGTGATGATTTTCAATGTACGATGCAACTGATTCCCAAGCCATCAGAATTTCTCTTATTGGACCAGAAGATTGGTGCTTTGCTGTTACCACCACCACCGCCACCACCACCACCACCACCTCCTCCTCCTCCTCCTCGTCCTGCTGTGAAACACACTATAATCCTATAAACTCTTCGTTTGTCATTTCTTGGCTGTGACCTTCCACAAGCTCATTGATATCATTGTTATCCACTTCTAGTCTCTTGCTCTTGGCCAAAGACACTATCTTGTTGACTACAGGCTTGACAAGTAGTGACTCAAATGCCTCAGAGTCATGTTCAACAATGCACTCTGGCCAAAGCTTCTTCCAAGCAGAAGTGGGAGTTCCCTTGGTAACCCCTCCCACGCCTTTTCAAAAATGGTTCAAATGGCTCTGAGCACTATGGGAGTTAACAGCTGTGGTCATCAGTCCCCTAGAACTTAGAACTACTTAAACCTAACTAACCTAAGGACATCACACACATCCATGCCCGAGGCAGGATTCGAACCTGCGACCGTAGCAGTCGCGCGGTTCCGGACTGCGCGCCTAGAACCGCGGGCCCACCACGGCCGGCACACGCCTTTTCAATCATCTTGTTGCAGCAAAGATGTTGAAGTGATATTTCCAAAATTCTCTGAGAATGAAACTGTTAGCTTCCGTCAACTCAAAGCACTGCACAAAGAGTGGTCCAGTGTAGAGCTTCTTAAAGATAGAAACAATCTGCTGGTCCATAAGCTGGAGTAACTGAGTGGTGTTGGGAGGCAGAAATTGGATCTCCATGAAGTGAAATTCTTCAAGGAAGTGGTCTTTCTACTGAAAGACCAAACACTTCATTGATCCAATCACAAAAAAAGATCACGTCGCCGAAGTCGGAACTCCACGTCACATTTAACCTACTCTTCAGAACTTTACATTTCTTGAAGGTTCATAGAGTTTTTGAATGGTAAACATGCAATGGTTTAATTTTCAAATTGCCGCATGCATCGGCACAAAATATCAGTGCAAGACAGTCTTTCACTGGCTTGTAACCAGGCAATGCATTCTCCTCTACTGTTATAAAGGTACACTTTGGTATCTTTTTCCAGAATAGACCCATCTCATCACAATTGAAAACCTGTTGTGGCAGATAACCCTCAGAACCTGCAAGCATCTTGAAGTTGCTGTTGAAATTCTCTGCTGCCACTGTGTTGGAGCAGGCTGCTTCGCCATCCCTCACAATGCTGTGGATGCAGAGTCTTCTCTTAAACTTCTCAAACCACCCACAGCTTCCCTTAAACTCTTCTTCGGCTGCTGATGATGCTGGCATCTTCCTAACGGTGTCGTCAAAAATCATTCTCACCTCCTCAAAAGTGTTGTTCTCATTAGTAGTGTCCCCTTGCAATTGCTTATCCATAGAAGGAGCAACCTTTTGACATCGTCCAGAATATGAACCCGTTGTTTAGGCAGTCTAGTCACTCCCTTTGAACCATCTATCTTCGTAATCTTGTCGTTGTTCTTGAAGATAGTGCAAATAGTTGACATAGACCGATTATATGTGCATGTTAAATCACCAATGCTCACACCACATTCACAATTTTCAATGATTTTAAATTTCATTTCTAAGGTCATTTTCTTTCTCTTATGGTTGTCTTCTTGCGGCTTTTCCTTTGAGGACATTTCTGTGAAGGTTATCAAAATTTTCACACAAAAAAACATGGAGTGAAAGCAAGTTTAGGAAAATGTGAGATCACAAGCTGTACTAAGATGGTAGCAGAAAGAGCGCTAAGCCCAGACTGCAGTACATACTAAAGACATTGTTCATATGCCGCAGCCGACAATGAAAGGTGATCATATGGTTGACTGTTTCTCCCACGGCATGTGAATGGCTGATGATGTCACACTAAATCGTCATCACTCGTTATGCAAAACATCACTTGTTAAGTGAGTCATTTTTTTACAATTTGTTTTGCTCGTTATGTGAATTGCATATAATGGGAGGTGCTTATAAAGTGAGGTTCCACTGTATTCATTACAATAAAAATGTAAGCAGTGCTAATGAAAAACTGTAAGTGACACATTATGAGATATCATTGTTTGACAACAACTTCAACCAATAACTGATGGATACTAAATCATGACTGCAAACAAGAGGTCTCCCTTTGTGAGCTAGGGATAAAAGAATGAAATAACATGGACATTGCTGCTGTTAAATACAGGGCGAGTTTAAAGTCCTTGGACACCTTCATAAGTTGGAAGATTGAAATGTGAAGATGGGAACATACGTCTGACGTGGCGCTGCAACGTTTGGAGTGAATGTCATTCATGGCCAGCCATCTTGAAATCCGCCATTTTGGATTCAAGTCATTTTTTTAAATGGAAAGAGGGGTGTTTGACACATCAAATAACACTCGCTTGAGCTCAGGAATTGAGTGATGTAATTTGTTTTTGTCTATCTTGAACAGTTTAGAGGTTATTAATGTTCAAAGTTGAGAAATAACCTTCATACCGTCTGCTACAACACATGTTCTACGTGTTGTCCATCCCGTGCAATGCACAACTGTAGTAATTTCCCAACTTTGAACATTAATAACCTCTAAACTGTACAAGATAGACAAAAACAAATTACACCACTAAATTCCAGAGTTCAAGCGAGTGTTATTTGATGTGTCATACACCACCATTCCCATTTAAAAAAATGACTTGAATCCAAAATGGTAGATTTCAAGATGGTGGCCATGAATGACATTCACTCCAAAAGTTGTGGCCCCACATCAAATCTATGTTCCCATCATCACATTTCAATTTTCCCTTTAATCTTCTAACTTGTGAATGTGTCCAAGGACTTTTGACTCGGCCTGTATAAGGTCTGTCAATGAAAATGAGAGAGATGAAAAAAGGCGCAAATAAACTGTTTATTTTTCCAAAAGCAACTGCTATAACTGTTAATACATTTACACTTGAGTCAAGATGGTCACTGGTTTCATGGAAGAAGTTTGCAGTTGCATATGGAACCATCATTGTACCCAGGTGTGCATCTCTCTGCCCGAAGCAAATCGACGGCCACAAATGTCTTTCTTAAGGGCTCCAGATATATGGAAATCCCATGGTGAGAGATCAGGACTGTATGGAGATGGGTAAGGGCTTCAGAGCAAAACTTCTACAATGTACCATAATAACCTCGGAAACATGTGGGTGCCTTTCTCATTTTCTTTTGATTGTAGGTAGTAAACCAAAATCATAAAAGATGCTTAACATTATTATACTGTTTAAGAGGGACAGTTTAAAATTCACAGTGTTTTACATGACAGTAACTCAGAAAATATGTAAGTACATGTTCTTCTGATACATCACATCTTCCATTTTCCAGATATGAAGTATTCATCCAACAATCTTACCCAGTTTCCTGTACGCAAATTCTGCTGAGTTTCTGAAGATGTTTTCATAAAATCTTGCTGTTTTGCCATCCAGCTATAAAGGTCTTCCCCAGCTTCTTTTATACTTTGCCGTCCTGGTGCAGAAGAAGTGTTTGCTCCCGTTGGTGAAAAATTGTTGTCTAGGCTTGTTGTAGAATGAGCCTTGCCACTTCCGCCATGACCTGCCACACCACCTCCAGAATAAATGCTCTGGTTGGAGCCCACATGTGGCAGCCTTTCTTCACGCAGTGGTCCATAACCTAATTATTACAGCACAAAGTTCTCACTGATTACATTCACAGCACTATATAAAACACAAATAATATTTATTAATTGGTTAGCTAAAGGCAAAGTCTGTTAAGGCCATTCTTTCTTCTTTTTTATTCTTTTTTTACAAATAGATTCACCTTGTCTCAGAAAATAACTGTTTCCATATTTGGTAAGCTGGTTTAGCAAACAGAAACTCATGTCATAAAATATTCACTAAATTACACACATTGTGTGTGGAGCATCAGTGTAAGGAAAAAGAATAAATAAGAACCAGGAAACAACATAGTTCAAAAGTATGATAAATTTGTAGTTAAGTATGGAATGAAGTTAAAAAGGAGATATAGAAGTGCATGCAGCTTATAATACTGGTGCAAGAGTGAAACACATGCCACTGTGGCCACCACACATGTCTGCTTGTGTCTGTATATGTGTGGATGGACATGTGTGTGTGTGCGCACGAGTGTATACCCGTCCTTTTTTCCCCCAAGGTAAATCTTTCCGCTCCCGGGATTGGAATGACTCCTCTCCTTACCCTCTTCCTTAAAACCCACTTCCTTTCGTCTTTCTCTCTCCTTCCCTCTTTCCTGATGAGGCAACAGTTTGTTGCGAAAGCTTGAATTTTGTGTGTACGTTTGTGTGTCTGTCGACCTGATATATATATATATATATATATAAAGATGAGGTGACTTACCGAACGAAAGCGCTGGCAGGTCGATAGACACACAAACATACACACAAAATTCAAGCTTTCGCAACAAACTGTTGCCTCATCAGGAAAGAGGGAAGGAGAGGGGAAGACGAAAGGAAGTGGGTTTTAAGGGAGAGGGTAAGGAGTCATTCCAATCCCGGGAGCGGAAAGACTTACCTTTGGGGGAAAAAAGGACAGGTATACACTCGCACACACGCACATATCCATCCACACATACAGACACAAGCAGACATATTTAAAGACAAAGAGTTTGGGCAGAGATGTCAGTAGAGGCAGAAGTGTAGAGGCAAAGAAGTTGTTGAAAGACAGGTGAGGTATGAGTGGCGGCAACTCGAAATTAGCGGAGATTGAGGCCTGGCGGATGACGAGAAGAGAGGATATACTGAAGGGCAAGTTCCCATCTCCGGAGTTCGGATAGGTTGGTGTTGGTGGGAAGTATCCAGATAACCCGGACAGTGTAACACTGTGCCAAGATGTGCTGGCTGTGCACCAAGGCATGTTTAGCCACAGGGTGATCCTCATTACCAACAAACACTGTCTGCCTGTGTCTTTTTATAATGTTATATACCACGGTGGAGTAAGAATCACAAGGTATACATCAAAGAGTATAAAATTGTTCTTGTCATATCAATAACAGTTTGTCGTATTCACAGCAAAGTACCAGTTATTATGACTAAACTAATGATAACCAATAATTCTTTTTCATCAAAGGTTCCTCTTTTACCTCTACAAATGTTGCTATTAGTTATTTATTCCAATACTTTGCAAAGTTGCTTGAAATGCTCAAAGGGTGGTGGCCAGGCATCAATTTCTTAAAGCAGTATGACACAATAATCATAAAGTTGATAGCTTAAATCTCGCAAGCAGTATACCTTTTTCTTACTTTTTTAAAAATTCCATGTTCATAACAAAACAGAAATGATAATTTACAAATATTTAATCATAATTTTTTAATAAAAAGTAATGTTTTTACTTTTAATTGCTTAATTGTATAATAAATTGATAGAGATACACAAAATGTTTTTTTGTTAAATGCAAAAACAAAATTAATACACCCATAAAATTATTCAATTTCTAGAAATAAATACTTGATTTTCTATCTGAAGTTTCACATTTTTGTACGAAATTTTAATTTATTGTAAATAATAGTATTTTCTTAATACCAGTAATTGAAAATATACAGACATTACTTTTTATTTTAAAAATTATGATTCAATATTTGTTAATTAACATACCCATTTCTAAATATGTATATGGAATTTTAAATATAGTGCAAAAAATGGTCACCAGCTACTATAAAATCAGAGACTTCATGATTAAAATCCTATTACACTAAGCACTCAGCTACCAACAAATTTGTTAATACATTACAAATGTTTTTTACTTAATAGCACTTAGGAATCCACATCCTCAAAAGGGATATTTTTTTTAATATAGTAGGTAATTGATGTCTTCTATATCAGGAATTACTGATTTTCATAGTTATTGTGCTTTAATGAGTGACACAAACAAATAATTTTACAATTAATATTTTCTTTAACACAATCACTTAAAAGTTTTAAAGCATTAGCCAGTATTTGCCATCATTCGCACAACTATAGCAGCATCAGGATGGTCCTCAACACATACTTCGGACAAAGCATTTCTTGGGGACCATCGTGGTGACACTTCAACAGTTATAATGGTGGCTAATAGTGGCCAATACAGTATAAAAATTTTAAGTGTTTCCAAAAAAGAAAGGTAAAATAAAGTGTCAATCACTGTCTCCCAACAAAATGTCACTTTTTCACAAAAATATACATCTGATTTTATATATGTGACAAACATATGTAAAAATGTCTACATGCTTTAAATTAAAAGGAACATTAGTACCATACACAAACATTTTATAAGCATACTTAAGCACAGCAGTAATAAAACAAGAACTAGTGCACCATAGGTCTGATATAGCGCAGTATATTCTTTGTAGAAAATAGCAAGCTTTGTGTAATCAGCATTTTCATATGTTTGAACATGCTGACACTATATGAAATATATCAACTCCAGTACATATGAGGAAATTCACTAAGTCATCACACATACATCATATTAACTTCAATAAAATTGCAATATCATTCTACTGAAATTTTTAAAAAAATGTAGCAAAGATATCTAACCTCTTTCCTTTAATATTGCCAAATCATTTGAGGTATCATTTGAATAGGCTTAGACAACATTAACATTGAAATTATTAGGAGAGATAATAACAGCTAATGTTAGTTTAAAAATGGCACCCAATAAACATTTACAACTCTTAATTGACACATAAGCAAATTTTTATACTAAAAGAGTCTTCTGTCTTCAACCACAGGATTCTTTTTCACTATAGAAATCATAAGCAAAGATTTAAGGAATGTCGCTTTGAGGTTGAAAGGATCAGTGTCAGATTATAAATCCAATAGTTTGGGGTTCAATCCTCAGTCAGTCCTAGGTTTTTTCCCCTCTCATTTATAACTTGTTTCATTTCTAACAATGATTTGCACACACTGAAAACATTAAGTTACATTGTGCTTCAGAGTTCTTCAAACCGTAGTTCCCCCAATAACTGGCAGGGTAAGTTAATTCAGAGGTTGGAGGAAGGCATAGGAATACTACCTCCAGTAGGATCATGGTTATTAGAGAAAAGATGTGTTGAAACCACTCTTACTGAACTGAAAGCTATGCCTATATCCTAAACGTGAAAGGAAAAGTCATCGTAATTATCTGTAACATTTACCTTTCTTCAAACATTCAACTCTCCAGTTTTGCCATTAATACTTATCCTCTCTTGAGTTTCATGAGTGTTTTAGTGGTCTTGCTTGCAAGCTTCACAAAAGAGAATAACAAAATCACTAGCTGTATATGTTGTGTCCCTTACTTAAAATAAATAAACAGATTGGCAAACATACCATGTCCAAAGAGCTGCAGTTTCCAGCAATTCAGAATTATGGAACCAAGTGACAAAGAAAAATTGAGAGGATAATAAGTCACCCATCTTACAAAATTTTCTGCTCTTTTATTAACAATGACAAATGATCCAAGTTTCTTTCTCTTATTTGCCCCAGTTTCTTCATCTTAGCTTAACTAATGCAACCTCCATCCATTTGAACCTGCTTTTACATTTGAGCCTTGGTTTCCCTTTACACTTCTCTTCATTACTAAACTCATGCCAAAGAAAGTCCATAATCAACTGATCCCTTAGTCAGATTGCTCTACAGACTTCTTTTTTCCCCAATTCGATTCAGTAGCTCCCCATTACTTATTCAATCTACCCACCTAATCTTCGACATTCTTCCCTAGCACCACATTTTAAAGCTTCTACTCTCTTTTTGTTCAAACTGTTTATAATCCAAGTTCCACTTCTGTACAAGGCTACACTCCCAACAAACTCCTTCAAAAAAGACTCCCTAAAATTTAAATTTGTATATTTGATGTTAACTGATACCCCTTTGTCTGAAATGCTTTTCTTGATATTGTCAGTCTGTATTTTATAGTCCTTCTACTTCAGCGACTCTCATCTACTACTTTTATTGCCTCATTTCCTAATCTAATTTCCTCATCATTGGCTGATTTAATCCGACTACATTCCATTACAGTTTTTTTCTTTTGTTGATGCTCATCTTACAACTCCCCCCACCCTCCCACCCCCATCCCCCACCTGTCCCACACCATCCATTCTGTTCAGTTTCTCTTCCAAGTCCTTTGACATCTTTGACAGAATTACAATGTCATCTGCAAACCTGGTGATTTTTATTTCCTCTATCTGAACTTCATTCCCTTTCCAATTTTCTCCTTTATTTCCTTCACATCCTGCTCAAGTTACAGATTGAATAACATTTTTGTTTCATTCCTTTCTCAACTACTGCTTCCCTTTCATGTCTTTAGACTCTGCAGTTTGGTTTCTGTACTAGTTTTACATAACCTTTCGTTCCCTGTATTTCATCCCTCCTACCTTCATAATTTCAAAAATGTAGCCAAATTTGCAACAATAAATTATTAAACAGATAGTATGGAAATATTCACACCTGTCAGCACTTGCCTTTGTAGTAAGTGGAATTACTACATTCTTTTTGAAGTCTGAGATTATTTCGCATGTCTCACATACTGATGAGCTAAAGCATGACCACTGCCTACTGCAAGACTGAATGCCAACAGATGGCATTGCAGGCACATGATGCATTACAGAATATATATAAGCAGAGCAGAGACAAATGAGGAATGATTCTAGTGAAAATACAGACTGCAACTGGGGAATTTCACTGACATAGTAACTTTGACAAAGAGGAGATTGTTAGTGCCCAGCACCTGGAGATGAGTATCTCAGAAATGATGAATATGGTTGGCTGTTTGTGTCTTACTTTCATGTTCATCTATGGAAAAATGTTGAAGGCCTATAAGAGTGTGGGACAATAGAAGGTGATAGGTGTCCACATCTCATCACAGAATGCGGAGCTTGGAAGCCTGCCTACTCTGTAAAGCAGGATAGATCTGATGGCAGAGTACAGTGCTGGCACAGGCCCAACTGTTTCAGACCACACTGTTCAGCACAATTTGCTGAACATGGAGCTCTACAGAACATCCATGTGTGTTCCCATGTTGACTCAATGGTATCATCAACTGCAATTTCAGTAGGGCACTTATCATCCAGATTGGACTGTAGATCAATGGGAATGTGCTGCCTGGTCAGAAATCACATTGCTAGTTACAACACATCAATATTCACATCTATAAAAGCAGTCATCCAGGTGAACAGTTGGTCATAACATGCCCCTTGCCTGCCCTCAGTCCAGTGGGCTTAATTATGCTATGGGGGTATACACATGGGCTTATATGGGACCAATGGTAGCACTTGATGGAAAGCACCATGGCAGCTGTGGACTTTGTGAACACCACTGCCATCCAGCTGCATCCTTTCATGATTGATGAGTTCCCCAATGGTAATGGCATCTTCCAGCACGATAACTCTCATAAATAGTCTTTATGGGTTTGCCACCGGATCACGTGCAAATTCCATGATATTTCCTTGGAGCAACTGTCCAACATGGCTAGGTACCAGGCCACCTGCAAGGTTGAACCACCCGAAGATGTCGGACAGTTGCTCCGAGGAAATATTGTGGAACTTGCACAGCGTGATCCGGCGGCAAACTCGTGAAGACGATTTACAACATGTCCTCCGGGAGAGTATGAAGAGTCACATCAGGATAACTGTCCTTGTCACAAGGACAGAACTGTGGCACAGTGGTGTGAGGCGCATGACAGTGAAGTCACACTGATGTCTTGGCCACCAAAATCACTTGATCTGAACCCAATGGAATATATCTGGGACACTATTGGGTGCCCACTCCAAGCCCACAAACCAATGGCTCATAATTTACCAGAATTGTATGACATACGAATAAGTTATCTGGTGCCACACATCTTCAGAAACCTTCCAAATACTAGTCAAATCCATGCATGCTAAGTCACTGTTTTATTGCATTCCAAAGGTGGACCACATACCAGGTGAAATAATTTTGTCAAGCATGGCACTCCCACAAACCTAAATAATTCTGAAGGAAAATCATCTAATCTAGGTGCCTTGTTACCATTTTGTTCCTTCAGTGTTCTGTCAAATTCTTCTCAAAGTATCACATCTCCTATCTCATTTTCATTTATTTCCTCTTCCATTTCTTTTAATGTTGCCTCCAATTTCTCATTTCCCATGTGTGTATTGTTTCTCTCTTTGAGTCTTTGCTTCTTTCCTTAGTGTCACCTGAGCTCTTATTATTCATACAGCTGCTTCTCTTTCCTCTAAAAGCCTCTTTAATTTTCTTGTAGGTAGCAACTATCTTTCCCCTGGTCATGCATGCTTGAATAGCCTTGAATCTGCCTTCTAGCCATAACTGCTTAGCCATTCTGCACTTTCTGCCTATTTCATTTTTTGATGTCTGTATTACTTTTTACTTATACCATTTTCATATTTTCTCCTTTTATCAATGAAATTGAATATCTAGTGTATTATCTATGGATTTCTACTGCGCCTAGTCTTTTGCTTATTTTATCCCCTCCTGAGTTTGCTGTCAACCCTTGAAGCTGGCCATTCGTCTTCTATTGTATTCCATTCCCGGGTTCAGTCAATTGTTACCTAATACTCCCCTTGAAGCTCCCAACAACTTCTTGTTCTTCCAGGTAATTCAGCTCCCATACCATCAGTTTCCAACATTTCTGCAATGTCTTCACTTTTCATCTGCAGTTTGTAACCAATAAATTACGATCAGAGTCCTAACTTTTCCATGAAAATGTTTTCCAGTTTAAACTCTGGTTTCGAAATCTCTGGCTTATCATTTTATAATCCATCCACAATTTTCTAGTGTATCCAGTACCCTCCATGTACTGGGTGGTTATAGCTAAACTTCCCCTATTTAACATGTTATAGCACGGAAACTAATTACCGTACAATTACCAAGCGTGATAGCATTAATTTCTTCAGTATGGGGTGCATGATTTCCATGTGTCACAGCGCCACCGTCCAGTTCCAACTAAGGCCACCAGGTGCCGTGATCAGTCATCGTGATTCATAATATCACACACCCGACCAGTCGCAGTGCTCTTGTTGACCTATCAACCTGAGTTTGGACAAAAGGAGCAGGGAATTACCAGTGAAGCTCTGTAATTAAAACAAAAGTAATGCTGCAGCTGCACTTCGAGAATATTGCTGGCTGAAAAGATTATGGAAAGGTCCTCTTTCTCCACCTGTGCGGAGCATGATGAAGAAGTTCGAATCAACTGGAGAACCGGGCATCGCTCCAGGAAGATGCTGACAAGTGGTTTCACCACAGGTGGTTGATGAAATTGCTGTTGTTATGGCAGACAACACTGCAATTCCCAATCGCAAGACAGTGCATGTGATTAGTCATGACAGTTGAACATCCCATGATCTACTGTACGGAAGGTGCTTTGAACCATTCTCAAATGGTATTCATATAAGACCCATGTTGTACAGCAGCTTACACCACAGGATGCATAACGACATGTTGACTTCGCTCTCCATTTTCTCGCAAGGATTGAAGTTGAGCAGGGCAGGCCCTGGACCATCCTATGGACAGATGAAGCTGATTTTTCTCTGATGGGTGAGGTGAACACACAGAATTGCCGACTGTGGGGATCTTCACCTTCAGTCACTGCGCATAAAGTTCCACTGCATGGTGAATGTGTCGCTGTATTGTGTGGCTTCACGCCAATATTCATCACTGACCCATTCTTTTTTTTAACAGGTTAGCACTCAAGGATTAAAGATGTGCAGTGTGACTGGCCAGCATTACTGTGATAAGTTTCGCCAGCGTGTCATACCCGCCCTACAGGCGAGAGACACATTGAACTCGACACTTTTCATGAAAGATGGGGTCCTACCACACAACACTCAAGAATTTTACCTGCTTCTCCAAACCACATATGGAAACAATCCAATTATCAGCCAATCATTTCCAAATGCTTGGCTGGCACAATCACCTGATCTCACTCCCTGTGACTTCTGGTTGTGGGGCTACCTGGTGGACAGGGTTTACCAGAGGAACATTCACAAGTGCTGATCTGAAGCCCAGTACATCAAGAGAGGTAGCCAGCATACCTATGGACAGGCTTCACTTTGCTGTGCAGAATGCAATCCTGTGCTTTCAGACTCTTCTGGACACTGATGGGTGCCATATTGAGCCCCTTTTGTAGCAGTAATGGTACCGGTGTGTACTGATGTGATGTACCAAAGCAGCATATTAAAAGTATTTCAACTGAACTGATTCTGCATTATTTCTCTCCCACATCTCCTTGTCATTAACACTACCAAGTTTGGTACTTGTACAGTAATTAGTTTCCATATTACGTGTCAAAAAGGGAAAGTTTAATTACAGCCATCCGTTATACACAATTCATGAACCAAGTGTTTTCAATGATTAAATTATGCTTTGGGCAAAATTCTACCAGATACCTTCCCTTTTCATACAGGCTGATAATGAGGGCTACAGCTACTGACTGCTACAGTATTTTTAAAAGGAAATTGCAGTAAACCAGGAAAGAGTTGGTAAAAACAAATCATATGAAAATAAAATGAAACCCTCAATTGCTTTTCATGCTCTGCTCTGTATTTTACCTTCATTTTTTCTTTTTTAAATTTTTTGTTTTTATCATAAATGTTGTGCATTCATTCCGGAACCTTGCAACACCATCCTACCAAATGAAGCTTTTCACCCATTCTGCTAATCAATTGAAATTGAACAGTTGCCTATCATTCTCTTTGTCTATCTTTGCCAATTATCACATTCTTTGTGCTACACATTAGTAGAAATTTTTCAGTTCTCGATCTGTAATATACAAGAAATGCAAACCATTCATTCAGATTCTGCATGGTCATTCAAAACTGTTTTTACAATTTGGTGGTAACACCAGATGATGAAAAACCCAGCTTCTCATGACTACAGATAAATAAAATGAGGGAGGAAATATCATGCAAAGGATTGATGCCGTTAAAAGTAACTGATCTAGTGTAACATTTTCTTGAAATAAACTGTTACCACAGGCACACTCAAGACTCTAATGGTAGTGCAATTCAATTCTACTACAAGAGAGCTCATGCCTCTAATGAGTACCTACTATTGCAAAGTTTGGTTTCATATGCTTCATAAACAAAACTGAAACTGAAACTACAACAGTTTTTCTACACAGCTCACAGTACTTACTAATGTTTATATCAGTTTCAAATCTGCGCTGGCTCGTTGCAGCTGATGCTGCAGCAGTGAACGGATTTGTTCCGGCACTAGCGAGAATTGGGAAGACAATACTGGCACGAGATGACGAAGGAGGATGAGATGGTGCAAGGGATTTTTTTCTGTGTTTGCGGGAGTGGGTATGAGCATGATGATGAGTGTGACCATGGGAATGGTGGTGGTGGTGGTGATGTATGGAGGGAGGGGAGGGTGAGTTGAAAAGGCTGTCTACACCCCCCATCACGATGCCCGGAGTTGGCAATGGTGTCTGTGGCATAGAAGTCAGTTGAGTGATGTTCATGAACTCATCTGGCTTCAGGTTGGCTCCTGTACACAGATCATTATGTCAGTATTCTTTAAGTGAACAACCGTTTCAGACCAATAAGTTATAAACACAACATAGTAAAATACAGGTATTTATTGACATTGCCACTAATAATTTGATAATTTTGTATGTTATTACACTAACTGATTGCGATAAATGCTAACAGCTGAAAATTATGCTACAAAACAAACATTGTTTACTATCTACGATGTTTGTCCCATACGTCATACAATTTCACTATCACTGCAGTTACTGCAACTGATCTACATTAATATGTACCTACACAAAATTTACTATAAGTAGCCCAGACCCATCAAGAACAATTTGAAGTCCACTGAATGTAGTTCTTATTTCTTTCACAGGCAACCACAGCAACATCCTAAATATTGTGTAAATACTTAAAATTGAATATGATATACCAAATTGATAAAATTGTATCTCATCTCCAATGTGTTACATATTTGCGGTTTCAACATATTGACTGGTTACAGAAGCTGTTGCCTAAAATAATTATTATCCGCATGGTTATGCCTTTTGAGCATTGAGAAGATGAAAATATGTTATCACAGCTAATACTAATTTGCAAATATGTGAGATGAAAGCTTTCATGCTAACACAAGTACATAACAGCAAGAGGGTCTCAAAAAAGTATGTGAGAAGTGGCAAAAAAGAAGCTATTAGGGAGTTTTCAGTTAGGGAGTTTTGTCAACTTAAAGTAGGGTGTAAACTACACCTAAATCAAAATAACAAAGTGATTGACAGCAGAGGACAGTTGAACACAGAAAGGAGTGATATCATTAATTCACTATTAACCATGCATGCAACATGGCTGTGACAGCTACAACAGTGTGGTTGCACAACAAATTTATTCACACAGTCATCTGTTAATATACATTATTCTATTTGCTTTGAAAGATCATAACAGCCTTATGACTTTTCTATGTAATAATGCATATTGTTTGAGATATTGGGTTGTGTAAATTAAACATGCTGAACTGAGAAATAAAGTAATTGAATAACAATTTGAAATATCAGCAGGAAGGATCATCTGCAACTGACAGTGTGGTACCTGCACCAGTGCAGAGCAATATTGCAACAATGAATAGAACAGATGTCAGTCGTGACTAAGTTCATTCTCTCATTGGTTGTTGCTGCAGCACCTGTCCTGTACACAACTGTCAGTCATGTAGTTACTCTGGTCCATGTGCACAAAAACTGTTTTACAAAGAACCATACAGACAATGCAAGTTTTTTCATATGTTCATATTGTGCTGTGCGAGGTAGTTTCTTGCAAATTTCTGCTGTAGTTAGGATTTGTGGATACTTGATACACCATAAAAAAATGTTTCAGTGGTATAGATGTCCTGCAACTTGGATTTTCACATGAACATTCAATTCATTCACTGAGAAATGACTAAGGGCATAACATTTTAACCCAGTTGTGTCTACATCTCATGCTGAAAAATAAATATCTGGAAACCAAGAAACTATTTATCCAATAACATTTTGGATCCTCAGTTCTGTTACTAATGTATGTGGTGTATTTTAGGACCAACTGCCTAAATAAAATGATTACCACCACGCACTAACTCATATGTATTCTGTGTACATAAAAATGTGTTATAATTTCAGAAGTATATGTTCAACTCACCAATTAGTTACGTGTTGTAAAAATGACATGTTGTAACATGTGAAGCTGTTGAACAATTTATTTTTTAAATGTACAACCAGTTTTGGTCAGAGACCATTTTTGAGCTGCAGATTACACAAACACAGTATGTTCAAAAAGTACTGAATCTTCTTCTTACCCACATAAACAACTGAAGTGCAAGACACTTTCTTTGGTGGAGATGTGGTGCACTTGGAGAATATGGAGATATGCAACTTGTGAACTTTTTCCCGCCAATAGAAAACTTTAGTCACTATCAGCCAATCTACGAGCAAGTGTCTGTTTTTAACACTCATTGGATGCCAGTAATTCATAAAACGATGGAACAAATTGAACAGCAATATTGCACCAAATTTTGTCAAAAGTTTGACTGCACCCACACAGAAATCATTTCCAAGTTTCAACAGGCTTTTTGGGGATGGTACCATGAACAACTCACCAAGTCACAGATAAAGGAGTGGTACAAATGTTTCAAAGATGGCCTCATGTCAGTAGACAGTGAACTGTGTCCAGGCAGATCCTCAACAAACCAAAATGAAAATGTTACCGAGCAAGTGCAGACTTCGGTCATGGAAGACCATTGTGTCACAGGACAAGAAATCGTGAACAAGTTATAGATAAACATTGAATAAGTATATTCAATTCTAAATGATGATTTGTGCAAGAGGAGAGTGTCTGTGAAATTCTTATTTAAACTGCTGACAATGGATCAGAAGCAACACTGTTTGGAAACTGCACTGGACATATATGACACTGCAAACAGTAACCTCAACTTTCTGGAAACCGTGATCGCAAGTGATGAGATGTGGGTAACTCCCAGAAAACAAAATTCAGTAACCACAGAGAAAACATTCACGATTCCTGAGACATAAAAATAAAAGAAAAATATGGCAGGTCTGCGGCAATATCATGTTGACCATTTTCTCTGCCTATCATGAGGTGGTGCAGGTGAATATACTCCACAAGGTCAAATCATCACAGAAGAATACTTCCAGGAGGTCCTTTGTTGCCTCTATAATGTTGTGTGGTGCAAACAACCAGATCTGTGAGCAGCAAAAATTTGGCTTGTCACAACATTGCATCCGCCCATTCTGCACATATGATTCAGACTTTTATCACCAAACACAATATTCCTGTGGTTAGTCAGGTTCCGATATCCCCCAATATAGTTCCATGTAATTTTTGGCTATTTCCCAAGCTCCAAATGCCCCTAAAAGTAATTACTAGTCACTAACGAGACATACCAGTGTTGAGTTTGTGTCTGTTCTGAGATGCCATGACCAACCTCATTTAAACTCTTCTATCAGGAGACTTAATTTGGAGTTAGAACGGCTACCTGCGTCAGGTGTGGGGTCACATGTTGGTTTGGTTCCTGTTCATTCTCTCAGTAGGTGGGATTATACAAGACATGGAATACACCTCAACAGGAAAGGGAAGGGTAAACTGGCTGGGCTAATAGCAGGAAATGTAATGGGGTGGGGGGGGGGAGGAACTGCCATGAGTGGTAATATACCAGTGGTCATAGGTGTTGGAGCAGAACCTTTTTTAGGATAGGTAGGACAGAACGAAGTCAAGTTCTGAGAGAAGTAAAGATTGAAACAAACCTTCAGTTTGAGAAAGAACTCAAACAGCATAATCCTGGCACAATGGATCAGCGAACACAGTTGTTGGTTAAAAATTTACAGCAATCAGCAGAAATTTTATTCCCACCTGATTTCATCTCAGTAAAGGTGAAATGCCAACTATCCTTAGTGCATCAAAATATTCAAGGGCTTAGAAGCATTTATGTGCATTGTTGAATTAGAGTCATCGAAGCCAGTTGATATAATCTGCCTCTCTGAACATCATGTGACCACTGGTATAGATATGTTAACCCTTACAGAATTTAAGTTAGCCTATTACTTCTGTAGACAAAATATGGAGAAAGGAGGTGTTGCCACATTTGTTAAAAACAGTTTTAAATTTAAGAATACTGAAATTAGTAAATTTTGCTTAGAGCAGCACTTAAAAGCATGTGCAACAGAGATAGAATTTCGTAATAGGTTCTTTATAATAGTAGCAATATACAAAACACCTTCAGGAAATTTCAAGCAGTTTATAAACGGTCTTGAAGATTTATTGTCTCATCTAAAATTAAAAAACAAAGAACTAGTGGTTGCTGGTGATTTTAATATAGATGTCCTGAAAAACTCTGTCAGTGAACAGTTACTGAAATCAGTTACATTGTCGTTCACGTTTATATCTACTGTAAATTTCCCAACTAGGGTATACAAATGTTCTAAGACTGCCATTGATAATATCTTTATAGACAATGCTAGGCAACAAAGCCACATTACAAAACCAGTAGTAAATGGGCTATCTGACCATGACATGCAACACCTAACATTAAATTTTGAAAACTGTCAGGGTAAAACATCTATCAGAACTGACTACAGAAGGCCAATAAAACAGCAAAAAAACTGAGAAATTTAGGGGATTGCTCAAAGAAATTAATTGGATGGATGGTTACAGCATCCAAGACACAAATGGATAATACAAGACATTCATTAATAAAGTTAGCACCTTACTTGAAAATTGTTTTCCCCTGAAGGTAATTCAAATTAAGCAGAAGTATAAATATAAAAAAAACTGGCATATTTTGCTTATTTTCATTCCATTATGTCATATGATATCATATTTTGGAGTAATACACAAACTGAGAAAATTTTTTTAGAGTACAGACGCATATAATAAGAGTAATGTGTAGTGTAAATCCAAGAACATCATGTCGAAACCTATTCAAAGAATTGGGCATACTAACCACAGCTTCTCAGTATATTTATTCCTTAATGAAGTTTGTTGTAAATAATGCATCTCTTTTTCCAACTAACTGCTTAGTACACAGTATCAATACCAGGAATAAGAACAATACACATAAATTTTTGGTGGCCAACTCCTCCTATTCCATCCATGAATTATTTAACTAGTGCAATAGACCATTTTAACAAAAATTTATTATACTTTAATTTTTGACAATACTTGGTTGTAACAGCCAAGTAACTACCTACTGTGTGAATGATGGATTTAATGAAAACAGATGTAAGTATTAAACCTGTAAATATTAGAAGTTTAATTTTAATTCATGTACATGATTTTACTGTTTATTGACTGAGGATCATTAAAATTAATGAAACTCAAGTTTTTCTAATTACATTTTTGTAATGTGTTTATCTGACATGTTCCACACCCAGGAGGATCCCCTCTTTTGTGTGTGTATGCAATGAATAATCAATTTAATCTAATCTAATCTAATCTAATCTAATGCTGTCTACCTGTAGGAAAAAGTTTGCAAGTGTGTATGAATATCCTTCACCATATCTCCACCAAAGAAAGTGTCTCACACTTCATTTGTTTATGTGGATAAGAAGAAGATTCAGTACTTTTTGAACATACTGTGTTTCTGGAAGACAAGGCACCTCAGACCGCGTGGCTAACCCGCGCGGCCCTACAGTGTTTGTGTAATCTAGAATCCAAAAATGTTTTACTCCACAAAATCAACATTTATGACTGCAGCATGCATTGAAAAACCATGATCTGATTGTGGGTCATCATAAATGGAACTGTCTGGTCAGGTGGCTCATCCTTCCTGTTAAATCACATCAATAATCAACTCCAGATCTTCAGTCTTCTACACCACCACATCATCACAAGTACACGTAACACAAATAGGTTATAGTCAGCAGTATTATGCTGTGAGAGCATCATAAGTTCTGTGAGATGTGACAATATTAGCATTGACTACTTATATTCCATCATACTTGATGATGATGTCTCCAACAGTCATGGCCTTTTTCAGCAAAAATGCCCATGGCACACTGCTGAAATTATGTTACAGTACCCTGCGAACAGTGAGGATGTGAACTACTTTATGGTATGGGCCCAAAATTTGCCCAACATCAAAGACCACTGAATGTATCTCAGATGTGACAGTTCAGAACTCACAAACCTAATATTCACAGAGCTGTCTTGGGTACCTGGTGTTAACCCGCAGTTTATAATATCACTAGTATGACAAACTGCAATTGGTTTACATGTGAAAGATGCTAATAGGTAGCCACGTAGAAGGCTCTAACAGAGCTGTTCATGTGTTCTATAAATGAATTCTTGATGTATTCTAAAATGGTCAAAACTGGGTTTAATGGTCCTCTAACAAACTGCATATAGCATTTGAGGGAACACTTAGGTGACAAAACACATTTTTACACCTTTCAATCACATTGTAAATAACAAATTAGGTGGAATTCTGTGTGCAGATACAAGAAAACCATACTAAAGTATACTACTGCCTTAAATTTGTGTAGCTTGTTATCAACAACTGCTTTATTATTTTTCTTCATACCATGTACAAGGAATGTTTATTATTCATACTTTATTATTCATAAGTGATTAGCATTTCAGCTAAATGCATAAAACAAATGGAAGTAATACCATCTGCATTCTGTATCAAAGGAAAAATCATGCGGCTGGAGTCTTATTCATAAATTGCATTTGAATGTTGGTTCTTTGTGAGAACATTGTGATATGCCTCCTGAAAGAAAGATATCTGCCACACTGTGTCAGAATTTGAAAGCAGCAGGATCAGAGCCTATTGAGACTGTGATTTATCGTTTTGCAATACTGTTGCTCACATTGTTTGAGAACCTACGATTGTCATGCCAATATGGAATCAATGGATTCAAAGGGACCATATTCAATGCCATACAGGATCTCAACACTGAGAGGACAGATATATGCTTCACTCAACCATGCGGGATTGTAGAGCCTAATCAATTATCTTGAATTATGAAAATGGGCTTTTTTGCAGGAAGACAAGTATCCGCACGACATACGGAGAATCACGGGCTGTCAGAACAGTAACCATTATTGTGGCTTCCTTTGATGAAGCGACAGAGAGAAGTACGCAGATAATGGTGAGCCAAATGGCAACACTGAACATATACTATCCGATCAATAGTAAGCTGGACATTTATTAGTAGGCATTAATATGAGGTACGTCCACCCTTTGCCTTTATGAAGGCTTTAACTCTGCTGGGGCCACTTTCGGTGAGGCGTCTGAATGTCTGTGGAGGAAAGGGAGCCCATTCTTCCTTATGAGCCAAAACCAGAGAAGGTACTGACATTGGATGCTGGGGTCTGAAGCAAATTTGGCAATCTAACTCATCCCAAATGTGTTCCACTGGATTCAGCTCAAGACTTTGGACAGGCCAGTCCATTTCAGGAATGTTATCATACACAAATCATTATTCACAATTGCTGCTTCATTACTGGACGCATTGTCATACCGATACAATCAATCATCACTTCCAAACTGCTCCTCTGCAGTACAGCGCTGTAAAATATTTTCATGTCCTTCAGCATTTAGCATTTGCTTAAGTGAATTAGGGGACCACACCCTAAGCACTCCCAACACCATCTTCTCTGTACTTCACTGTTGACATTACATAAGATGGTGGGTAACACACTCCAGGCTTTCACCAAACCCAAACTCTTACATTGGATTTCCACAAAGTCTAGCACAGTTTATCAATCCAAATCACTTGTTTCCAGTCATTCACGGTCCAGTTGTGTCACTTTTTACAACATCTCAAGTGTTGTTTAGCAGACTACAGAAATATGTGGCTTATGAGCAGCCATCGTATCCCATTCTTTTGAACTCCTTGCACACTGTCATTTATTAATTACACTGCTAGTAGCACTTTGGAACTCATGAGTGATTCTTTCTGCTGATTTCATGTGATTTTTTACAACCACCATCTGCAATGCTTGACTTGTAAGCAAATAGTGCACAAGTGGTATCATGTTGCCTTGTCAGAGCAATCCCATTTCTATGTACAGCATCACGAAGTACATATCCGTGTGTGGTGTCTCGGAGGAGTTTGAACATTGTCAGATTGCATTCATCATCATCATGATATAGGAAGTTGTTGGATTGATGATCACCTCTGGTTTGCAAAGCTGGTAGTTTGGATAGCAGCCGTTATATTTCTGCTAAGAGCAATGGCTGTGCCCTATATTTGAGGTCTTTGCGACATTAATTTTCATGAAGATAATGCAAGACCACATACTGATTGTGCTATCATGACCGACTTTGATATAAATGGTGTTCACCTATGCCCCAGCTCAGCACATTCTACAGATCCCTCACCCATTAATAACATCTGGTCAGGGGCATCCATGCAGCTGGCACACCACCTGTCACCAGCCACAACAACTGATGAACTCTAGTACAGAATTGAAGCAGCATGGAATTACATACTCATACACGAGATCCAAGTTCAGTCTGACTCTATGCCCAGATGGGTTACAGCCACTGTTGCTGCCAGAACTGGTAGCTCTTTGCACTAAAATCAAAATCATCTACTGATTTAATCACATATTCTTCCTACTATACTATATAAACATAAGAAGTAAAATTTATTATTTCCTATCGTTTCTGGTGCTGCAATTTTTGAGGCCAGACTGTCAAGCACACTACATGATATTACTTATATATTGTGTATACTTATTTATTTTTATTCATAATTTCAAACTCAACATGCCAAACACGAAAATAAGAAAGCCACAAATTGATTGTAAGTAATGTAATATGTAGTACATGTGTAGTACTTGAGAGTACTATTTCAAATCTGTTCCGGAAATCAACAAAGAACATAAATAGAAAACTGCACATTTGACATGCGGCTACATCATTTCATGTAACATCATGAGATTTGTGAGTAAAACCTTTATCACATAAAATATTTGTTTGTGAATTAAGATGATAATTCTCATAGGATCTCTGAAACAATGGACAACTGCAAAACAGGAGAATTTATGGTTATGATTTAGATCTGGAAATACTAGTACATAAAGGGCAGAAATGCTAAACAAAATATTGCCTTAGACTGAATACCGTAACCTTATAATAATAATAAAATAATAATAATAATAATAATAATTCCATGCTGCCATGTTCATGAATAACCCAAAATACTAAATGTGCTATAATTTTTGGGACAGAGTGTTTTACCAAAGTTCTACAACTTACCAAATGTGTTCTCTTGACAGCTTCCTTGAGTGGCTAATGAAAGAAAGAATACCTAACTGTCAATATGAATGCACTAATTCCTCTGTTATAAACATTTCCATCTAATTTAGATGAAATAAATATTTTACATGCTTCTTCCTTGTTTTGTTTCAAATAGTGCAAAAAATATATCTAGTTAGTTATTCAGTATTTGTATCTTACAGTAACAAATTTCCAGGAAATGTTGCAAGTTAATAAATCTCTTTATGAAAGTGTTCGGCCAACCTTTTATAGTGTCTTGAACAAATCTAGATGTGGTTTGAAGACAATTCTGGACTATTAATCAAAAAGAAAATCATATTATTTAAAACATATGAAATTAAAAATTATATATATAGCATCCCTAAAGTAGAATGTGTCAACTATGAGCAGTGACTGCAGAGCATTTGTTCTATGTTGCTTTCCACCTGAAATGCTGCTAGCATCCATCTGATGTAGCCATGTAATATGAAAACTTTCTGGTAAAATCCTTTTATTAGCAGCAGACAGACCTTTTCTGTAGGGTATCAAGAGGAATAAACACAAAGAGTGGTGGGTCATAGATTAAAGACTAAAAACTGAAAAATTCAGATTGTTCCAAAGTTGGAGTAAACATTTCTAAACAAAAGACTCTCTAGTATGCGAATTCAAACAATGAAAAAACTGGGTACAGGCGGACAGTCACACGAAGTACTTTTGAACATGATTTCTGACAATTGTCTTGAGCAGCTAGCTCGGCAGCCCACAAGCAATGGAAGTATCTTAGACCTTGTAGCTACCAATAGATCAGACCTCATCGACAATGTTGGTATAGAAACAGAAATTAGCGATCATGATGATGTTATAGCAACTATTATAATGAAAGTTAATAAATTAGTCAAGAAGGCTAGGAGAAAGTTTCTGTTAGATAGAGCAGATAAGCAGTTGTTAGCATCTAACTTAGTCCCAGTGTTCACCAAAGACAAGGGTATCGTCAAGAGTGCCCCAGGGAAGTGTGATAGGATCGCTGCTGTTCTCTATATACATAAATGATTTGGTGGATAGAGTGGCCAGCAATCTGCGGTTGTTTGCTGATGATGTCACAGTGTATGGTAAGGTGTTGAAGTTGAGTGACTGTAGGAAGATACAAGACAACTTAGACAAAATTTCCAGTTGATGTGATGAATGGCAGTTAGCCCTCAACGTGAAAAATGTAAGTTAATGCGGATGAGTAAGAAGAGCAAACCTGTAATGTTTGGATACAGTCAAGTCGTTTAAATATCTGGGCGTAACACTGCAAAGCGATATATGGTGGAACGAGCATGTGAGAACTGTGGTAGGGAAGGTGAATGGTCGACTTAGGTTTATTGGGAGAATTATATGAAAAAGTGGTTCACCTGTAAAGAAGACCGCATACAGGATGCTGGTGCAACCTATTCTTGAGTACTGTTTGAGTGTTTGGGATCTGTACGAGGTCGGATTGAAGAAAGACATCAAAGCAATTCAGAGGCGGGCTACTAGATCTATTACCAGCAGCTTTGAGCAACACATACCTGTTACGAAGATGCTTCAGGAACTGAAATGGGAATCCCCGGAGGGAAGGTGACATTCTTTTCGAGAAACACTGTTGAGAAAATTTAGAGCAATGGCATTTGAAGCTGACTGCTGAACAATTCTACTGCCGCCAACATACACTGAACGTAAAAAATAAGGGCCATGAAGGTAAGATACAAGAAGTTAGGGCTCATACAGAGGCATTTAGGCACTAGTTTTCCCCTTGCTCTATTTGCGAGTGGAACAGAAAAGGAAATGACTAGAAATAGTACAGGGTACCCTCCGCCAAGCACCGTGAGATGGCTTGCGGACTATCTATGTAGATGTAGATAAAATAGCAAACAACAAATGACACAGGTTTCAAAATGACGAATGATTACAAATGCCTCACTGCTCCCCTAATTCACAATCATGAAGACATTACTAATGTGTCCTTACAGATTACAGACGTGTGGAACATTAAACTGCTCAATAGCAACCTTCAATTTAATATATTAATTTCCATGCTGTTTGGTATTATTTACCCACACAGAAAACTAATTAAATCAATTTATGAGACTTTTCAAAGTCAGGTATTTGTTTAAATGGTGAACATAATTGGTATAGGGGAGAATAATTTAAAAAGTTTTTTATAAATATATCTGGGATTATTTACTTCACCACTAATATTTTCTTCCCTTTCAGTTTCATGGTTTAGCTATGTATCATAACTATTAGCACTTCTCATCTAGTCTCACCCTCAACCTGCAACATACATTTCTCTGTGCTTTATGGTTTACACTTACAGCAGATGACAAATGTATTCAAACACTGTAACAATTTGAAGATGCAGACTAAAAGATTACAACTTTAAAATATTTGCGTAAGTATCTCCTAGAACAGTTAATCAGCCAGCATATGTAAAGCCTGATTCCACGGGGGTCAGTTTGGATGTATGTCTGGTTGTGTGTGAACATGTGTAAACTATCATCACTTAGCAATGTGAGGAACATCGAACACTAGTGCCTGGTGAAGGTTTTCTAAAGTATCCATATACTGAAAATACATCCAGCCTTGACTGACATTTCCATCAAACGATTTAAAGCATCTATCTCAGATGATTCTGAAACACTAGAAATAACCTTTCAAGTCTCCAGGGTATTTTAAAAGTTTGCTAATACATAATTCACTTAATGAATAACAGTTCTGCAAAGAGCTCTACCTTTAACCCTTCCACTCTTCATTTTCTTTACTCACAATGAATACAAATCTCTACTTACTGTGCAACTAAATCTACCACCACCAATATGCAACACAATTAGTTGTAGAAACAAAGAGCTTTCATGCCTATTAGCAAAACACATCACATCGAGGAATGAAATCAAATGCCTATAACTAGTCATATGAAAGAGAAATGGCACAGAAAATATTTAACACACTTCAGTATAATTTTATCCCTCAAAAACTTGAGGATCTTTCATATCATCTTACCTGCATTCCGTTAACGAAAGACAGGTTACATTTTTCACAGCTACACATGTTTTACACCTTAACCCAACAACAAATCATAAAACAAGACTCATAATAAAAACAGAACTGCTATTATTTATGTTAGAGGAGGGAGAAACACCATAACCAACACCAACACCGAATGCACTGCACACATGGATATGAATGAGATGAACTTACCAGTGCTTTTATCTTGTGATCTAATATGCTTATGAAGAGAAGCATCCTTCGTGTTAAGAAGCATAGCACATTCATCTGTCACCTCACATTCCTCCCCTGATCCCTCTCCATCTGTGAGAACATTTTCCTGCAAAAAGCATGCATGAAAAAGTTCTCTAGAAGCTTGTGCTCAATGAGATAAGTGTGCATGTGTATTAAGAAACAACACAAAATGCATGCATAAACGTCATGACATAGAGCTCATCTGGAGCTAAAACTGAATTTGCACTCACTTTACAAATTCAGCTTCCAACACACTGAGCAAACTTAATAACTGTCAACAACAAACTAACATGAACAACATATTAACTGGATTTTTTTTCCCTGGAAGTTTCCAAAATAAATCACTCTCACACACATAAAACTCACATTTTCTTGTTAAATTCATTGTTTGCCTTTTTATATTAGTGTTTTAAATTATTAGAGACAGAGAACTCAACCTGATTTAGCAAGAAAATATTGAAGGGTCATGCAACGAATAAAGGAGCCATCTTGGCATCAACATGGACGTGGCTGACCTTATTACAACACCAATACTCTAGTCTTGCATAGAATTTTCTTTCCCATCAATGCCCTGTAATGCTAATAAGAAGCATCCCAAAATATTTTTATTATTCATAATCATTTAATGAAGTGTCAAAGTCATTCAACTATGGCTTGTAATGCTAATAAGAAGCATCCCAAAATATTTTTATTATTCATAATCATTTAATGAAGTGTCAAAGTCATTCAACTATGGCTTACCAAATTATTTTACTTAAAACCACTATTTATCTGAGTAAACTGAGTGGGAACCTAGTTTATGTGTGCACTTTTATAGTTATATTAGGTACGTCCAGCACATTTATGGACACTGTAGTACAGCCATTCTACAAGATCTCTTCACACAGGCTAAAATCTCTGAACTGTGTATTTTCTCAAATTTACTGATATGAATTTTTACTTGATCATTATTAGGTGCCGTATCCAACAAAGAGAAGTTGCATATTAAAAGAATTAGAAAACAGAAGTTATACATCTCAGACTAGAAGCTCTTATTAATTGAGCTGTCGCACTTTTTGTCTTTTATTGCTGCACCTTCAAGCAGAATTATGAAACATAATCATGTAAATGAGTGTCATATCGTACAGCAAAAGAATGGCAGATTTCAAGACAGAGTCGGGCCCAGTGGTCTGGATGTAAAGTACATTCCTGGAAACTGAGATGTCATGGGTTTAAATTCCAGTCAGACTTTGGATATTTCAGAGTGCATTTTAAAATAACCTTCACCCTTTCAATCAGGTAAGGAGTCACCAGAAACAATTCCCCAGTTGGATAACAGGGATAGGTCAGAAACATGTAAATCACTAAAGTGGCATCCAATTACAAGACTTGCATATTATTATTATTATTATTATTATTATTATTATTCAAAACAGTATCAAGAATTACTAGCATAAGAAACTAAAGGACTTGTTGCATCCCATGTTAATGTAGAGAGTCACACATTCAGCAGTATATCAAATGAATGGAAAACAATTCTAAATTAATTTTAAGCAATGTAAAAAAAAAAAAAAAATCCTTAACACTGCCTTACATATAACTGCAGCAACCAGAATTCATGAAAACTGAAGTGGTCAAGATGAAGTCCACTAGATCAAGAGATTGATGGGCATCCATAGTGAACTGATAATGAGAAAGCATCCTGAACTCAAATCATCTTTAAAACTTTAACTGAAGACTGCAACAATCTCTCTATTTACTTATACATAAAATTAACCAAAGATAATAAAACAAACCATTGGAAACTATGAAAACTATCAAGTTGTTGACAACTCAACAATTATACAAGCAGTTACCTTCATTCCTAAATTATGTAATCTAAGCTTTCAAATCCTGCGTTTAACACATTCTGGAACAAGAAATACTTATTTCAATGTACTCCCTTTCATCCTGCAATGTCTGAGTTTAGAAAATTCTTGTCTTTAATGTAATATATTGTAGTTTTCAATGATTTTAAGTAAGTGTATATGTTTTAAAAGGTTAATGATGTGAACATATGATGAGAACAGAAGAGGAAAAAGTGACAAAAAAATATTTTCTGACAGGTTAACTGGAAACAGCCATGAGGAAGACTGAGAAAGAGATAGCAGATAAGGTGGGGAGTCCATAGTGAGGAGGGGAGGAAAAGCAGAAGATATACTTAAAGAAGGAGAGGAGTGCTGGGGAGACAGACAAAAATAGAAGTCCTTGATTTATATCCCAAACTAGGACAATGAAAATGAGAAATGGAGGAGGAGGAGGAGGAGAAGGAGGAGGAGGAGGAGGAGGAAAAATCTGCACCAATGGTAACAAAACTTTAAAGAATAAAAAGAAGAATGAAGAGAGATGATATAAACACAAGTAGTATAAAATGCAATAAAAGATAATGGAAATGTTAGATGCATTTTTACCATTAAAAACCATTTTGTTCAGTCTGAGTAAAATTTAAGGAGAAGCCCATTAATAAAAGGATAAGACTGAATGTTGATTAAAGTTAAATGAACTGAAAACAGTATGAAACTTATGAGTGGATTCAGAAAATTTGGATGAGAGCCACGAATGAGTAAAAAGAGACACAATAAACAAACCAAACAGTACCTGACATCAAGAATACAATGAGAAGCAAACAGGAAACCAATCAGACAAGAGAAAGTGAAACTACAGACCATTAATTAGGCTATTCTTTTCTCTTGTCAGGGTTTAACATATCACAATACATGAGACAGTTACGAAGGAAAAACACAGCTCAACTGGGTATAGAAATAGCCTGCAGTGTTTTGAAAGATATCTCATACCATTCATGTGAAACAAATGAGAGTCTCTTAAAAAAAAAAAGAAAAAAAACCTGTGCTCTGTTTTTTAAATAGAGTTCTCTGGGATAAAACATTGTCAGAAAAGTTCTCAGTTTTAGCCAACAGAAGTCAACTTGGTACATGGATGGGCACACGTTATTGAAAACAGAACCCAATACGAAATGTTGTTGGTTGCCAGTCACTGGAAATCATATTTTGCTGAAAATAAACTGTTATACCTTTCATTGTCATCTTAACTGCTAAAGTGCCCTGAATGTATAAAGAAATAATGCTAATAAGAAAATTAGGTAAACTTAGCCAGCAGTGAGTCAGTTAGGGAAATATTAGTAACTCATATGACTGGGAATACTGAAAGAACTACACTTGCAACCACCTTTGGGATTGCAGGTACATGTGGAAAAACTAAATCAGAATGGCTGAGCCAGCATCTGAAATTATAAGTTACGAATCGGAAGAGTACCACTGCATCATTTATTCAGATTTTGAGGCTTAGCTCTGCAAGTTTAGAAAACGAAAAATGCCATTTCCAGATCATGCAACTTCAAACAATTCATTCCTTTTTGAAACAATAAGAATAAGTGTTAAAATAAATTACACACTCTAAAACTCCCTGTTAGATTAAAATGTTGTCCCACACCAGGACTGGGTAAGAGCTCTACTGAATAATCGAAGCACAACTCATGACTCATTCTTACAGTTTCACTTCCAGCAGTATCTATTACCTCCCTCCCAAACTCCATAGAAGTTGTTCTGCATATGTTGTTGGGCTAGTGCTCCTGAAAGAAAGGAATGCTGTGGAGGAGAACTTCTGTGAAGTTTGGATGGTAGGAGATGAGGCACTGGCGGAAATGAAGCTGCGAGGGCAGGTTGTGAGACATGCTTGGATAGCCCAGTTGGCAGAACACTTGCACCGCGAAAGGTGAAGGTCTCAGTTTCGAATCCCAATCTGGCATACTGTTTTAATCTGCCACAAAGTTTCAGATCAGAGCACAATCTGCTGCAGAGTGAGAATTCATTCCGTAAATTGCACACTTCGTTAACAGAATGGGGGAGAGGGCCATGTTATATATATCTATACTGCAATATATCAATACTGCAATTACTGTACAGCATTCTATGTGGGCACAACAAGTATCCAACTGTCCACTAGCGTGAATGGCCACCACCAAACTGTGGCAAACAACACTCAATCAGCCAGTCATCAATCATGCTGCACATCTCAACACTAACGAATTCAACAGCTGCTTCACTACACAGGCCGGCACAAATGTCTCTGAATATGCAGGTGAGAATTGTCTCTCCAGCATATCCTGTAGTCTCACAATCCTCCTGCTCAAAATCTCTGTTAACTTGTGTCTCACTACAACATCTTACCTTTCCCCTTCTCTCTTTTGCACACACCATTCCTTCCCCATCCAGATCATGTACTGCATTTTCTCTACCCCCCCCCCCCATCCCTCTTCCCCAACCCTTCTCCCTTACTCTTCTACCTCCCTGTCTCTCTCTTCACCACCACCTTTCTTACCTCTCCTCCCCTCTCCACCCTTCCAACTCTCTCTGTCTCATACACTCTACGATCAGAACTACTTCTGTCTTGCTGTGCAGCTGCTGAGTCATTTGACAAAAGACCTGCCCCACACTGCCCAGCTCCCTTGTGCATCCTTTATTACCCCCTCCCTACCCCATCTATCCAAGCAAATAGTTTTAATAACTGATATTGAATTCCTAGTCTTGCTGCTACTGCAAGCATGTACGTTTGAGTGCCTGAGTGGATGTGTGTAAGAGTGCATGCTTCCTTACTAGAAAAAGAGTAAGAGCTCAAAATCAATTGTTAATTGTTTTCTGTTATGTGTTTCTGTTTGCCAGGCAACAATCCTCCACAGGTAAGCAGTTGCCTTTCCCTTATTTTACACATTTTTCTATCCAGTAATTTCCATTATTGTTATACACTGTCAATTCAGCTCTCTTCCAAGCCATACCCCTTTACTTTTGTTACTATCATTCTTCATTAATCTACAACACATTTGTCCATTCTTTATTCTTTAACATGCCTCCTCTGTGGTACCCGTCTTCAAAAAATATACCAGCCACCGTCTGTTGCACAATTTGAACACACGTTGTTGTAAAAGTCAACCACTCTAAATACTGCCGTGCTGTTCTCACAGTGACACCCCCCTCCCCTGTTTAACATTTAATGCCAGTGCAGTTTACACACTATTCTCCTCTACCGACTCGTGTGTTTATTTATCACTGCATTGTCAATCGTGCTTGGTTTTTCACAGCCCTGTGTAACAATTTGCGACTGAGCTGATCTATTTATGAACACTGCTACTACCTCCTGATTGCGTAAAACATTTCCTGATATTCCTTACAACTTCCTAGATAGCTCTCTTTGCAGTAATTACCAACTATTTCTGTTAAAAACTTCAACCATAAGTTTTTACCCTCTTATTTTTTATCTTTTTTTTTAACAAATTTCCTGTAGCTCCATTTGTCTACCAACTATCCAACCATAAATCCCTGCTCATTCTACCTCCACCAATATCGAAAACTCTCCTTTGCCGTAGCAAAACTCCAAGCACACATCCTCTTCCTGAAATCTTGTCTGGCACATGGTATCCCACCTAATGGGCTTACCATTAAAATTGGCTTCTTGGGCTGTCACCCACCCTACTGCAAGAACCTAAACATCTTCCAGTTCCAACAGTTCCACACTCACCAAACTTGTCCTTCATAATCATACAATCCGAGCTCCAATGTTACTTGTTGGCCTCTGCTCCTTTCGCAAAATCATTTTACTCTGTGACCCCAACTTCCTTAATTTTATTACTGCAATGGAAATTCTTACCCTTCAACAGTTGGAAAAGCTTTCCTGGCACCATCTGAGGAAGCTCTCCCTGCTACACCTGTTCTATGCCCAAATGCAGTTACCTATAATGCAGAAAAAGCATATCACTCTGAATCAACCACCTTCCCACCCCTGTCAAGCCCTCATAGTTCCCACCATGTCTTACTGGCTTACTCTGGCTCCCTATCCGTAAAAACTTCCCCCACCCTCCATGAAAACAGACTACTCTTATATACCCATCTTGTACCACTGTTGTCCACCTTCCTGCCAAACTCTGACCCACACAACCAGTATTATTTAAAGGCTTCACCTTTAGCCAACAACCTAAATTTAACCATGCTTTCCTTTACCCCACCCGTGAATTACTTTGCTACACATCCTACTGACAACATCCAACCAAAACCCAACATAGTATCCTGTTTAAAGACGTTCCAACCTCCCTCCAACGATGATACTCCTCCCATTCCACCCAGTCATCCACTGGTTGACTGTCATGAATTCCTCACTAATCTGGCTTTGCTTTCCCATCTTAAGCCCCTCTCCAGTGAGTCCATCATCACGACTATGGAACACAAAGCTATCCATAACTAGAAAACCAATCGAGACCTTATCATCCTTCGGACAGACAGAGGCTCCACCACAGTGGTCACTAATCATAGTTATGATGTGGCTGAGGGTCTCATCAACTTTCCAACTCCTCTGGAAGCAAATCTGAAGACTATGGTCCCATCTTGGAAGTTCAACAAGACCTTCAGCACCTCCACAAGGCCTTAGGTCCACCCCAAAAACTGACACCTGGATCCATCTCTTTCCTCACATCAGCAACCTCCCACACCAGTCACAGGCATCTCCTACCCAATAAAAGGCCAGGCCATATATGTAAACAGCTCTATTACATATCAGCTATGCTGCTATTACTGTACAGTATTCTATATGGGCACGACGAAGTAACCAACTGTCCACTCACATGTATGACCATCGCCAAACTGTGGCAAACAAAAAACTTGATCATCTAGTTGCCAAACATGCTGCACACCACAACACTATGTCTTCAATAGCTGCTTCAATACTGGATACTCCTTTCCAGCATAAGTTTCTCTGAACTCCACAGGTGGGAATTCCCTCTCCAGCATATCATACACACACACACACACACACACACACACACACACACACACACACACACACAAAATCCCCTTGGCCTAAACCTCCCCTAGCTTCTTTCTCATGTTCTCAAATTACTTTTTCCCTTCTCCCTTCTGACCACACCACTCCTTCCCAATCCAAATCATGTTCTCTCTCTCTCCCCCATTTTTTCCACCCTTCTCCCTTACTCTCCCCCTCCTTGTCTCCCTCTTCACCACCACCTTCCTCTCCTTTCCTTTTCGATAATGAATATACAGCACTAGGCCTCACAGTTTGGCTGTGTGTATGAATATATCCACTCTCACTAGAAAAAAGATCAAGAGCTCAAAGCTAGTGTCAACTTTTTTCAATTATATGATTCTGTGTGCCAAGCACCAATCATCTATATTTATGTGGTTGCCTTTCCCTTATTTATGTATTTTATGTCCAGGAATTTCTGTTATTGTTATATGTCAAAATATTATGATTTCATAGGATGAAAAGAGCATTGTCTCAAAAACATTACTATATCTCTAATTCAATTGTTCACTACTCACCGTGGATGAATTAATAAATATTCCAATTTCAGTTATCTAGTACTGAAGAACTACCTAAGAAATAACTGAGTATCTGTATTCTGTTGAAGCTGTTACAAGGGTATGACAATAGTGGTTTTTGAAAGAGTCAATAACATTCTTTTTAGGATTTCCTTGAATGACTTCATGTAAATCAGTTGTTAAAGTTTGAAAAACCAGATTGCCTGATGACACTTATTTCGCAAAAACAATAATTGAATATTTCCAAATTTTCAACTCAATACAAATTCTTCTTTACTATCAAACACAACTAACTACTGAGTGCAATGTTTACCAGCAAAATAAGCTGAAAATTAACTGCTTCAATATGTGAAGAAATGACTGTCCCTAGGCTTCTGTTACTAAGGTAATTCTACCCATAGAAAACACAAAAGATGGTACCAATGACCATGTGTTGCCCAACATATAGAACTGCCACCTAAATTTTCAAACATAAAATGCAATAAGTACGAATAGCAAGCAAGCAACAATGCCACTGAGACATAGCGACAGCCTGCAACCAAAGGTTAGTAGGACTCAACATATCAGCTTACTCGTTTGATGCAAAAGTTTCTGTGGCTCCATACTGGTTAGCACTTGTTTGAAATATGAACCATAGTCGCTGTCGAATTCCTAATAATTAATAAAATAAAAACATTTTATGAAACACTGAGGTTTACAACTCAATGTATACATTGCAAAAGTTTTCTCACAATGGGAATACTCTCAGGAGAAGGATCCATATTTCCAAAAAGAGGAGGAAATAAAGAATGAGAAGACTAGGAAGAAGAAATGAATTCTCTCTCACATTCAGTAGTGGTGTGTGTGTGTGTGTGTGTGTGTGTGTGTGTGTGAGAGAGAGAGAGAGAGAGAGAGAGAGAGAGAGAGAGAGAGAGAGAGAGAAAGCAATAAGAAGAAGATGAAGAGGGAAATGATTTCCCTAAACTAAGATAATGTTTATGCAGTATACAAATAAAGACAAATTCATCATCAGAGTGGATCAGATAAGTAAACTAAAATGATAAATTGTATCTGTACCTAACAAAAACAACCAATATTTTATCTATCCCAGACAGCAACAAACAATACTACTATGTTTTACAAATAAATATTAACATTTCTGAGGCAGGCCAGTTGCTTATCTCATGGATGGAGTTTTAATTTAGCTTGTCATTTTGTACACAAACACCATAAGCTGCATGTAAAAATATTTAGCTGCGAGACTGGTATTTGGGCATACAGCCCATCATCAGTGACATCTAATACAGGGTACAAGCAAATAAATATGTCCATATTATGTCTATAACATAAGAACATTTTATATACATTACAGTAGAAATATAAAGTTATTTACATAATGTGTACATCTGTACCAAATGAAAATTGTGTAACGTATGAAATCTTAATGATATTTAAACTGATGTGGATCTAGAAAACACAGAAACCCATGTCGTCATGACAGTGATGACAGAGTCTATTAGCTGTCTTACCTTTGTGGTGCACAAGTTGTTGTATGTACATGTTATAGCTGCCAAACATTTTAATGGCCATACTTCTTGGTCATACTGGACACTACTGTCATGAGATGAAAACATGGAACTGGTGGTCAGGACGAAGAGTCTTGTATTACAGGTCTCTTGTTACCTCTAAGATCATATCTAAATACATCTCTGACATGCACTATTATATACACTGAATCCTGCATTTGGACAAATAGTACATAAGGGTAGAATATACAAAGAGATAAAAACAGATGTTAACTGTCACAAACAAAACACTGAGCAAGATGGATGTAACACCACAAAACCTGTCTCAGATGCCACAGATGATAGGCTATATGCCAAAATAGCAATCTGGCAAATGTTTTTACATATTGGTCACGATGTACAGCCTGATGTCTTTTAACAAATACATACAAGCTGCAGAGCACCAAGCATACAAGATTTTTACAGATCACATATTTTACCTCATACAAATATTTCAAAGAGTGCAGGTTTATATAGCTTACAGAGACAAGTTATGTTCATATTCAGTTACTACTAACAAATTACACAAGGTAAAAAATATCTGTAAGAGAATATACCTCTGCCTTGTGGCTTTAAATGACAAAAATGCTAAGAAAAAGGAATTAACATAAAATTCACATATTTTACGCTGATATTACATCGGAAAGACTACAAAACAACTGGGATTTCATTGCTGCTAGAATGTATATAAATATCTATGAGTATTATATTTAAGCACTTGTTGCAAAAGAAGGTAATACTGTATATATAAATATCTATGAGTAAAGTAGTGTACCGACCACCAAATATCAGAAGCATTGAGTCATCAAAAGTTACACACAAAAGAGGATTAAAACAATGCTGGCTATTGGAAGAACTACTTTGACTAGCTAGAGTAAACACACACACACACACACACACACACACACACACACACACACACACACAAAAATCTGTGCACCTATATTGTGCTGGATAGACAAACAGTGTCAGGGGTGCAGTTAAGCAGGTGAACTAGGGGTGGGGAGGGGGTTGCGGATGGGAATGGGAATGGGGGCAGGGGTGGGGGCAGGGTGAGGGTGGGCGTTGAGTCAGGTGGGGCGGGTAGAGGAAGAAAGAGGTGAGTATCAGGAGGAGGAGTTGGGAATGAGCAGTTAACAGCTCAGAGAGAGGCAGCAGGTGTGCTAGACAGGAATATGGGAGATACGGATGGAGGTGCATGAGTTAGGAACGTGAAACATGCATATGATGATGATGTGGAGACATGGATTGGAGGTGGTGACAAGACAGAGTGAGGGAAAACTGTTCGGCAGAGTATCTGGGAACAGAGGGTTGGTGGAGTTTGAGGCCGGGAGAATTACGGGTTTGAAGGACATGTTGAAAGGGTAACTCCCATCCGTGTAGTTCAGAAAACCTTGTTCAGAGGAAGGATCCAAGTGGCATTGGTTATGAAGGAGCTATTGAACTCTAGCAATTTGTGCTCAGCAGCATGCTGTGCCACTGGACACAATTTGTTCTTGGCCACAGTTTGGTAGTGGCCATTCATTCTGATGAACAGCTCGCTGGTGGTCATGCCCTGACAAAATGCAGTACAGTGATTGCAGCCCAGCTGGTACATGATATGGCTGCTTTCACTAGTGGTCACGCCTCTCATGGGTCACCCTGTGACAGGACTGGAGTAGGATATGCTGGGTGGGTGTATCACACATGTCTTGCAGCTGGATCTTCCACAAGGCTAGGACACTGATGGCAAGAGGTGGGGAGTGGGAATGACATAAGGATGGACCAGGATGTTATGTAGGTTGGATGGGCAACGGAATACCACTTTAAGAGGGGTTAGAAGGAATATCCTTCGCTATGTCTTTGATTATCTGTCATCATACCTGGAAATAATGGACATCCAACCCAATATCCTTCCAATCCTCCCCTAAAGTGGTATTCTGTTGCCTATCCAACTTACACAACATCCTGTACCATTCCTATGTCCCCCTTCCCCCTCCCCCCCATTCCTTGTCACAAAAGGCCTATCCAGGTGCAAGACCTGCCCAACCCACCTACCCAACACATGCTATTCCAGCCTTGCTGCAGGCTCATTCTATCCCACCTTCAGAGACAGGACTACCTGTGACAACAGCCATGTCATACACCAACAATGCTGCAATCACTACACCGCATTTTATATAGGCATTACCACCAAACAGTTGTCCATCAGAATGAATGGCCACCACCAAACTGTGACCAAGAACAAAGTTGACCATGCACTGACACAACACACCACTGAGCATAACATGCTTGAGTTCATCTGAATCGTTCCCTCCAACACCAGTTTTTCTGAAGTATGTAGATGGAAGTTATCTTTGCAACACATCCATCTCTCCAGTAATCCTCCTGGCATCAACATCCACCAGCCCACTGTCCCCACACCCTCTGCCCAAGAGCCCTCCACCCCGTCCAACCCCTGCCTCCACATCATCTTCATTGTGTGCCACATCTCACTGGCTCCAACACCCACACATCACATGCCTAGCCCATGCACCTGCTGCCCATCCTGCATTCCCGTATTGCACACCTGTTGCCTCCCTCTGGGCCACTAGCTACCTGTCCTCAACCCCTACTCCTGCTTTCCACTCTTTCTCCATCTGTTTAACCCACCCAGCACAATCCCCAGCCCGAGGTCAATTGCAAAACTGCAACCTCAGCATTGTGTGTCCAGCCAACAAAATGTAAATGCACCATCGGTGTGTGTGTGTGTGTGTGTGTGTGTGTGTGTGTGTGTGTGTGTGTGTGTGTGTGTGTGTGTGTGTGCGCAGATAAGCGTCAGTCCTCTGCAGCTGATCTCTGTTTGGTTTTGGATTGTTTGAAGTGAGCATTGTTAAGAAGTGACGAATTGTGTCTAGAGCTAGAATTCAGTGCCAATTTTTAAGTAGCAGTGTTTTCAGGATTGTGATTTTGCTAGTAGTCTTTGCCAGTCACAATCCATAAAATGGCAACTGAAGCAAAGGGTGTCGATATGACAGATCTACTTGCAAAATTCGGCAAGCTGTTCAAGGCTAAAGGCGGGGAAACAGTAAGTAATAAACTAGATGTAACAATAAATGTGATTAAGACACAAGGTACTAGGATTACTACTTTTGAAAATGTCATAAACAATTTGCCTAAGGATTTACAAACTGAAATAAATGTGGAATGTGATTTCAAAGGTAAGGAAGTAGACAATCATCTTAACGAAATTAAAATGATTTAAAAATAATCAATAAAGAAATCCCAGATGCTAAGGAAAGAGTTGATACATGAAACTAAGGCAGGGCATTTAAAGAAATTTTGAGTCCATATACTAGACTACCTAGTTTGGAGAAATGGTAGGAATTCGTAGGACAAAAAGTAAGGGTGGAGGTTGATTCCTCTAATACTACACCCAATTCTACAGGCAAATCTGCTAGTAATCAGCAGGAATTACAGAGGTTATGGAGATGATTAGAAAAGATACAAGACTTAAAGAAAAAAAATAATGTAGCTAGTAAATATAGTTCGGACAAATGGCTGAAAGAACTATAACTAGGGACAGGAATGACTCTGTCAAAACAATTTCTGAAGTTTAAGCCAGATGGGGGAAGCACATCCTACTTACTTTTTATGTATATTTTTGATATTTGCCTAAAAACTGAGAAGACCATAAGACAATTGATTTCATACTTAGTTATTTGATTAAAGATGCAGCTGAATACAGAAGAGTCAATTTCAAAGATTTTAAGTCATGTAGGGACTTTACGGAAAGCTTAAAAGAAGGTATTGGTTCAAAAGAAAACACAAAGACCTAATGTTATAACTGTTGGATCTCAAGTATATAATAGTTCATGGGTGTGAGGGTATAAGAAGTACACTGTAGGCCATTTAACCCAATCAAAATATTGAGAATCCATTGGATGAGAACCATCTCATGAAAATATTAGTTCAGCGACTTCCTTACTATGTATGCAAGGAAATTTCATATAGGTCTTGAACAAATGTTAATGAACTGTTAACTTTTTTTGAAAAACTAGATGCACTGAACAAGCAGATAGGTAAGTACACCCACTGACACAACAATGTAAATAGTAATACTAAAGATAATACATATCCAAACAGAAACACATGGAGGAAAGAAAGTAGTTATTGCCATATAACCACAAGTAAACAAAATGATAATAATACACGGCATCAAGGACCATACAGAATAATTGACTGATACAATTTAGACATGGTAAAATGATTTACACTCTCCGGTGCACTTGCAATCTAAGCAGGTATTGTGGGGTGACATCCACCAGGCACTGAGTTAACTGCTCCACTAATTCCTTTTTGTTTCTGTGAAATAGTTCCCTCCCTCTTTTTCTATTCTGGCTTCTTTCTGATATCTCTTACTACCCTATACTAAAAGTGAGAGTAAGGTTATGACTGTTGGTGACACAGAGACATACATGGGGGGCTCTTCTATGTGTCTCATTTTAGACACATCGCACGTTGCAGGGAACAGAAGAGGAACTCTACAGCGCATGTACCGAGTCCATTAAGAAGATGATGTGTGAACATGGGCACGTCGAGTATCTTAAGAAGTGATGAAGGACATCAAGAAAGAAGAATTGTATTGTCTATGAGAAGAGGTAATAATATAAAACAGTGTCATAGGACAAAATGTTAAAGAAAAGTTGTTGGTGGAAGCTATCACACTCGGAATGTAGTATTTTAGGATAATTAATAATTTAAGTGCCATCACAGCACAAAAATACTAAGGCACATACATAGTAATGTAAGACCTGAGGACGGTGGAAACATACAGACAGTAATAAATCAGAAAGTTTACATGACAAAGGGGAGTAATGTCTTCTAAAAGTGATATTAGCAGGGCCTTTTCAGCATGTAAATAAATTGCAAATACTTTGAAGAATTGATCTACGAAAATTTTAAAATTGACTAATGAATTGTTTTACCAAGTGACACCGAAATAGGAAAAGTGTGAAGAAACATTTCAAAAGATAAAACATGAAAAGAGGGCACAGAACTATATCATTTCATCACAACTGATGTAACATTATATTATGAACTCGGTGGGTGATTTTGACAGAAAATTCCTCCATTGATATCAATAACACATGACAATATGGAAACAATTCAAGGAGAGATGAGACAATGCTTTAATTTCTGGTGTTTCCAGACAATGATCAGAAGGAGATATATTGTGTTTCTCTTCTTTCCTCCTCCTCCTACTACTACGTGATCAGGCACAGTGAACCGCACACTGCTACCAGTTTTCTCCTCCATTGTATTTTGTCCATTGCTGCTATCCACCATCCATACATATCTACTGATGCTTGGTTTTAATCTTCATGGAGGCCATCCCTCCAACACTTCTTGGGTCTCTTTCCTGTAGGTGTGAAATCCAGAAGCTTCTGAGGCCATCTGTGATCTTCCATCCGGACAACATGGTCGGCCCACTGCATTCGTTTGGCTTTGACAGTTCCTGTTATGTTGGGCTGCTGCTATACTTTCTCAAGATCTTGGTTTATCTGATCCTTCAATCCCCTGTGTCTGCATCCAGAACTGGATCAAAGATCTTCCGGAGCACTTTTCGCTCACAAACGAGGAGCTTATGGAAGTCCTGTTTCCAGATACTCCATGTCTCATAACCATATACATAGAACAACAGGCTAGATCAGGGTTTTGTATAGTTGAATCTTGAACTGTCTGGAGAGATACCTGGACCAAAGCAGTTGTGCTAGGCCGTGGTAAAATCGGTTTCCTGCTTGATTTCTGCTTCACATGATGAGTTCTCAGAGAAAAGTGCCCCTAGGTATTTAAATTCATGCACTCTCTTGTTGGACTGGTCTCCCACTGCAGTGATTGTAGATGACCATCAGTCTCACTCTGGCCACACATCATAACGAGGTACTCTGTCTTCGCTTCATTTATGTTTAGCCCAAATTTGCTGGCAGCCTCCTATAGTGCTCTGGTCATTTGCTCCAACTACTCTTCAGACCAGTTTCTGCATGTCTAAACAGATCAATTTTCTGCACTTTATTTTGAACAATGTAGTAATGGACATTGAAAGTGGTACAAGTTATTGTAGAGACACATTGCTGTCTGAAATTTACCAGACTGTAAGGCACTGTTCACAATATGCCAATATGTGTACCCTTGCACAACTCATGGCATTGGCAAAGTGTAACAAACATGCACCACCTGTGGTCAAGAAAAAATTTTGTAACACCATAAAGCCTACCACTAATGTACATGCTAGTGAGTTCCTGTTACTCTTGAGGTTTTCAATGGGACAATGTTTTCAATAAAAACTATGAGTAATGTTTCTGTAATGAAATGTTGATGCTGCCAATTCATATGATTTAAAAACCTGAAAGTGAGAAATGACAAAGTAAGGGTAGTGAAGATACAGTTCTGGTATGTGAATCTTCAAGGTATTGATGCTGGAAGAAAAAATCGAAATTTAATTAAACACGCAGCATGATCCTCGGTACTGTGAATTATGCATACATATGCAGTTACTGCCCGCCATCCATGTGGAGCACATATTGGTCTCACCGTGGACTTCCAACACTCAGCCACACACAAATGATATCATCAAAGTGTACGGGCCTGCAGATGGCGTTGACGCAACATCGAAACTTGTAGCCAAATAAATATGAAATCTTAAGTACAGCTGGAGGAGTTTCATTTTTAATAAAAAGTGGAAAGTAGGTGGTCAAGAATGAGAATGAGAGGTGGTTTAGGCCAGGGGGCTAGGACGAAACTGGTAAGGGAAGATAGAGAGGGTGGATCTAATGGCATATATATATTTAAGCAGTTGTTGAATTAAGTGAAGTAGCATCAAAATTCATGAAAGTTTTGGGTGCATTTTATCACAGAAAAACAGCAAAAAAGGCTTTCACACAGAAATGATCTCCTTGCAGCTACAAATCTAATATCAACAGAATGCCATATAGAATACAATACAGAAGATGACTATTCCTAAAATTTGTAACAATCCAAAACATTCAGAGTGACTCTTGCAGTAGCAACATGTCAGAAGTGGGAAAGGGAATAACAATTCAATGTTCACAAAAGCCACTCTCAAAGAGATTTTTATTTTATTACTGTCTACAATAACTTGTTTTGTAGGTAGTATTCCAGCATTACATTGTAAATGAAATTATACTTATTGAGTTAATCTGGTGGTTTTCTAGATGTTACTAGCACTGAATTGTAACCATTAGCTTTTGCAAGCTAATAAGTCACCTCCCAGCAATGTAAAAAGAGGTGAAACATTCACCTTTTGTGTTTTCATTCTTAAATTATGAAAGTGTGTTACCAAGAGGTGACAGAAAATGAATCAATGTCATGCCTATAAGAAGTTCATGATTCATAATTCATACCTGTATCTCAATACATAAGCAAGATATGATTGTTGGCTTTTTAGCTGGTTGTAATACAAGGTGGAATCATAGTACATCTTTAGCCATAATTTGAAAAAAATTCATGTTACCACCATAACCCACTTTTAGTGAATAATGCTTTATTGACAACTAGTTTCAGTAGGAAGTTTCATTTGCAATCTGACATAAAAACATTTTATAACAAAAACATCTTGAACATAGTAACACACAAAAGTCATGCCAAAGTTAATAGTTGTCTTTGCCAAGAAAATTTAGATCAAAAGCTTTTGTACCACTGTCATGTGTTCTCCATATCATATATTAACACAGTTAGTCACAGTGTATGGTGTACATCAATAACCATAACATTTGCAAATAGCACACCTATTGACGTACATGATACAACTGTGATGGACCTATGTTGATATGTGATGTGGTGAACATATAGTAGTGGTACAGAAGGTATTTGTATGTCATATAACCATTATCAAGATATTTTTATTACAATACGTTTTTATGCTGCGTTGAAATATTTAACAATTACTGTACACAAAGTAATCAAATTTTAATGAGTTACAAGTCTCCTCCCTCATTTCTCCAAATCGTTGTGTAAGGAAAGGTACCTGGATATATTAGGTAGGTGCATAACTTCATAGTGTTTTTGTTTTGCATGTTGATATTCTGGTTTCTATGGGTTTATTTGCCAACTGTATTTTTTATTTGTAGTTCTCTGTTGCCATTTGTGAGTTTACACTTTGTCATTTTGTCATTCAGAGATAGTGAGTGGAGCTGTGGATGCAAGAAAAATGGAGTGCCAAGTGGAGAAATCGGAACATTTCAGATATATTCTTTTGTTTGAGTTCAACAACAGACAGTAGCAGAGGCAGCCAGGAACTCTTTGCTACGTATGGGGATAATGCCACTGGACAGACCATGGTGTGAACATGGTTTTCTCCATTCAGGAAGACCTTCAGGGTTTGATAAAGATCGTTTAACTGCATTAATCCACAAAACAATCCACGTCAGTGTCAATGCGATGAAATGTGAAGTGTCCGCCATCAGGTGAGATTTGCACGGAATGGGGAATGTTCAAAAACTACATATATGGGTACTGCGTGCTCTAAGCTAAAATCACAAAAATCTGCGGGTGGCCACATGCAAATCTCTGCTTGCTCGTCATCAATTAGCTCATGAGCAATGCTGAAGAGTGCTATCCTGTATTGTTACTGGTGTTGAGGAATGGTGTCTTTATGCTAACAAAGGAAAAAAAAGGAAAGGTTGAGCCCAAACGAAGCAACAGCTCCCCGTATGAAGACCTGTGTGCATGCACAAAAGATAATGTTATGCATCAGGTGGAGTAGTAATGATGTGGTGTTCTACATATTGCTTTCCCAAGATGTAACCATCATGGCTGACTTTTATTGTCAACAACTGGGATGAACTGCAGACACAATCGAAGAGCAATAACCAGGAAGACTGCATGAAGTGACGCTACTCCACGATAACGCCTGCTCGCATTCTGCTAGACTGACAAAAAACACTACACAGGAGCTGAGTTGGGATGTTATTTCACACCCACCGTATTCACCTGATCTTAAGCCCTCAGATTTTCACCTTTTCCACTCTTCATTGCACAACTTTCTTCAAGGAACTTCCTCTACTGATGAAAATGTGCTCCGAACATGGCTTGACGAGTTTTTCATTCCAAAACCACATGACTTCAACAGTCACAGAATCAAAAAGTTATCCCAGCATTGTCAGACTGTTGTAAATGGTAAAGGAGATATATTATAGATGACTACAATCTCTGTTATGTGTACTTGTTGTATTTATTAAACTTATAGAAAAACACTACATACTTATGCACCAACCCAATACGTTGTCACCTACAGCCAGAGAAAAGGGTTTCATCAACAGATTAAGCAATAAGGTGATGACACACTGCACCACTTTCATATTTATGCACATTCATATTTTTAGGGCGTAATGAATAATCTATAATTTTTTGCTTTCAGACATGCAAGTTCAACTTTCTTATTTTTCTTTTGAATTTCTGAAGAATGAGTCATCTTTCTAAAAGATATTCCACATTCCTGCAAACCACAATGTATCCCCCAAATATATGAGCTGTCTATTTCTTACTAGTTAAGTTTAAATCTTTTTACTGAGGGTCTTCCTTTCCACTTTACTCAACATTATCTTCATCCCTGCTTGTCTTTGATACTGTAGAACACAGTGAATAGAAATTTAGTCTCACCTGCATAAAATTCTCTCATCAATGTTATTTATTAGCTTCATATTTCCTATTAAAGCCTCTGGTACCATTTGACACTTGCTAAAACAGTCCACCAACAGATTAAGCCAATAGTTCATGATTTACTTGACATTTAGGCTCTCCACATTTTACAACACAAAGGCCATTGTAAATTGACACAATGCCATTGTAAATTGACACAATACTAATATTTCTAGAACTGAATTAGGATGGTATTTCAATGTAAGTAACTCATAAGCACCATATCTTACCTCATCAGGTTCGGGTACAGTGAAAGTTACATTGAGAGGCTTCACATATTTTGTTTTATAATTGTGTTCCAGAAGTAAAGGTGTATACAGCACATTCTTCCACTGGCGGCTCAAGACAATGACACCCTTGAATACAAATAGAACAAAAACAATGCATTTAAATTACTTGGACAATCAGTGTTTAATGACAGAAACAAATTTATGTTATTTTAATGTTTCATAAAACAACACACACACACACACACACACACACACACACACACACACACACACACACATTGTGATGTTGCTTTGTACTCTTAAAACTTTATATAAACAATATTATATTTATATAATGGAAGGAAACATTCCACGTGGGAAAAATTATATATAAAAACAAAGATGAGGTGACTTACCGAACAAAAGCGCTGGCAGGTCGATAGACACACAAACAAACACAAACATATCCTCTCTTCTCGTCATCCGCCAGGCCTCAATCTCCGCTAATTTCAAGTTGCCGCCACTCATACCTCACCTGTCTTTCAACAACTTCTTTGCCTCTACACTTCTGCCTCGACTGACATCTCTGCCCAAACTCTTTGTCTTTAAATATGTCTGGTTGTGTCTGTATATGTGGATGGATATGTGCGTGTGTGCGAGTATATACCTGTCCTTTTTTCCCCCAAAGGTAAGTCTTTCCGCTCCCGGGATTGGAATGATTCCTTACCCTCTCCCTTAAAACCCACTTCCTTTCGTCTTCCCCTCTCCTTCCCTCTTTCCTGATGAGGCAACAGTTTGTTGCGAAAGCTTGAATTTTGTGTGTATGTTTGTGTGTCTATCGACCTGCCAGCGCTTTTGTTCGGTAAGTCACCTCATCTTTGTTTTTATATACAATATTATATTTAATAACACAGTTAGAAGTACATTGAAGTTTCTATGTATTTAATCAAATAAGATGAAAAATCTTAAAACAGGAAATCAGGTGGGGACTAACTCAATTCTTCAAGCACATATCATCTTGTCCTCGAAAAATATTCAAGAATCAATTATTCCAACCTCCACGAACCAGTGCCTCTTTTCTCCCTGAAGAAGCAGCCAGATGTTTTGAAAGCTAGCAGTGACAGAATCTATTTTTGTGTGCTACCAAGTTGAAACACCTTGCAACCTAGGTACAATAGTTATGTTTCTGTTGGTGGCTGCCATCAATGAGATAATAAGGATAGAATAGAAAAGTTGAGATTATATGGTTTATGCTACACAGACTTGTACAAAGTAAGTTAGAAGTGTAGAGAGAGCCCTCCAAGCATTCTCCTTATATCTTGTGTGAGATCAATTTAAACCAACATAAAAACTGAGACAGAATATGACATCCATCCATGAAGTAATTATTTAAAATATATGTTTTAAAAGAACAATAATTATACAGTGATATTTTGAGACTCCTGTATTAAGAAGTAAATGATTTTAAATATAAATATTCACTATCATTTTAAGAGATGTAAAGATCAACGTCATACACTTTTTATGTATATGCTTGGAACCTACTGTAGTTACTATGCAACAATGTCAACCGTCTTCTGTATTTCAGTACACTAGACACCTAGTTTCTCCACTAGGTATTGTTATCTTCAGATGCTGATGTGGTGCCACCATTACCTCTCTCAGTAAGACAAAAGCTTTTTTTGTCATAGCTTTTGGTATATACTTGATCTTTTCAACTTTTCAGCAATTTAGTAGATTAGTAAGACCCTAGAAATGTTGTTGTTGTTATGGTCTTCAGTCCTGAGACTGGTTTGATGCAGCTCTCCATGCTACTCTATCCCGTGGAAGCTTCTTCATCTCCCAGTACTTACTGCAACCTACATCCTTCTGAATCTGCTTAGTGTATTCTTCTCTTGGTCTCCCTCTACGATTTTTTCCCTCCATGTAGCCCTCCAATTCTAAATTTGTCATCCACTGATGCCTCAGAACATGTCCTACCAAATGATCCCTTCTTCTAGTCAAGTTGTGGCACAAACTGCTCCTCTCCCCAATTCTATTCAATACCTCCTCATTAGTTATGTGATCTACCCATCTAATCTTCAGCATTCTTCTGTAGCACCACATTTCAAAAGCTTCTATTCTCTTCTTGTCCAAACTATTTATCGTGCATGTTCCACTTCCATACATGGCTACACTCCATACACATACTTTCTGAAACGACTTCCTGACACTTAAATCTATACTCGATGTTAACAAATTTCTCTTCTTCAGAAACGCTTTCCTTGCCATTGCCAGTCTACATTTTATATCCTCTCTACTTCAACCATCATCAATTATTTTGCTCCCCAAATAGCAAAACTCCTTTACTACTTTAAGTGTCTCATTTCCTAATCTAATTCCCTCAGCATCACCCGAATTAATTCGACTACATTCCATTACCCTCGTTTTGCTTTTGTTGATGTTCATTTTATATCATCCTTTCAAGACACTGTCCATTCCGTTCAACTGCTCTTCCAAGTCCTTTGCTGTCTCTGACAGATTTACAATGTCATCGGCAAACCTCAAAGTTTTTATTTTGTCTCCATGATGGATTTTAATACCTACTCCAAATTTTTCTTTTGTTTCCTTTACTGCTTGCTCAATATACAGATTGAATTACATACGGGAGAGGCTACAACCCTGTCTCACTCCCTTCCCAACCACTGCTTCCCTTTCATACCCCTCGACTCTTATAACTGCCATCTGGTTTATGTACAAACCGTAAATAGCCTTTCGCTCCCTGTATTTTACCCCTGCCACCATTAGAATTTGGAAGAGAGTATTCCAGTCAACATTGTCAAAAGCTTTCTCTAAATCTACAAATGCTAGAAACATAGGTTTGACTTTCCTTAATCTTTCTTCTAAGATAAGTCATAAGGTCAGTATTGCCTCACGTGTTCCAACATTTCTATGGAATCCAAACTGATCTTCCCTGAGGTCAGCTTCTACCAGTTTTTCCATTCGTCTGTAAAGATTTCGTGTTAGTATTTTGCAGCTGTCACTTATTAAACTGATAGTTCGGTAATTTTCACATCTGTCAACACCTGCTTTCTTTGGGATTGGAATTATTATATTCCTCTTGAAGTCTGAGAGTATTTCACCTGTCTCATACAGCTTGCTCACCAGATGGTAGAGTTTTGTCAGGACTGGCACTCCCAAGGCCGTCAGTAGTTCTAATGGAATTTTGTCTACATCCGGGGCCTTGTTTCGACTCAGGTCTTTCAGTGCTCTGTCAAACTCTTCACGCAGTATCGTATCTCCCATTTCATCTTCATCTACATCCACTTCCATTTCCATAATATTGTCCTCAAGTAAATCGCCCTTGTATAGACCCTCTATATTCTCCTTCCACCTTTCTGCTTTCCCTTCTTTGCTTAGAATAGGGTTTCCATCTGAGCTCTTGATATTCATGCAAGTTGGTCTCTTTTCTCCAAAGGTATATCATACCCCTAGTGAGATAAGACACTACAGCCTTACATTTGTCCTTTAGCCATCCCTGCTTAGCCATTTTGCATTTCCTGTCGATCTCATTTTTGAGACACTTGTATTCCTTTTTGCCTGCTTCATTTACTGTATTTTTATATTTTCTTCTTTCATCAATTAAATTCAATATTACTTCTGTTACCCAAGGATTTCTGCTAGCCCTCGTCTTTTTACCTATTTGATCCTCTGCTGCCTTCACTACTTCATCCCTCAAAGCTACCCATTCTTCTTCTACTGTATTTCTTTCCCCCATTCCTGTCAATTGTTCCCTTATGCTCTCCCTGAAACTCTGTACAACCTCTGGTTTAGTCAGTTTATCCAGGTCCCATCTCCTTAAATTCCCACCTTTTTGCAGTTTCCTCAGTTTTAATCTGCAGATCATTACCAATAGATTATGGTCAGAGTCCACATCTGCCCCTGGAAATGTCTTACAATTTAAAACCTGGTTCCTAAATCTCTGTCTTACCATTATATAATCTATCTGATACCTTCTAGTATCTACAGGATTCTTCCATGTATACAACCTTCTTTTATGATTCTTGAACCAAGTGTTAGCTATGATTAAGTTATGCTCTGTGCAAAATTCTACCAGTTGGCTTCCTCTTTCATTTTTCCCCCCAATCCATATTCACCTACTAAGTTTCCTTCTCTCCTTTTCCTACTCTCAAATTCCAGCCACCCATGACTATTAAATTTTTGTCTCCCTTCACTACCTGAATAATTTCTTTTATCTCATCACACATTTCATCAATTTCTTCATCATCTGCAGAGTTACTTGGCATTAAACTTGTACTAATGTAGCAGGCATGGGCTTTGTGTATATCTTGGCCACAATAATGCGTTCACTATGCTGTTTGTTGTAGCTTACCCGCATTCCTATTTTTTTATTCATTATTAAACCTACTCCTGCATTACCCCTATTTGATTTTGTATTTATAACCCTGTATTCACCTGACCAAAAGTCTTGTTCTTCCTGCCACGAAACGTCACTAATTCCACTATATCTAACTTTAGCCTATCCATTTCCCTTTTTAAATTTTCTAACCTACCTGCCCGATTAAGGGATCTGACATTCCACGCTCCAATCCGTAGAATGCCAGTTTTCTTTCTCCTGATGACTATGTCCTCCTGAGTAGTCCCCTCCCGGAGATCCGAATGGGGGACTATTTTACCTCCGGAACATTTTACACAAGAGGACGCCATCTTCATTTAACCATACAGTAAAGCTGCATGCCCTCAGGAAAAATTACGGCTGTAGTTTCCCCTTGCTTTCAGCCATTCACAGTACCAGCACGGCAAGGCCGTTTTGGTTAGTGTTACAAGGCCAGATCAGTCAATCATCCAGACTGCTGCCCCTTCAACTACTGAAAAGGCTGCTGCCCCTCTTCATGAACCACATGTTTGTCTGGCCTCTCAACAGATACCCCTCCATTGTAGACACAGTCTTCAGATATTCTTGTCTTGTAACTTTATGGTCTGCGCTCAGTTTGGAAGTGATACGTAAAACCAGGGCACACAAATTTACCAAATGATGAAAAGTCTGCTATATACTGTGGTGTCACAAACTTAATGACACTGATTCTCAAATGTCTACCATTCAATTGATCACAAGTAAAGTCAAATTTTACTGTGTTTCACAATTTAGCACAATACTGTGAAGTTCTTACATTTTGCATTTTAATGCACTACAAATTCTAAAGTATTTAATTCTTATTTTTATAAAGACTGATTCTGGAGTGGTGTACTCTTTGATTTATGTGGGATGAGCAAGGGCTGGGGCCAACTGGAGTTCATCCACTGGGGCTCATAAATTGGCCACTCTTACCCCTCCCATGCCAGCCAAGGACAGAACTGAACAGAATTTTTATTTCTGTCATGACCTCAAAAGTCATCTAAGGCATTACAAGAACCAATACAGTCATGGTACATATGCATTCAACAAACTCTTCATTGCTGTGGATTTACACCTGTCACTATACTACTGTCACAAGATATTTTCAACATCAAAATAAAGTCTACATAATGTTACTGTTCACTGGTGCATCATTTCCTAATACTGCAAACATAGTAATAAAAATGTTGGAATCAATTTTCTTGGCCTCAATTAAAAATTAATCAAATACACAAGGTCTCACTTCTAACAGAAAATCTTCGATTTTTCTTTTGAACTGTTGATCTGGTGGCTCACTTATGAACTTCAGGACATTGCCCAGCATCTGCTGCCTATTGTTAAATTGTTGCTTAATTCAAAAGTATTTGAAGAAATGAGAATATCCTTACATTAATTAGCTCCATTTTGCAACAGTAGTACTGATGAAGGAAAATATACATTTACATATCAGCGTAAATAATATGGCCCACATTTTAAATCACAGGTATAAAAAAGGTAAAAATTCAATTTTTCCTTGTTAGATGCCTTTTCATGAAAATGGTTACCGAGCTTGTAATTTAAAAAATCTTGAGAAAGAACTTTGGCAGCTTAACAGATGACCAAAAGGAATGGAAATTTACTAAAAACAAATGAGGCATTAAAAACGGTAGGATACTTGAAGAAACAGTCTTCAGTCATAATAGCACAAAGGAGAATGATTGGAGCCAGTGCAACTCGACGAAACAGCAATGGGTGTCAGGAAATACCCACCATCTGCTTCCACATTTTATTTCTGTAAATTTACCAGTCAACAACTGCCACACACATCACCAACTGACGCTGTCACTGTCACATCCTGCCCCCACCTACTGTTATAGTGTGAGCCAATGAAGGCAGCTTGTAACAATCAGTATCTGATGGTTCAAAAATGTTTATACTTATATAAAAACTTCTCAGCTGCCTTTGAATCTACAGCGATAAACATTGCAAAGAAATTCAAAGACTTTAACCAGCATAATAGAGCCAGATTTTCTTAATTAAAAGTTGGCATGAATAAATTTGGCAATTAACTGAAAGATCATATTGATTATCTGAGAGCAGAGAAACACAGTTAAAATCAGATATTAATAAATTAATAATCAATTAAACAATTTAAAACCCACATTGGACAAAGATCTGACATTAGAAGAAGACACAGGTGTTTGAATGAGGAGTTTAACAACAATTTATAAGTACTAACAGACATTCATTTACCAAATCAAAGGAAACATTCCAACTAAACCCGGCTAGGAAAATGGAAATAGTATTCTCAGTAGCCATAGATTTTGTACACAGAACAGAACACACTAGAATAGGTTACAGCAGGAAACATTCCACATGGGGAAAAACAAAATATATCTAAAAACAAAGATGATGTGACTTACCAAACGAAAGCGCTGGCACGTCGATAGACACACAAACACAAACATACACACAAAATTCAAGCTTTCGCAACAAACTGTTGCCTCATCAGTACACAAACAGTTCCTTTCACCTATTAAACAACCATTTCGTCTAGTTCTGATAACTTTCGTTTTATTTCCATTTGCGTATTTCGCACACCACTGATAATTTTTAGCCACTTCCCACGGGTTTTAACATCATTATTTCTTCGCCAGACAATTGTTAGCCTCATTTTCATAATCTGCCACCACAAAACCACTCCTTTTAATACATTTACATGCAGTTTTTTCGAAATATTCCCGAATTTCTCCATCCTTTAACGTGTTTTGGCGGCAACACAACCACCTAACCTTTGTGCACATCGTTGTCTACCAACCCAAGTTCACCACAGGATCAACATAGCCCAGCTTTAACCAACACTTTTTCGCCTTTTTTCACAACAGATCTCCAGTTACTTTCTCCAGTTACTTTCATTTTCATTTCAACCTCATGTTACACTTTCCACCATCTAATACCATGTCACCCTCACAACACCCCCACTACGACCCCATTAAGTTTTATTTACATTCCCTCCGCAAACATGCCTTCACCCTAGCCAGATTACGCTCGCATATTTTATTTTCTCAGGCTTGTCTGACATTTGGCATTACCCCCAAAGGCCTCACACTTAAAGTTCCCATCTCTGGCTGCAACCCTTCTTTCCATCAGTCCCTATATCAGTTCCAAACTGAACAATCCATTGCCATCACCCCCTAATCCTTCACCTACACATCAACTCAACCAATGAACACACCCGTCAACTCCTATCCTTAATAAAAGTCCTGAATCTTTCCTCTCCCACATCCACGCCGGCTGTTCAGAGCATCCTCCCACAGGCCAACCGCAAATTAGAACAGCATGCCACCCTTCACCTCAAAAAACTATCCAATCTCCTGGTTTCCCACCTCCAGAAAGGCAACTCACTCACCCTCCACAACCTTTCCAGCAAACCTCAACCTCCTCTCATTGCACACAAACCCAGTCTCTCCCATCTACTCAATCTCCCACTTCCAGCTCCACTCCCTCCAAAACCTCAAAATTCCAATCAACACAATCTGGTACCACAACACCCTAATTCAGTAGTTAACCTTTCCTCCAAACCTCTCTCCCAATCCGAAACCTCTGTCCTATCCAAAGGCCTCACCTTCAGCCCCACTCCCAGATTCATCCAAACAGCCCTCGTCAAAGATTTACTGTCCTACACTTGTACTCTCTGCTGGAAGTATCACTTTGCCACGAAGAAAAATGATCCTAACCCTACCCCTAATGATCCAACTCCCCAAGACACTATCCAAATTGAACCCTGCCTGGAACAGTTCCGTCCTCTGTCACAGTGGGACCCACCTCCTCTTCCTCAAAATCACCCTCTCCAAACCTTCCAGGAATTTCTGACTTCCAGCCTTGCCTCTCAATCCTTCTTAAAAAACCTTAATCCGACTCCCAACATCACCACTGCTGAAGCCCAGGCTATCCGTGATCTGAAGGCTGACTGGTCCATCGTCATTCTTCCGGCGGACAAGGGTTCCACGACCGTGGTACTTGATTGTCGGGAGTATGTGGCTGAGGGACTGCGTCAGCTTTCAGACAACACCACATACAAAGTTTGCCAAGGTAATCCCATTCCTGATGTCCAGGCGGAGCTTCAAGGAATCCTCAGAACCTTAGGTCCCCTACAAAACCTTTCACCTGACTCCATCAACCTCCTGACCCCACCGACACCCCGCACCCCTACCTTCTACCTTCTTCCTAAAATTCACAAACCCAATCATCCCGGCCGCCCCATTGTAGCTGGTTACCAAGCCCCCACAGAACGTATCTCTGCCTACGTAGATCAACACCTTCAACCCATTACATGCAGTCTCCCATCCTTCATCAAAGACACCAACCACTTTCTCGAACGCCTGGAATCCTTACCCAATCCGTTACCCCCGGAAACCATCCTTGTAACCATTGATGCCACTTACTTATACACAAATATCCCGCACATCCAGGGCCTCGCTGCAATGGAGCACTTCCTTTCACGCCGATCACCTGCCACCCTACCTAAAACCTCTTTCCTTGTTACCTTAGCCAGCTTCATCCTTACCCACAACTTCTTCACTTTTGAAGGCCGGACATACCAACAATTAAAGGGAACAGCCATGGGTACCAGGATGGCCCCCTCGTACGCCAACCTATTCATGGGTCGCTTAGAGGAAGCCTTCTTGGTTACCCAGGCCTGCCAACCCAAAGTTTGGTACAGATTTATTGATGACATCTTCATGATCTGGACGCACAGTAAAGAAGAACTCCAGAATTTCCTCTCCAACCTCAACACCTTTGGTTCCATCAGATTCACCTGGTCCTACTCCAAATCCCATGCCACTTTCCTTGATGTTGACCTCCACCTGTCCAATGGCCAGCTTCACACGTCCGTCCACATCAAACCCACCAACAAGCAACAGTACCTCCATTATGACAGCTGCCACCCATTCCACATCAAACGGTCCCTTCCCTACAGCCTAGGTCTTCGTGGCAAACGAATCTGCTCCAGTCCGGAATCGCTGAACCATTACACCAACAACCTGACAACAGCTTTCGCATCCCGACCTGGTACAGAAGCAAATAACCAGAGCCACTTCCTCGTCCTCTCAAACCCAGAACCTCCCACAGAAGAACCCCAAAAGTGCCCCACTTGTGACAGGATACTTTCCGGGACTGGATCAGACTCTGAATGTGGCTCTCCAGCAGGGATACGACTTCCTCAAATCCTGCCCTGAAATGAGATCCTTCCTTCATGAAATCCTCCCCACTCCACCAAGAGTGTCTTTCCGCCGTCCACCTAACCTTCGTAACCTCTTAGTTCATCCCTATGAAATCCCCAAACATCCTTCCTTACCCTCTGGCTCCTACCCTTGTAACCGCCCCCGATGTAAAACCTGTCCAATGCACCCTCCCACCACCACCTACTCCAGTCCTGTAACCCGGAAGGTGTACACGATCAAAGGCAGAGCCACGTGTGAAAGCACCCACGTGATTTACCAACTGACCTGCCTACACTGTGAAGCTTTCTATGTGGGAATGACCAGCAACAAACTGTCCATTCGCATGAATGGACACAGGCAGACAGTGTTTGTTGGTAATGAGGATCACCCTGTGGCTAAACATGCCTTGGTGCACAGCCAGCACATCTTGGCACAGTGTTACACCGTCCGGGTTATCTGGATACTTCCCACTAACACCAACGTATCCGAACTCCGGAGCTGGGAACTTGCTCTTCAATATATCCTCTCTTCCCGTCATCCACCAGGCCTCAATCTCCGCTAATTTCAAGTTGCCGCCACTCATACCTCACCTGTCATTCAACAACATCTTTGCCTCTGCACTTCCGCCTCGACTGACATCTCTGCCCAAACTCTTTGCCTCTGTATATGTCTGCTTGTGTCTGTATATGTGTGGATAGATATGTGTGTGTGTGTGCGAGTGTATACCCGTCCTTTTTTCCCCCCAAGGTAAGTCTTTCCGCTCCCGGGATTGGAATGACTCCTTACCCTCTCCCTTAAAACCCACATCCTTTCGTCTTTCCCTCTCCTTCCCTCTTTCCTGATGAGGCAACAGTTTGTTGCGAAAGCTCGAATTTTGTGTGTATGTTTGTGTGTCTATCGACGTGCCAGCGCTTTCGTTTGGTAAGTCACATCATCTTTATATATATATATATATATATATATATATATATATATATATATATATATATATACAATTTCCATTTTCCTAGCCGGGTTTAGTTGGAATGTTTCCTTTGATTTGGTAAATGAATGTCTGTTAGTACTTATAAATTGTTGTTAAACTCCTCATTCAAACACCTGTGTCTTCTTCTAATGTCAGATCTTTGTCCAATGCGGGTTTTAAATTGTTTAATTGATTATTAATTTATTAATATCTGATTTTAACTGTGTTTCTCTGCTCTCAGATAATCAATATGATCTTTCAGTTAATTGCCAAATTTATTCATGCCAACTTTTAATTAAGGAAATCTGGCTCTATTATGCTGGTTAAAGTCTTTGAATTTCTTTGCAATGTTTATCGCTGTAGATTCAAAGGCAGCTGAGAAGTTTTTATATAAGTATAAACATTTTTGAACCATCAGATACTGATTGTTACAAGCTGCCTTCATTGGCTCACACTATAACAGTAGGTGGGGGCAGGATGTGACAGTGACAGCGTCAGTTGGTGATGTGTGTGGCAGTTGTTGACTGGTAAATTTACAGAAATAAAATGTGGAAGCAGATGGTGGGTATTCCCTGACACCCATTGCTGTTTCGTCGAGTTGCACTGGCTCCAATCATTCTCCTTTGTGCTATTATGACTGAAGACTGTTTCTTCAAGTATCCTACCGTTTTTAATGCCTCATTTGTTTTTAGTAAATTTCCATTCCTTTTGGTCATCTGTTAAGCTGCCAAAGTTCATCATTGTAGCAGAAGGAGTCAGCCACCAATAAATTATTTTAGCTCCTCTTAAACTGAACTTTATTATTAGTTAAAATTTTATGTCTCCTGGCAAGTTATTGAAAATGTGTGCATCTGAATAATGGACTTTTCCTGGACCAAAGCAAGTGACATTAAATCTTGATGGAGACTGTTCTTATTTCTATTACTGCTTGCATGAACTAAGTGTTGGTTTTAAAATGAGAGATATTTTTAACGAGAAATTTCATTATGGAATATATATTGGGAAGTAACAGTTAGTATCCCCAGTTCATTAAATGTGGTTTTGCAAGAAGTTGTCGAGTTCACACTACAAATAATTTGTATTATACATTTTGGATTCAGAAAACTTTAGCTTAACTTAATGAGTGACCCCAAAAATTGATCCAATATGACATTATGGAATGAGAGAGACCAAAATATGTTGGCTTATTTGTTTTTTATATCACCTATTTCAGACAACATCCACGTTGCAAATAGATATTTGTATACGCAATTCAACAGTTTTGTGGAACGGTGCTTGCAGAGGAATTTCTTACGAAGGTGAAATCCCTAAATTTGACAGTGTCAAATTCTTCTATCTGCTTGTCACCACAATTTAGACAGATACAGATATGCAGATAGCTTTCGTCAATACTGGAACCCTTTACGAACATTAACTGTGAATCTGCCAATAAATTATTTGTTGTGAGACACTCAAGAAGCAGACTGAGTATTAACTTTCCGAAAATTTTCAATAATGCTGGCAAAAGCAATATTGTACAGAAATTTGAGAATATTTCTTTACGTCCTGTCTTAGACAAAGGTTTAACATAAGCATATTTCAAACCTTCAGGAAATTTTACACTTATAAATGATAGGTTACACAACTAACATAATATGTTCCTAAATTCAGTAGCACTCTCTCTAATTAACTTTGTTGGTATTTTATCGTAACCACTTGAATTTTCTGATTTTGAACATGGTATGGTGGACACAGCTGTTAATGGTGTAGTAAGGGTCTTATTTGTATCACTGAAGTTCTTTGTAATGACTGATCTGATATATTCCACGGTAGCATTCACCAAACCTGACTATCGCATCTTTTCACTAACAGTAATGAAATACTTTTTAACAAAGTTCTGCCACACTGCACACATCTGTTATCAATGCATCGTTTACTATTAATACTATCCACACTTCTTCATTTCTTGTTCTACCAGTCTCATCCTCCACTGTCTCCCACACCTACTTACTTTTGTTATATGATACGAGTATCTTTGTTCTAGTAAGAAAAAATGCCTCATAATTGCGTAAATAGCACAAATTCTTTTTGCTACATCTGTGGAGAGCTACCTGAAGTTGTAAAACTAAACCTTATTTCTCTTGTAAGTAAGAGTTACAAACTTTATTTCGGGCGTACAGTTGGTGACCAGGAGAGAAACTGAGCTACCCACACATACTGTTCATTGTCCTGACAGGCTGGTTATAACATTCATATGTCCTTTGCTGCTCCCATGATTCAGAGGGAGCCAACAAGCGACCCAATGGACTGTTATTTTTGGAGGCGAAATGCCTGAAAAGAAGGAAACCTGTGCAATATCGTGATTTACCATCTGTTACAGGGCCTGTTTGTCACGTGGAGAATTACCAATATCAGTGTCTCATGAGAATATGGCAGTGGTGCAGATGAATGCAGTGACAAACACACAGAAGACATTAAAGGACTCAAACATTTCAAGGTCACTGTGTCACTCTTTGTATAAAAAGGAGGACCTAAATGATTTTCTTCATGATTTAAATTTGTTGAAGCAACAGAAAGCTTTTAACTTCACAATTAAAAAGGTGGACTCTTCTTTGTGATATGAAAGTGAATGTCTATCATAATCCTCTTGCTGTTTTTTTTTTCTGAATATTTCTTGAAGGAGAGTGACATGGTTTTTATAATGATATCAAGTCTGCTACAAAAACTCTTGGCCATGATTTCAATAGATACGAATGGTGTTTTTTCATAGATTCCAGTTAAGTGTGTCTGTGAAAGAAGTACTGCTGCACAATAGGAACATTTTCCCACACAAGCAAACATTCATTTGGTCCCCCCCCCCTTTCTGCCCCCCCCCCCCCCCCCACAGAAGCTACACATCCTCCCCCCCCCCCCCCCCACTTGCCATTCCTTCAGCTTTTGGTAAGACCTTTAAAAACAAATCTAAATCTAGTGAGTGTTGAAACTGGTTGTTTTCACTGCTAATCATGGTACATAATCAACCATTTGTTGTCCTTTCATCTTAAGTTTCACGTATTATTATCACACACACACACACACACACACACACACACACACACACACACACACACACAACAACAACAACAACAACATTCACCAGTTGGCAACACCATCCAAAACGCGACATTAAGTAAACAAACGCTTGTTTCCTGTGAAAACAAAATTTCACATGGCACAAAGCAGAAGAACTGAAAACGTGGAAAAGAACACATGTAGACCAGCATATAAAAATTCATAAGCAGAAATTTATACTATTATTGCATCACATATAAGCAGAAAGTGTCAGAACTATTTATAACCTCGATATATAATGTCAAAATGTAAAGCAAAATAGTTTACATTCAAATATGTATTTATTCCAGGTCACTGAATTCCTTGCTTTTTCCAACCAGGGTGCAGAGAAACAGTAGTACAGCCACGGACAATATTTTTATTCATTCTTCATCACTAGATGGGCATTCTGTTAGTAAAAGGATGAATGGCCTTTCAGACCATGATGCACAAATTTTAACACTGAAAGGCTTTTGTACTCAAACAAATGTCACATATAATTACAAACTATGTAGGGAAGTTAATCCAACGGCAATAGAGAGTTTTTTAAACCTTGTCAAGGAACAAGAGTAGCAGGATGTTTATAGTGCCGATAACATAGATGACAAATACAATACTTTCCTTAACACATTGCTCATGCTCTTTGAGAGTTGCTTCCCATTTGAATGTTCTAAATGGAATACTAGCAGTAAAAGGCAGTCTGGGTGGCTGACTAGTGGGATACGGATATAATGTAGAACAAAGCAGGAATCACATCAAAATGTTAGAAGTAGTCACAATCAAGCTACAAAAGCCCATTGCAAACAGTATTGTAAGGTGCTTAAAAATGTTATTAGGAAGACAAAGAGTAGGTGGTACACAAATAGAATAGCTAATTCACAGGACAAAATTGAAACCATGTGGTCAGTTGTGAAGGAAGTATCTGGGCAGCAGCACAAGGTCGACGAAATAGTCAGTTCGCAGTAAAAATATCTCTGTTACTGATATATCAGACATATGTACAGTATTTAACAGTAATCTTCTGAGCATTGCTGGTGAATCAAATAAAAAAATTAGTTTCTACAGGAAATCATACAACTCTCTTAGCAAATACCTTTCCAAGTTGATGCCTGTAATACTATTCTGTGATACAGAAAAGGGGGAGATTGAATCAATAATTAAAATCACTGAAGACTAAGGACTCTCATGGTTATGATGGAGTGCCTAATAGAATATTAAAGTACTGTGCTGAACATGTTAGCCCTGTACTTAGCCATATTTATAATTTTTCCTTTAGGAATGGTCAGTTTCCTGAACGATTAAAGTACTCAGTAGTAAAGTTGCTTTATAAAAAGAGAGAAAGGGGCAACGTAGACAATTTTAGACCTATTTCTATGCCATCAGTGTTTGGTAAAGTTATTGAAAAGGCTGTGTATGTAAGGATAATTGATCATTTTATATCACATAATGTGCTATCAAATGTACAGTTCAGCTTTAGAAGTAATTTAACAACTGAAAATGCTATATTCTCTTTTCTTTGTGAGTTACTGGATGGGTTAAACAAAAGGTTTTGAACGCTAGGCATATTTTTTGATTTAATAAGACGTTTGATTGTGTTGATCACAAAATATTGCTCCAGAAGGTGGACCGTTAAGAAATACGGGGAGTAGCTCAGAACTGGTTCACCTCTTACTTTAAAAACAGACAACAAAAGGTCATAATTCACCGTGTTGAGAATGGCTCTGATGTGGGGTATGGTCAAATGGGGGGTGCCCCAGGGATCAGTGTTAGGGGCCCCTCCTGTTCCTTATTTATATAAATGATATGCCCTCTAGTATTACAGGCAACTATAAAATATTTCTGTTTGCTGATGACACCTGCTTGGTAGTATAACAGATGTTGTGTGCAACATTGGCTCAGTTTCAAATAGTGCAATTTATGACATAAGTTCATGGCTTGTAGAAAATAAACTAACATTAAACCACAGTAAGACTAAGTTGACCTCCACCTGTCCAATGGCCAGCTTCACACGTCCGTCCACATTAAACCCACCAACAAGCAACAGTACCTCCATTATGACAGCTGCCACCCATTCCACATCAAACGGTCCCTTCCCTACAGCCTAGGTCTTCGTGGCAAACGAATCTGCTCCAGTCCGGAATCCTTGAACCATTACACCAACAACCTGAAAACAGCTTTTGCATCCCGTAACTACCCTCCCGACCTGGTACAGAAGCAAATAACCAGAGCACATCCTCATCTCCTCAAACCCGGAACCTTCCACAGAAGAACCCCAAAAGTGCCCCACTTGTGACAGGATACTTTCCGGGACTGGATCAGATTCTGCCCTGAAATGAGATCCATCCTTCATGAAATCCTCCCCACTCCACCAAGAGTGTCTTTCCGCCGTCCACCTAACCTTCGCAACCTCTTAGTTCATCCCTATGAAATCCCCAAACCACCCTCCCTACCCTCTGGCTCCTACCCCTGTAACCGCCCCCGGTGTAAAACCTGTCCCATGCACCCTCCCACCACCACCTATTCCAGTCCTGTAACCCGGAAGGTGTACACGATCAAAGGCAGAGCCACGTGTGAAAGCACCCACGTGATTTACCAACTGACCTGCCTACACTGTGAAGCGTTCTATGTGGGAATGACCAGCAACAAACTGTCCATTCGCATGAATGGACACAGGCAGACAGTGTTTGTTGGTAATGAGGATCACCCTGTGGCTAAACATGCCTTGGTGCACGGCCAGCACATCTTGGCACAGTGTTACACCGTCCGGGTTATCTGGATACTTCCCACTAACACCAACCTGTCAGAACTCCGGAGATGGGAACTTGCCCTTCAGCATATCCTTTCTTCTCGCTATCCGCCAGGCCTCAATCTCCGCTAATTTCTAATTTCAATTTGCCGCCGCTCATACCTCACCTGTCTTTCAACTTCATCTTTGCCTCTGTACATCCGCCCCGACTGACATCTCTGCCCAAACTCTTTGCCTTTACAAATGTCTGCTTATGTCTGTGTATGTGTGGATGGATATGTGTGTGTGTGTGCGAGTGTATACCTGTCCTTTTTTCCCCCTAAGGTAAGTCTTTCCGCTCCCGGGATTGGAATGACTCCTTACCCTCTCCCTTAAAACCCATATCCTTTTGTCTTTCCTTCTCCTTCCCTCTTTCCTGACGAGGCAACCATTGGTTGCGAAAGCTAGAATTTTGTGTGTATGTTTGTGTTTGTTTGTGTGTCTATCAACCTGCCAGCGCTTTTGTTTGGTAAGTTTCATCATCTTTCTTTTTATATATATATATTATATATATATATATATATATATATATATATATATATATATATATATATATATAAAAAAACAAAGATGATGTGACTTACCAAATGAAAGTGCCGGCAGGTCGACAGACACACAAACAAACACAAACATACACACAAAATTCAAGCTTTCGCAACAAACTGTTGCCTCATCAGGAAAGAGGGAAGGAGAGGGAAAGACGAAAGGATGTGGGTTTTAAGGGAGAGGGTAAGGAGTCATTCCAATCCCGGGAGCGGAAAGACTTACCTTAGGGTGAAACAAGGACGGGTATACACTCGCACACACACACATATCCATCCACACATATACAGACACAAGCAGACATATATTATAACTATATATATATATATATATATATATATATATATATATATCCTTTACTGTCATTTCTTGTTAACAGTATCAGCTTATTCCCAAGAATAAGCAGCTTTCATTCACATAATACTCGGCAGAAATCCGACCTGCATTTGGATCGGACTTCCTTAACTCCGGTGCAGAAAGATGTGCAGTATACTGCTGCATCCATTTTCAATAAGCTACCACTTGCATTCAAAAATCTTAGCAATAATCCATGCACTTTCAAATCGAAACTGAAGGTTTCCTCATGGATCACTCTTCCTATTCTGTTGAGGAGTTCCTTAAAAATTTTAGTGATTCTTATGTTATATTGTTTATTGTGTTTAGTTAAACTTATGGCTTGACTTTTTTTCAGGTTCATAAACATTTTATTTTTATCTGTTATTACTTTTATGTTGTAATTTCATATACCAACACATTTCACGACCTTGGAGATTTGCTTCTCAATTTGTTCCTACGGAACTTGATGTGTAAATAAATAAAAAAGGCAAAATGTGTATGACAAGAAAAAATTGTTTTATTGAATTGTGACTAGAGGGATCACAGTAATAGTTATCAACATAATAATATGATACACCCTGTGTACAAATTTTCCACTAAGGACACCTCAAGCAACCCTCCAGCTTGGCATATGACCTTCGGGGCTTAAACTGGACCTGGACATATGAGAACGTAACCCCTAACTTAAAAACCTGAGTTATTTTGTTTTTATTATTTTGACAGAAACTTAAAAATCGGAGTATACTCGAGCAACTTAAGGAAAGACCTTCAAAAAAATAAAACTCCAGTTATACTGCTTTCTGTGCTGATGGTTAAGTGTTTGGCTGTTACACAGCGTCTGGTACTACATTTGTAGCCTGGCTGTTACATTTTGGTTGATGTGGTTGCCACTTGATATCATCCTTAATGTGAGCAGCCTTAGATGCTCTACAACAAAATATGCACTTTCACACTTCACTGTTTTGTTGTTTAGGCAATACTTTTAAAAAGTATGATTATAGTGATCCTGCGTCTGACACTGAATTTAGAGGCTCAGAAAGTGAAAAAGTACATGCTGTTACTTCATTAGAGACTGAAAATGGGAGCAATTCATCAGCTTAGCGACAAGTGCTTGCCAGTGGTACGAGATAAATACATCTGCTGTGCTCCAGCCAGATCCTCTTAGATTTATATTCACAGAAAACCACAGTGAAATACACGGTTAGACTTCATGGACACACGGAAACTAAAAAATGACTTCAAGCTTCTGGACAATTTAGTCAATGCAGTGCACAATTATACTCGAGATTTTATTACTGGCGATCTTTAAAACTTTATAACTCCAGAACTTCACTACAAAAAAGCACTGCCAATTTCCATTCGAGTGGGAAAGCACAGATAAAGATTGTTCAACAAAAGATCAACAGATGTCAGGAGCTTGCATACATTCTACAGTCTCAAAATCAATAGTGCTGTGCTTTACGTCCTTATGGTCCACAGCACCTTAATTGATTGAGAATGTGCTGCACCAGTAACAACATGCTATTGCATGTTGTACCTACAAGACCTCTTTGTTCATTGCCAGCTTTCAAAGCTGCCGTGAGGCACTTCTTAGTTTTCTTTACTTTTTGCCATATGCATACCTATGTCTTTTGTTTAAGCTAAAACAATGTTTTGCATCATACTATCCGTTCCTTGTCAAATTGCTAATGTAAGTGTAATTAATAATATACTGACATTAAGACCATGGTTCCAAACAATACCAAATAGATAGTCTTTGTAATTACTTACAACCTAAATCTTTCAAATCTCTCTTGATAGTCATTCAGATCTATGTAGAGTGAACATCAACTTTTTATGCACCATCTTGAAAAGTGAGCCAGCAGTTCTCAGTATCTCTTAGAAAACACATTCCTATCATATTACTCCACAATAAACAACAATCACATGATGTACAAAGTATTGTGCCATAAATATGAAATAGTTAAAAAATCAATAAAATCATTCCATATGAAAACAGTAAAGGATTCAGGTTGTGTACTTTTTATTGTTGTCCATGTTTCCATATATAACAAACAAATCACAGGAAAAAATTGCATTATCTTAAACCTGTTTATTTTCTCAAGAAATCACTTACCAAAACTCATTTTATTGAACAAATTCTTCTGTATTATGTAGTTATGAAAATCATGAATCAGTTGTATGAATAAGAGGTGTAGGCACAACAAAAATATTGTTAGATTCCATCCTGGATTTCCCATTGTTTGATTTTGCCTGTGTTGATTCTGTTTCATTTCTTAGCCTACTGTCAACACAAGCAATTTATTTCAGTACACCAGTATTCAATTCCATCCTTTATTTCAGTACACCAGTATTACTTCTCCATCTCTAAAGTAATAATTGTTTCTTTTTTATCTGAAACTTCTTGTTGAAATATCTGTAATTTACAAACAACTTGTTCAAACTGAGATTTTAATACAAAAATCTGTACACTTCACTCTCGTGTTCAAGCTCCTCTCTTACCAGGGTGCTGTTTACAAAAGTTAAGCTGAAAACTAACATCAACAAAACCCTTCCATAACTCTTTGTGACTTTAGGGAACTTAGTGTCTCAACTCCCCATAAGGCTTTTAAGTGTCTTATTTAAATTGTTAGAAACTTAAACTTCAACAAAAGAAGTCCTAGTTGTTTCCCTTAAGATTGGAATCACTTTACTTACTGAAAATTCAATTTGTGTACTACTTTTTAATCTTATCAACACTTTGATGTTTTTCCCCCCTTCTAATTTCTTTCACAGCAATTCATAGAAAGAGGTGAATCGCATAACAGATAATATTGTTTTAGATTGTAAAAAGAAAAATACATCCTCACCTGTCTCAGCTTTCGCAGATCCCTGCTATTGCTCTTGTGGGAATCTACTTATAGAACAAATAAGCCTTGTTACATAAGCAGGGCACAGTCAATAAACCCAGCACAGTACAATGATTTTGGACAGTCACTAAGAACATCGCAGATGCTATAATCTCTTTCCATCCCCCCACCTGTCAAATGTTGCAATAGCTGCATACTATGACACCATGTCCAGGTCTTGGCCTTTTTATTCTGGTATAGCAACACATTACTGTAAAGTTTCCATTTACCTAAAACTTTATCTTTTTTCATCATTTCTTGGTTTTATTGGATAATTAATTCAAATTAGGATCTTCTTCTTGTAAATGCATAATCTTATTTCAAAAGCCTTTATTCCTTTTGTACGTTCCGCTGTTTTCAAAATAGTGTGTCCAGACTAAGCACCTGCAACTCTCGCTTCCCGCAAAGCAGACCGGTACAGCGGGTCCCGGACCGAGTAGGGGTCAGCCTGACCAGTCGTCCCGGAAACACAGACGCTTCCCACAGACCACCAGGAGGGCTCCATGGTGCCGCAAGAGGTCGCTACAGCAGCGGACCTCTTTCCTTCCGCTCGACACGTGATTGCAAATAGAGCCAGCCATATCCATGTGCCAAGCAGTATTTAGGCTGGCGCAGGAGCCTGGAGAGGCAGTTCACGCCAAGCGAGCCCACTGGTGTCATCGTAGCCGCCGCGTCATCGTCCACCACCGCAAGCGTACCGGAACCATCCTCGCAGGGCCTCTACTTGTCCTCAGACTCAGGTGACGGCAACGTGGACTCCGGGCCGCTCTTCACGAGACGCCCGGGGCTTGGTTTGGTGAAGTTTTATGGTTACTACAGACAGTTTATGTTTGGAAGAATCTCTGATTTAGTTATTAGTAGGCTTGGAGGATCAGTCCTACCTCACGAATATTGTTTTGTAAATTTTGAAGAAATACTTTAGTTTAAATAAAAATGCTATAATTCACACTCTGAGATTTTCCTATCCGCGGGCAGCGGATATATTAGAAAACAGTACAGTCTCAATTTGGCTCCTGACATTTCCTCATCATATTTTCCTATCATAAGTCGAGATAAAGCATCCAGAATTTTGTTTTTCGGACCTTTAATATATTAATTTCATAATTAAACTCATGCAGGAACAGAATCCACCATATTAAGGTATGATGCAGATGGCCTGTGTTCATTAAAATGACATTACTAAATTATCTGTGTATGTAGTGTTTTTGTAACCTGCAAAAAGGTACTAGAAGCATTTGAAGCTCCATACTACAGCCAAATCATCTCTCTCGGTAACTAAATAATGATGTAGATGTTTAATATTAGGAAAACTACTTCTGAACGCAATGCTTTAATGTTTATCTTCATTATTTAATTCCCATTGGAAGGTCTCACAGTTTAACTTAAAATCCAATGTATATGCCAACATTTTACACACTCCCTTGAAATTAGGGTGGTTCAAAATTTTCACATTCCTTATTGCTTCTTTGATGTCAATAAAGGCCTCTTCTTCCCCTGAACAATTTAAACTTTGTCTTTTCCTTTAAGAGCTTTGCCATACAATTGTCTGATATACTAAGTTCTATAAAATCTGACCAAACCCAATAAAAATTTCAACTGTTCTCAATTCTGAAGAGATGTGCACTGAGTGATTGCTTCAACTCAATTTTAGATACGGTCATGCAACACTCATCAGTAATGTGTCCAGGTATGTTATTTCTTTTCTCTCAACACATGAACACTATCAGTTTCACTGTCACATCCGTCTCCTGGAACCTTTGTATGACAATTTGTAATAAGCGTTTGTGTGCTTCCCACGATTAATAAATTATTAATATGACGTGTCGCTGACAGAGAGAATTACATTGTACACCGGTTCTTTACCAACAGCCAGATTCTAAAGAGCCCTCAAAAGTACAGAGACAGACCTCTAATCCAAAAGGTAGCACTCAAAACTGGTAAGATCTTTCTTTGTGGACAACAGCAGTTTATTTTCTCAAAACTGTATGTAGCAGTACTCGCCAATATCCATGCAGCAAGTTCATGCTGCTGACATATTCAGCACTCCTTAATCTCTATAAATTTTCTTCCATTGATAAAGGCCGGTCACGTTTTTGTCTTATGTTTCTTGGTTAAGGACTCAAATATTTAACACTAATCAAACTTCACCATTTGGTTTACATACTACTAAAAGGGGTTGCTAAAGGCACTGTGACCTCTCTGTAACACCTTGATCTAACATTTTTGTTATCTTTGGCTTGATCTGCTCTTTCAGGGCTACTGGAATACACTTAGGGATTTTTTTTTTTTTTTTTTTTTTTTTTTTTTTTTTTTTTTTAATGGATTCGTCAAATTTTATTTTCAGTTTACATTCATATCCTATAATTGTTCCTGGCTTATCAGAAAACACTTCTCTGTTGACTAGCAATAGCTGATACAGTTCTAGTTCTTCCAAACTCTCACTCTTACTTGCTTTAGAGAGAGAATTTTCTTTAGATAGTAGCAAGTACATTTGATTTTTGTTGTCATGTTGCTGTTCTATTCTAGGTTCCAACTGTGTGTTAGTAGATAAGTCGCTTTCCTTCATTTTCTAAACCTTCTGGGGTTTCTTCCTCTGAAATGGGTATCATCACCTCTTTCTAACCATCAAACAGTATCCAACATTGCCTTACGCCAGCTCAACAACTCTGTTCACAAGAATACTTTGACATTCAAGGTAGGAAGAACCAGACATGATCATTCAAATTGTACACCTCCTATGGAAATTTTAAGGAACATTTCTTGGGTAATAGGGAATGACTTTGACTCCAGATACTGAAAGTACAGTGAAACTCCATTTTTGGTGCTTCTGGCCTATTATAGTTTGTGATACTTCATTATACAATCTACCCTTGATTAATGGTCTTTTAAATTGGGTTGCTGTCTTTTGAAATCCTTCTTTCTAATAACACTGGGTAATGGGAATTTTTTTTCTATTACAAGAACAATACACTGGAAGGTAATTCACTCACTGAATAAAAAGCTAATTTCAGAATAATATAATAATAGTTTTTTATACTTTCTTACAGCAGCTTATGCATTATATGTCATTGGCAAAGTGACATGCTCTTAGAACAAGTATTCCAAATGCAAACAGCACACAAAGGACTAAACAAAGTGAGTTACTTATGAGTAAAGAATCAAACCTAACATATTTTCTTCCCGATTTCCTGTGATTTCTTTAGGAACGTTGTTTTGTGAGGGTCTGCAGTAGTTGGACAACATTGTGGCAGTCCATTTTCCTTGACAACACTTTTCCATTTGAGAATTGTCATGGTGGAACCATTCTCCACGTACATCATTAACAACACCAGGAATAATTCAGACGGTCATCCAAGAAATGTAGTTTAAATGAAGTGCAACAGCCCATAAAGTGGTATAATCTCAATAGTTCCAGTATAATATTGTGGCAGTTCTTATGAAATACAGCCATATGGTTCTTTCAACATAACCCAACAAATCAAAGACGTGTTCATCACACATTAATCCTATAATTTATTATTCTAATACATCCATATTAAGATCTGTCCATGAATTATACAAATCTTTTTAAGAGACTGAAATTAAAGGAGACCGATACATATTTTTGAAGTTAACAAGAGGATGTACAGAACTTTCTTCTGTCCACATAGTAGCTCATTCTGAGCAGTCCAGTTTTTCCCATAATAGCACATATTGTATAAAAATACACAACCTGAATTCTCTACTGTATTCATACAGAATGCTTTTGTCAATTTTCTATTAATTTCATATTTATATTATAATATTTCGTACAACATGTGGTGGTTTATTATGAAATAGTACAACTGGAATGAATTTTCAGAGAGACAACTGGCTCGCAAACAGTTCGTGTTCAGTCAACATAGACCTGAGTGACTAACAAGAAAAATTTGGAACATTTTACAGTGTTAAGTAACTACAAAGACTAACTATTTGGTATTTTTTGCAGCCACATTCTTATTGTCAGTATATTGTTAATTAATTTCAGATTAGCAGTCTGTCTGGAAACAAGCAGTATGATGCAAAACATTCACAGAGGATAATAATGACCTAAAGCACACCATTGTTGATTTTGAGACTGTAGCATGCATTCAAGCTCCTGACTTCTGTTGATCTTAAGGTGAACCAGCTTCATCTGTGCTGTAGGCCCACACTGAATAAATGAACATTCATGGAAACCTGTCTCTCTGATTTCTCTAATATTCACTTCCTTAATCATACAAAGCATAAAGCATAATTGCTCTGCACCACTCAATAGTTCAAAAAAATGGTTCTGAGCACTATGGGGCTTAACTTCTGAGGTCATCAGTCCCCTAGAACGTAGAACTACTTAAACCTAACTAACCTAAGGACATCACACACATCCATGCCCGAGGCAGGATTCGAACCTGCAACCGTAGCGGTCGCGCGGCTCCAGACTGTAGTGCCTAGAACCGCTCGGCCACTCTGCCGGCCCACTCAATAGTTATCATATTTTACTGTCTACATCATGTACACAGCAGTACTTCACAATTGGAGGTATATTGGCAGAGAGTTTGTTTGAGTAGCTGCTGAAGTTGGAAGTTAACATTAATTAACACATTATCGTTTTATTCCTACTCGTGCAACTGCACTTAAAAGCAAGTCTTTTTTTTTTCACTCTGGACAATTTGAGGTGAAACTTGCAAATTTTTAGTTCCCGGCCACACTATTCTGACATGTGATGCTGACTTTGATCAAAAAGAAAACGTGAAGAGGAAAACTGTTTCATTTTTCTTGCCTGTTGGTTGGTGTCACATTATACAGAAATCATGACTACCTAAGCCTATTGTAGTCTGTGAAATGGATGCTGAGAATTTCAGAACCTTTAACAGTATTACAAAAATGAATTCCAAATCAAATGTTGGTGTACATGGTAACAACGTAGATTTCAGAAAGTTTACAATGATGAGGTTTTCAACGGGTTGCCTGGAACTGTTGTTTCAAATTACACATTCTTCATTGGAGTCATGGGAGACAATGATTTTCTGCAAGTAACAATAAGGGAGACCAGATTTTGACAGTTCCTCACAATATGTAAATGCCTTGTAAAATCTAGTGCCCATATGTGTAGGTGGCAGCCACATATCAGCCTTGAAATACAAAGACTTAAAACACTAGATTTCATGGAAAGACAATTTTATAAATTCCACTAGCCACAGATTGTACTTAATGAAAATGATGATAATGAGGATCATGAAGTGTTGGAATAGGTTATAGTTGTGTGTGTGGTGCATTTAGTATCTGTTTTCTATGTTCTGATTCTATAGGGATGTGCATGAAAAAGCAGCTCCGAGTACAGACTGTTTCCCATTACATACAAATTGCTGCCCATCATGAGCACATACAAAAACAAACAGACAACACTGCATAATTAGATGATAAAGAAATACTGACAATACAAAACATGTCATAACAGTTTCAAAGCAATACATGGCAGGTGACAATGAGCAGACTGTTAGTTGTTGGTGGTTTTTTCATGTGATACCCAGTAGTTTCACATTAATTGCAAACCTGACAACTGTCAAAAAGACACTACTGTCATAAGAATATATATAATAATTCTAAATGTTAATTAAAATTTCACAACATGAAGTGGGTACATTACTTTTTTTTAGGAAATATAAGATGTTGAGACTTGAAGTCAGACCTATGAGGGCGATGGTTTGCCTACAAATTTGATTTTTACAAACACTTCTTTCTCTCAAAACTTTTGTGTCTGTGATTTGGGTTTTTATGGTTCTCAGTGCCTCAGTTTAATTATTTTTATTTATAGACATCAGACTATCAAAAAGATTTTGAATTCAGAATCAAAACACACAAATTATCTAAAACTATTGATGCAACATCACTACTATACTCATTAAAATGTGAAATTCTAATATATATATGTGTGAGAATGGTGAACTCACTTGCCGTAGTGTAGAAAGGTTAGGCAGTTCATTTTCCCGAAGACTGGCTTCTATGCTGGTCAAATCTGTCTGTAGTACGTACTTCTGCAGAACATTACAAAGCTGACAGGATGGATCTTCCTGCAATGTCTTTGACAATGGTGTGTAACGCCCATAACGACTCTGTATAGCAAAAATAATTTACATTAATCATTAACAATGATGATAACTTCAATTAAAGACACTTGCAGCACCATTGTCAGTGACTACTGTATGAAAACACAGTTTGTTTAAAATATGACTTACCTGCAATGGAAAACTACAGGATTGTACACTGTTTGGCACAATAAACGGTTAATGTATCTGAGAGAGTGGGAATTTGCACTGGTACTAGAGTGACAACCTGCACAATTCCTGGCTCATTATCTTTCAATAGTTCCACAAAATGTTCTTTAGAAATTATATCAAAGGCTTAATCATGCGTGGTACATTCACAAACATATATTTGATGTTTGGACAAGTGACTACACTGAATGCTGGTGACTATTCTTATGCTATAAGATTTCACTATGTTCCAAATACTAATCAGTTACCCTTTGCAGGCAGACTCACAACAGGGATGGTCTGGTAAACACATATTGCCAGCCTAATGTCTTCATGACCAACAGCACCTCTTATTCTGAAACAAGAGTCACTCATTGATCCGTAAATAACACTGGTAAACTCAATGAGTGACTTTATGAATACTTTGCAACAGGAGACAGAACTGTTATCAAATTTTAGAACCACACCACACATATTTGTTCAGATTTAAACTAGTGATTATAATTTTTGTACTCTGGTTAGTTAATAACATGGCATGAAATACTAAAATCTACAAAAATCGTTTTCTCTGTGAAAACTCGTAAACTTATCTTTTCAGTCGACCTTACAGCCTTTTGAAGATCAACTGCAATTGTTCTGTTGTCACTTTAAGAACAGAAACAGATTAAGTTGCAACAGCTATGTTTCCTTACAGTGGACGAAATACTGCTGAGAGTCACACTTATGGAAAGAAGCTTAGTGTTTAATGTTCTTCTGACAATGAGGTCATTACAGATGGAATACAAACTTGGACTGGTGAAGGACAGGGCAAGAACTCAAGTCGTGTTCTTCTCAAAGGAAAAATCCTGCCATTCACCTGAAGCAAGTTAGGAAAACCACTGAAAACTAAATATGGATGTCAAGGCAGAGACCTGAATCAACAATCTCCCAAATATGAATCCAGTGTCTTAAAACACTGTGACACCTTCCTCCCTTACTCAGTTGGTCACATTTTACTACTGGATGAAGGGACACCATTCTGGTGTGTGTGTATAAAACCCTCATTGATATATAATAACGGCAAATCATCTTTGCAGCACATTAATTCCCCTTATAACAAACAGACCTCCTCCATCCCACTCAGCAGTTCTTTAACACCCATCTCCATAATTTCCTTGTAAGGTAACACTAGCTACATTTAAGGAAACAGTGCCATCAGACGTTCTCCTAGGGAATTATAGTGTATAGTGTGACAGTCTATGGCAGAAGAGTGATGTTTCGAGATTGACAAATCTGAAAGTAGCTCCAGACATTTTTAGCATTGTAGGGGATGCCTCTTCCAAATGTACTAAGCTGTCGCCCCACTTAAGGTCCACCTGGAGTTTTAGTTTACTTAGAACATAAGATTCCACAAAAATCTTGGCAATGAGAGACTTAACTCAGGTAGACATGCAGAACAATTGCTTTATATCAAAGCACCTAACAAATTTTTACTGAATCTGAGCAAAGAAATAACTGTAGCACTAAAGTGTCCACAAAAATTATTTACAAAATTAAGATATAATTTTCAAAAGACAAACACAGTGCCCATTTTTGAGCAATTGGTAAACTTGAAATTTTTAGATGATCTGGGAAAAAAACCCTTATTAAAAAAGGTGTTGAGGATTGGGAATGAGAAACTTACTCTAACAGGAATATGAATTCCCCGAACATCTACGGCATCAGCCATCAGACTTGCTACAACGCCTGTCGAGCGGCGATACATACTGCGCACCATATGGACCACTCTAATGGCAAACCGATTGCTTGGGTTCATCCATGCATTAATTGCAGGTGATGCAGTGCTCAATAAATTCCAGTCCAATCTGAAATTCAATTAAGTAACACTTACATTAATAGCAATATAATACCAAAACATTATAATTGAAATTACATTAAATACAGATGGAAGAGCAGTCAATGCTAAAATTAAAGCAACTACAAAAGAAAGAAACAAACAAAAGAAGACATAATCTACATGAAGTCTGAAGCAGCTATGAAGAACTATGCTACACATTAAGTAGTGAAAGAAGTTGTAAAGGGGGTCATGTATGGAACATATTAATATTCCATTATTTACACTTGCGTTCTGCCACACACTTGACATTTCTGCTACATACTCTTGCTCATCATTTTTACTGTATATGCTTTCATGAAACATCATGTCCTCTTCTTTGTTGTAAAAATAGAAAATCTGATTTACGAGAGAACTGCATGTACTTTTTACTTGCAATTTTCGTAAGTGTGCTATGGGACAGAGCAAGTAAGCTTCACCTCATATGGTGGGGCTATATTGGATAGGAGTAAGCCCCTGTTCCCTCATTTAATGATTTCAATACAAGAACTGAGACCTTGTATAATCAAAAATTAAGTGACACTGCAGTCTTTCCATCTGAGACACCACAAGCAAATATTTTTATTTCTATATGTTAATGTATGTAAGAGACTTGCATTTCAATACAGACATGCAAATGTCTTTGTTTTTTGTTTCATGCGCGGCTGACACATACTGTGATTATGGAGTACCATTTTTTTCATTTGAGGCAGATCTTAGGAGTTGCAGCAATCCAATTTTTTAGCCAACAGACAGTGACTACAACAAGGTGGTACACACTTTGCAAAACATTCCAGGTATTCGTGTAAATTTTAGGAGGAAATAATAATTATTCATTCCAAACAAACCTTGTAAAGAAAATATTAGTACCCATTTGTTTGTCAAAAGATGCTGGTCAGATAGTAACAGCAATTCTTTATTTGTAATGAAGTGGTTTAATAAACTGTGATAGAAGTTATTTGAAGAAAAGACCGTGAATTTGAGAGTCCTGATTTTCTGAAGAAATTTATTTAGCTTATAACTTTGAAAGATTATATGCACACAAGTATCTAGACGAAGCAAAAATTAAATCTATATAAAAATGACCTGATTTGATTTTGATATGGAACCTATAACATATGCAACTTATTGTAGAAATTGTTTACATTCTGAGTGCTTCTCTAGGCCTCTTCAGCTAATTAGCTCCTATGCAACAACTAAAATCTTCTGATGATGACATGGTAATACACTGAAACTGACACCACTCATACGACCTGTGTTTCCTTACGGCAGTATGGCTAGTCTGAGTAATTTCACACAAAACTAATTAAGTTCTTGTGACCTGATTAGCTTTAAAAAACAAAATGTGAATTATGGAAAAACAGGTGAGAAAATTAAGATAATAACATGATTTATTTGTTTCACTCACCTAGTAAAGTCTATTTTTCGAGTAATAGGTGCATGCGGAGGTGCAGCAAAGTTGAACCAAACAGTTTTGAATTCAATAACACATGAGGATGTATTTCCGTTTGCTTCAGGTGAGACAGCGACCTTATTGTTGTCTGTATTGTTGTTAATGTTAGTGCTGGTCTCTGCACCTGTTCCTGTGTCAGTTGACTGAGGCATATTGTTTGCACCTTTCACAGATTTTGTTCCTGAGGCCTGACCAGTAACGGGTGGTTCCGTAACAGTAACTGGAAAGACATCAAATAGTGTACCATATGCATATACACACATATATATCTTGTGGGAAAAATCATCAGGATCCAGCATCAAGATAATTGTATAGTCATTTATGGATCATGCTTGTAGTGGTGGATTGGGTTTTATGATTCAAGAGCATGCTCATCATAGTCAAATAATGTATATAAAGCAAGTGGTTAGTTCCAGTATTCCAAATGCATCAAGTGTAACAAAACTATTATAAAAGCAGTCCACCTGCAATAACGTACAAAATGAAGAAATTAAATTGGATGTATACTACATTAAAATATCTCAGATTTTACTGTTTAAACAGTTCCCCATGGGAAAGTACTGGTCGGGTATTTCTGATCATGTGTGGCTGGTTGACAAATCAGAAACCTGAAAATGTTTTAAAATCTTTGCCTAATTAAAATGGACAAGGGTCCCATAAAAATACATAGTAATCTGATCACCAAATAAAACTGTACATAGATGTGTAAGCCGTTACTACATTTCTAGTGTGAAGCGGTGAACACATATGTCATCCACAATAACAGGCTGACATACTAAATCAACTGAATGCTTTTTGAAATAGTGGAAAAATTGCATTTCCTTTTGATCAGCATTTAAAAAATGTGCCAACTACTCTGAGACCTTATTTCACTCTTAGTGTTTTGATCTGTTGTTATGTTGGTACACTTTTACTGCATCATTGTCACTAGAAGAATGTCATATTTGGATTCAGTAGCCGAATTCTTATTGAAAATGAGAGCAGAGGCTCCTTTTAAACCACCATCTTTTTATGAACTTTGATTGCCTGTAAGTTGTCCAACTATTTAATTTTACAATGTAGTGGTACTCCAGTTTGTCTATTTGAACATAAGAGGAAACAGTTACTTCAAAAGGCTGTACAAGGAAAACTGTTCCCCACAACAGGCTGTCAGATGGCCTAGATTACTATACAAGTTATACCAAAATAACAAAAACAATACTTCATTCACATCAGTGCCTTCTCTGTGTCAACGCAAGAAATCTCCCCTTGGCCTTGCATGTGTACACCATTTCTCTGTAATCTTATTCAACTACTTCTAATAAACAGTTCAAAGCTTCCTTTGAGTTTGGATATTTCTCTCAGCATGTTACAATTTCAGAGTAATAATACATGTGTGGCTAGATGTTTGTGCTTACTTTCCTTTCTTGTTCGTTATTTTTTCATAAGGTTAGTTGATTGTGTCTCTTTGGAAATAAAAGTGACCATTTCACCAAGAAAACTTTTAAAAGTACAGCTTTGCACACTGAAATCAATATCTTAGCCTGTACTGAGAGGTTAAAAATATATATTCATTCTTGAGCACTGAGCAGAAAGGAATGTTGAAATTCAGATGCTGCAACTTTTGGAACTTTTTCATGCCCTCTGGATAGGAAATTCAGTTGATGATATTAAATAATGTATTCTCTCCCTTTTCATTAGAGACTTATGACTCTCAGTTCCAAACAAGGTGACTGACTTGTGGTAATGAATGTTTTTCTAGACCATGTGCATTAGCAGAATACTTACAAATAAACTGCTTGACAAAACTGTGCTGAATGTTCAAATGACATCACTGTGGTGTACACTAATTTGGCACCCAACTTAGAGTGGTGACAATGCTTCTTGATGTAAAGCTATAATGTACACAAAGTCTAAGCTTGAAAGCATACTTTAAAGCAAGCTGACCCACCAAACAAAATTCAAAAGCCATTTACCACATTCATGATTGCATACAGTGCACCCTACTGAACTGCACTAACATTGTAGCTTTACTTTCTGCACTATCACACAGGTGGCTGTAGACAGCAATTTCCCATAGTCAAAGCAGTACTGAGAAAGTTGTTTCCAATGAAACAAACAAACTATTTGAGATGTGGGGTGGTGCAAAACTTTTTTCAAAATTTTATTTCACTCTTTGCATGCAACTGTTATATTGTTGTACCAGCTGAAGCCTCAGGGAGCTGTTGTCTGCTACATTTGACTGTTGCTCTAAATAAAATTATTTAAGCTTCCTGAAAAAAAAGAGTGAAGCATGCAGAAACATGGTGGATGTCAATGTAACTTTGTACACATACATACCATCAATAGGTATGTAAATAAATACAGTTGAAATTCTCTGTGAAAAGTAAAATGGCCACTAGAGTTCAGTTCATGTTGTTA